>NC_054059.1:49367583-49670614 GCF_017639655.2 Falco naumanni
TTCGCCAGAGCCCAGGTAGCGCCTCAAAGGGCCGAAGCTCAGCGCCGGGCCCCAGCGGCCCTCCCGCGGCCCGGGGGGGGTGGCGGCCGGTGATTGCGCCCGGCGCCCGTCCCTCGCCCCGGGGCTCCCGCTGCGGAAAAGCGGCGGCTGCAGCCGGCAGTACGGCGCGGGAGGCGGCGGATGGCCCCTCAAGGCCGCGGGCCGGGCCCTGCCCGCCGCGGCTGCCCAACGCGGGGCCGCCAGCCGCTCCCCGCACCGGCGCGGCGCCCGGCCGCCAGCCGCAGAACGCCGGCCCGTGTCCCCTCCGGCCCGCCGTAGCGCCGCCGCCCCCCGCCGGCAGCGCTGCCCTCCGGCCCCCCGGCTGCGGGGCGGCGGGGGGCTGCCGTGACGTCTCCCGAGTCGCGTGGCGGCCGGGTGACGCACGCGGAAGCCGCCGCGGGGCGCCGCTCGCGATTGTGCCACGGCAGCGGCGGCGGCTCCGGGCGGGGAGGGGGCGGGGGGGAGGCGCCTCCAATGCGCATGCGGCGCCGGGATGGAGCCGTGAGTGGTGGGCGGGGGAGGAGCGGGGTGGTCGCGGCTCGCGCGCCGGGGACCCTCGCGCGTGCTGGGCGGGGTGGCGGCTCGCTGGGGGGCTCGCGCGGCTGCCCTCGCGCGCGGGCGCTGGCGGGGCGGGAGCGGCCGTTAACGGCTGGCGGGAGCCCGCCCGCTCGCCCGTCCGCCCGCCCGCCCGCTTGCATACCCGTCTGCCCGCCGGGCCGGCCTGCGGCTCCGGGTGCCCCCCGGCTGCCGCCGGCGCCGCCCGCTGGGTCTCGGGGCGGGGGGGCAGGCACCGGCCCGCCGTTACCGGGACCTGCTTGTTCGCTTGGGGCAAGGTCCGGAACGGGGAGCAGAAACGCCTTCCGCTGGCCGGGTGCGGGAATCTGGGCTTTTCCCCTGTGAAGACCTGGATCTTGCCGTTCAGGTTACATACGTTAATTCTCGTTAAGGAAGTGCGGTTACGGCCGGTTACGTTCATGTCCCGGGGCCACGGTTCGCCAGCCCGCGCCTTGCGGGCGCCATCCCGCTCCGAGCGGAGCGCGGCGGTCCCCCCGCTGCTGTGGGGAGTGAATCCCGTCGCAGCCCCGCGCCCGTCTTGTGTCTGAGAAGGAAAAAGCAAAACTTGTTTTCCCGGATATGTTTTCGCATGGATAGAGGCATCGCCGTGACTAATTGTTCAGAGTTCAATGAACACAACAAACAAAACGCTGAAAAAAAGCACCAAACCTACCGCGTGCTCGCAAGCTAGCCAGCATGGTCGTGGTTAGCTGTCAGTTGTCGTAGAGCAGTGCTGTGAAATGCTGTCAATATTAACTGCACGCATCTTTTTATGTAGTCGTGTGCTGCCTCATTAGCTATTAACCATTGCCGAATACATCTGCAGGAAGAAATTAAAGGTCTTCTGAGGGACACTGAAGCAAGCTGTGTCTTTAAACTGTGAGAAAGTGCAATAGACCCAGGACTATGAATATAGGTAGCATATATAATCATTTATATCAAAGTGGGTTTGATGGATTTGTTTGGGAGTGAGCCTAGAATAGAAGAGAGCAGTTGGAGGCAGAGGTGTTGAGGTCAGCATGCCAGAAAAACTGTTCTGGGTAAAAGTTATTTCTGATTTTAATATTAACTTTGTGCTACCTACTGCTTTATCTCAATTTTGTCACAGCCTTCCCATCTGTAAAGTGAGAGTCTTAAGTGAAAACTATTGTATAAGAGGCTTTGTTTTCTGTGATTGTCTTTGTAAAGACTGTGATGCAGGCATGAGAAGTGATTTCAAGTTGGGGAACAGCTTGAGAACCATTTTGCTTAACCATTTGAGCCAAAACTTTACTCAAAGAGCAAGATTTAACCTACCCTTACATCTAACTTATGGATGGTTTCTGAAAGATTGCAGGTTTTATGAGTGTGCATTTCCATAGTTCACTCTATCACGGATTGCATTAGTGCAGTTTAGTTCTTACCGGCTGCTGTTTGAGATGTCAGAGTAAAATAATTCTGCTTCTGTCTCTGTGCTTTCTGCTCTTTTGCAGTTGGTTTTAGACATACCCATTTTAATTATAAAATATGTGGTTTCTGTCTCAGGATAAAACTCAGTACAGGTGGTAAAAGCTGCCTGAAAAATCTGCAGACGCTTGGATGGCTGGTCTTGAGCTTCAGGCTGCTCAGGCTGATAGAAACGTCTTCCATTGGTAAAGCAAAGCACAGTTCTTAACTCATTTGAATAGATGCTTCCAGAATGAGGAAGCTTTTTTTGCTTTTTCCCATAAACGCCTGTAAAACATTTTATTCTTTATTATGCCTTCCGGATGTAAGAAAGAAACTGCTAGTTGGGGGATCATCCAACTTGCATTTATGTATATTAATACATTCTATATCATCTCTTTCCAAAAGGCAGATGTTAAACAATGAACATACAGGAAGATCATTTTATCTGCTTTGTATGTCAGCTGGTGATAGGTTGAAGTGAGACACTGAAACCACACAAGGAAATTCTATACATCATGTGATAGGAACGCTACAAATTTTTGTTTGTTGTCATGATAAATGGAGTCAAGATTAGGCCAAGGTCTTACTTTTGCCCTTACAAAAGGAGTCCGTGTTGTCTCACTGACCTGTAAATTGCACATACTGTAGCACATAAGTAGCACATACAGTCAGTGGCTTAAATGAGACTTCAGGAGTACCAGTGTGAAAGAAGGGAAAACAGCATGTCCCTGCTCTCTCTGGTCTCCTCTCTGTTAACTGCCAGCACGACTGTTCTTAGGTAGGTGTATACCAACTCATTTTGACTACTAGGTGTTGCACCACCTGGAGAGGAGCTGGAATAAAGAATGAGCCAATGTCTGGAACATGTTTCTTTGAAAGCTTGCAAGTGCATCTGTGCTTTGGTGTACAAATAAACCAGGGTGATAATTGCCAATAGCTGTGATGCTGTGAGTGTTAGCTGGGTGGTGAACTCCGGTGACTTTCCTGTAAGGACTGTGGAGGTGAAGCTGCTTCTCATGTTCACATTATGCATTTTGAAATGTGGAAGCTTATCAAAAGAACCGAGAATATGCATAGCAAGTCAGAAGTATCCTGCATGAGACTGTATAGCTGTTAAGAACAGCATGAGCATATGTCTTACTTTCCTGCATATATACGATGCTCTTCCAATTGTCAGCTATTCTCAGCTCATGGACTTTTCCCATCCAGACCTGGTTTCTGTGTGTTGCGTGATCCTTGGTGTGTGCTCTGCCATGAAGCATCTGGTATCCCCTTCAACCCTTATGTTTCATTTAGGCGTATCAGCATTTTAAGTACCATTTTTATATAGCAAGGATTTTCTTGTTAAGATTAGTATTTTGGTATCTCAAGATAATGTGCCGTATGTGGTGTTCTTAGGGAAACAAGGAGAGTTAATTAATTAATTAAGGAATGAATTAATTGGGGAGACAGGTCATCTGTGGAACTGGAGGAGCCCTTGGAACAGATAGGAAAATGCGCCTTAGTGTAGTACTACTACAGATGTAGTAGCTTTGAAGTGATTTAAGTGCATGAAGGCTGAGGTGTTAAGACATTGATTGAAGGAAAATGCTGTAGTTAATATCCCTGCAAAAGCTGTGCAAACAAGTTCTGGTTTGAAATGAGCCTATTATTTGGCATTTTTCAAAGTCAAAATCTTATTTGTCTGTAAGGGTCTCCGTGACAGAGATCTGATCTGTTCCTGGTTATGACTATCATAATTTCCTGTACAATTTACCTTCTTTTGCCTGTACTATCAGCTATTCTGACTTCTTAGACTGGCGTGGGGCTTTTGCGCTACATAAGGGTGTGTGGCAAGCAAGGTAAGTTACACTGTGCTTGCAGGTGCTGTGCCCAGAGTCCTGTAAGGCCAGTTTGGGAAAACTTGTAACATTTACAATTACTTGTTTGCAGTTCTCATTACCTCTGTGGGGTTTTCCTCCCTTCCCCACCTCCTTTGTGAGTTAAATTAAGATTTGTATCTTTCAAACTTACAGTAAAGGAATAATGTAATTATTTTTTTATTTGGAAAGAATGCAGGGATTCTTAAAAACAGAGGTTATTGTTACCTTCTACTGGTGTAAAGTGAATTGTTTGCCTTACTTTTAAGGGCTGCCAGGCATGCAGGCATGCAGTACCTAGTCCCAGAATTCGGGCTGGGCTTATGGAAAGGGTTCCACCACTTTTTCTGCATTTCTTCAATAATATGGTGAACCAGTAACGGCACCATTCAGCTGGTGAAAAAAAAGTTTTATTCCAAGCTGAAAGGGAACACTGTCTTTAGAATGTAATGCATTTATTTCTTTCCATGATGATGCTCATACAGTTTTATCGGAAAACACCCTTACCCCCAATTGTATTGCTTTCCCATATAAACTGTACAGCTTTCTATGATCGTGCCTCCTGGAAGAGCAGTAAATCAGCTATATGGCAGCTCAGCTCTGGCATGACTCAAATCAAAGTGTTGGCTGTATTTTGAAATGTGGTGGATTTTCCTTTTCTGAACTATGCATTTAATAAAAAGGGAGATAGACGAGGGATATGTTATGTAGGATTAATTCTTTGATCATGTTTCCCTTAAACTAACAGAACTGGAAGTTACCTGTTTCCAAGGGAGGCAGTTGGTCTTTTCAGTTTTTTCCCATTTTGTCTTTAACCTAATAATAACCACCAAACAATTGTGAAAGAGATGTCATTGCTTTTATGTGTATCTGTATTTAAGTGTCTAATAATAAATTTAAGTTCAGGTTTCTATTTTCCAAGCTTTGATGGAGCTCAGAGAAGAATGCAGAGCCTGAGCATGTACCTCCAGCAGATCTGGAGCTTGCCTTACTCCTTTTTAGGGATGATCCTGCAGGGATGAAGTGTATATATCTATATATCTATATATTATAGTGTATGTATATATATATATAATTATATATATAGGGTGTAGAAAACTCATCAAGATCCTGTGCAGGTAACTGAGTTGTTAGTGACATCAGTCCCTTTAGGTTAAGCTGTCGTTGCAGGAGATATGTTGGATATTTAAATTATACGTATTAACATATGAACTAAAAAAAAAAAGTAACTTTTTCTCTCTCTAAGAAATGCTTTCTTGTGCTCAAGTCTTAGGATGATAGAAGACCCTAGCATAAAAAGTATGGGCAAAATTCATACATTTTGGGACGTGCATGTGTGTGCACATATATAAGCCTAACAATTCCTAGTAGTTATCCTTGCCCTATAAAGCAGCATTAATATTATTTCTTAGTGTTAACATGTTACCTCAAAGTTTGGTTTAATTTTCTTTGTGGAGGAATGAATGGGGACTATTCCCCCACCCCGGCTTCGAAATATGACCAACAGCTAATTCTGTGCTTTTTTTGTTTCTTGTAGGCTGGCACCGATGCGATTATATACACTGTCCAAACGGCATTTTGTTCTGGTCTTTGTAGTATTCTTTGTTTGTTTTGGTCTGACAGTCTTCATAGGAATAGCAGGTAAGGATATTGTCTTTGTAAAAGATTTCAGTTCTTGTATGCTTTATCTAAACCTCTTGGTATTTACAGATGTATTTAAATGCTAATGAGCTTACTGCCCCTAAGGTGTCTGAGAAAGCATTACTTTTGACAGGGAGGGGGAAGTGTCTCTTCCATCTCATTTTTTCATAGGAGTATTACCTACACAGATTTGGTATTTGCAGCTGCTTTCCAGGGGAGAGTCAGTAAAGTAAAACAAAAACCTGCTTCATTGTAACATAATTTTTCAGCAGGCTGCTACATTAATTTTCTTCTTTGTATTTCAATCTGTAAAATGGTGGTGCTCATAACGTCATTTCCTGGAAGGAAATTGATAACTGTTTGAAAGGCTTCTAAATGTTTGGGTGATAAATGCCACAGAAATATAGAATATTTTAGTGATGTAAAAATGGCAGCTTCTTTTGTCAAACATAGATGAGCCTCCGGTTTCAAAGACCTTTGTGGGAGTCACGATGATCTGGGAGACTAAGCCTGGATACTTATCCTGGAGATCAGAGAGATTTGTGAAAGTCTGGTTGACAAAGATGCGGAGTGTCATTAGGCAGACGGAAAGTGTGGGAGCCATCTGTATTTCATTCCAGAGAGCTTCTCCAGGTCTAAAATGTACTTGGAAAAAAAAAAAAAATCAGTGTGCTGTCACTGCAGTGTTAATAAGCTAATGCTTTGCTGTCAGAGTATCTTTGTCAAAGCAGAAGCGATGGACAGGGAGAGGGGAAGGGAGAGACTTGTGTACTTATTAAGCAACCCGCCCCCCCATGTAAGAATTATTTAAGGACAAGGAGGTTACCACCTCCCCCCACTTTACAGCTTATTTCCACCCAGCTGTGCTCTCCCTGGCACTCTCTGGCACCTCTTGTAGGGTTGTCTCTACCTCTGCCCTGTCCTTCACTTCCTTTAGAAGGATTTAGATTCATCCCCTCCTGCCTGCCTTGGAAAGAAGTGGGGGTTAAGTGGAGGCAGCTGTTTGGGCTTTTTGTGCCTTGTAGACAGTATGTTCTTCATAATAGCATTAAATAATATTTTTTTTTTCTGTGAAATAAAACCTTCTTTCCTGCTGTTTGATTTATTGTAGCAGCCTAAGGTTCAGACAGACTTTCAGTTCATAGAGCTTAACCACAGATATTCCTGTGATTTGCCTAAGGATGCTGAAGGGCATTATTTTGCCGCTGAAATACTGTATAAATACATTTACAAAAAAGCATTTTATATGAATGATAAAGGAAAAAACTCCTGGAATTACTTAATTTAGTGCTATTTGGCTTTAAAAGTGAACCGTATTTGTAGTTGTGTATTTATACTGCTGAGTTGCAAGAGATGCAAGAAAGTTATTTTACGTAAGGCTAGGCAAAAAGCAGTGCTCTTGGAAAAGAAAACCGAGCATTTCACTCTTAATCAGTGGCAGAACGTGAAAGAGAGCTGTGTTGTCGTGTTGTGTCTGTGTGCAGAGTGATCCGATGATGTGGTTGCCTTTGGTCCAGGGAACTTGGCTGCTGTAAGGCAACACTTGGTCATCTGCACCCCGCTGGGGTCCCAGGGCTCGCCTGTGATCCCCTTCAGGAACTGGCATGGCTGTGGGATTTTTGTGCTTGTAAGAGTGGTTTGCTGGATCCTTTTGTTGACAAAGCGTGAGCACAGTTCATTATTATAAATTCATTCTTTTTAAAAGAATGCTGTTTACCTTGGGAGGACACCCGCTGAACATTTACTGTGATGTTTTTGGTGGCTTTTGTTGACAGCTCCTTGCTTCCAGTGAATAGAGGGAGGGGCATTAACAACAGGGTGCTCCCTCAGTAAAGGGTGCAGTCTGAACAAAACTCACCAAACCCACTAAGTAAATGAAAAAAGTGTGAGATACCTCCGTGTTTTCTGTGCTACTTGAATATGCCTTTGCCCATATTCAACATCTCTCTCTGCAGTTTGGGAAGCCTAGCAGAAGTCTTGCTTCTCATCTGAGGAAACAAACAGTTTAATGAGGTAGCTGTTACTCTTCAGTTCTTTTAACCCAGGACAGGTGCACACTTGTTCTCCTCGTGCCCCCACACCCCCAAGTTACATTCACTTTCTTTCCCTCTTCCCAATGGGTCTTTGTTATCTTCGGGGTGAGACAAGTGCAAGGAAAATCCAAGGTGCAGAGCTCATTTTCTGTACCTGTGCAATTTTCCTGTTCGCCACCTCAGGGTGGTTCTTTGTTTTCAGGCATGATTCTGTTGACTGAGCAAGACTGAAAAAAAAAAAAACCCAATAACAATGTAGTGTAATCACCATTGTTTAGTAACATGACCACAGCACTGTTTTGGTTAGCTGCTTTAAAAAGCTTTAATATATTGCTTGCTAGAGGAGTAGGAATTACAGCAGTAGAACCTTATTATTTTTTTGGTTGCTGCTCTTAACTGGGTCTATGGTCTCTCTGCCCCAATATTGGTTCATATCTTCTGGTTAAAAAAAAAAAGTTTAAAAAGGCTCATTGTGTTGTTTTTGTTAAGATTTAATTACTGAAAGATGATGACTTAGCAACCATGAGCACTTACTGAAATTTAATTAGGCTTTTCAAAACAAAAATACCTTCCAAAAATCTGTGCTGTTTGTATGTACTTGAGAATTGAAAAGTTCAATGATGCAGAATGGACTTTATAGTGGGTAGCTGTTAGTGAAGTTGAACTGTAATTCTAATATGAAGCTTTGATTATGATGGGTGAAATTCTTCATTTTTCCATTGTAAAGTCTGTAAGATTATTAATATTATAATTACAGTGGTTATAGAAGCCCAAGCAAAGCTGCATGTTTAGGGCTGTCATGGCAGATAACCTAAAATACTTCTTGCACAGAATGATTCCATGTTGCTTATTTATAAACTTCCTTCTTTTCCATTGTTTCCCTGTAGTAACTTTGAAGCCTATGGTCTTTGTGAAAAACTGCTTTTCTTGCATAGTTTTTTTAATACTAAATTTGTGGCTGAAACAGCATGTTTTGAGGATTAATAATTTACAATAAATTGCCAGGCTGAATACATAAGGGGAGAGACCATTTGAACAGAGAAATCTTAGCTGTAACGCCTCTAGAATGACCCAACTATGCATGTGTATGTCCTGCCTATGTCCCTACCTGCTATACATGTCCTCTATGTTTGTTCACACCCCAGTATATACATACAGACTTTTTCCTGCTTTTCCCTTTAATTTTTCTGGTTTAGTCCTTTTGTGTATGTACTTATGCATGCATGAGTACATACTTCTGTGTATATACATACAGACATACCTAAGAAGGCTAAGGGGAAACTGTACTGCTGTCTATGACAACTTTATCAGAGGATACACAGGAGACGGGGCTAGACTTTTCTCAGAGGTGCATGATGGTAGGGTGAGATGCAACAGACACAAGCTGGAACACAAATTCCAGTTAGACATGAGGAAATTTTTCTTGTTAGAAGGATGGTTAAATACTGGAACAGGTGGCCCAGGGAGGCTGTGGGAGTCTCTGTCCTTAGAGATGTTCAAGACTTGACTGGACGTGGCCCTGAGCAACCTGATTGAATTAAATAAGAGGCTGGACTAGATGGCTTCTGCAGGTCTCTTGTAACATAAATTATGATTTTATTGCTTCCCATTAACTGCATACAGAACTAGAGGTAGAATGTGAGTGGATGGATGTGGTTGACCAGTACATGTGTGTCTGTATCCAGAATGATTAGAGGAGAGGTTGCATAGAAAGTCTGGAAGCGAGCTGAACATCTCCCACTACAATTGGACATGAAACTCCATGGATTAAATAGATTGTCTGTCTTGGGAGAAATTGTTTATAGAACTTTTATACAATTATGTTTATTTATGTGATGATATATATAATATATTATAGCACCAATTTTCTATAGAGAAAGAGGGGCCCCATCTGAGTAGACTGAGAATTGTTCCCAAACATGTGGGTATCTTGGCTTGAACAGACCAATGCGATGAAAATCCAGCACTAGCCAGAAAATACTGTTACTATGATTGTACAAGCAAGTACACTACATGTACATAAAACAGCATTAACATCAGGCACTCAAATACCGTGGGATGTGCTTGCCCTGCTACCCAAGCCCGGAGTGCAATGCATTAATGGGTGCTATGCCCCATGTAAATCAGGCCGTGGTAGCAGTTCGGCTATAGAAACTTTATAATGCAATTAAATATATTGGGTTTGATATGTTGTTTTAAATATGTTGTGGTTTGTTGAGCTTCAAGTTACTGTAACAACAGTGTCACTGGTGCTTAGCTAGCTTTTTCTGTGGCTGAGTACCTTTAATGAATGCAATGTACAGCTTAGCTTGGGAAAAGTACAGTGTGGTTGGTTGTAGTCGTTTAGAGTACACATGCAGGGCTTCTGACATGGAGTTCTTGATTTATAATTTATTTCCTATATAATTATGCCTAGAAATACTGTGGCAGAGAGGCTTAAAGGAACATTCAGGCCAAGTTTATTAATGATATTGAGATGTCTAAGTGATTTACCCTTCATCTTAAACATCTGAAAAGTGGGATACTATTTACCTGCTTTTCAGGAAGGTATTTTATATGGTCTTTTTAAATCTGATATTTACATCATTACTAATCAGTAATATGCATACTTCAATATTGTTTTCTTTCTTCCTTCATATGTATTGTGTAGGTCCTAATGTAATTGAAACGTCTGTAGCAAGAACTGACTTAAATAACAGCCTAAAGGTAAGAGTTAATAAATATTGTTGGATTACAGGAGTGGCTTTATTTAATGTCAGTAATGTTACACATTCACCTTCCCCCAATTATTTTAAGTGTTTAAATTTGTACTGGAAAAATTCTTGACCACATGATGCTTTCCAGTTTGAAATTGAATGTACAGCATTGTACTACCACTGTGTTGTTTCATGGGTGGCCAGCAGCAATTTCTAGTCTCTTAATTTTCTGAGCAGGAAAGGCAGGAATTCTATGTTTCTGAACAGTAATTTCTGATAAAGTAACCCTTGAGTATTGATAGGATTCCCTGGTGAGTTCATATTGGAGATTCTTGTAGGAGGTCCAGAAGAAGAAATTGAGAACATAAACTGAAAAAGAATGCTGTCAGTGACAACTGATGATATCTTTCTTGTGATCTTCCTTTTTATCAGCTGAGAAGGAATATGTTTTTTTCTTGTTAATTGTTCACTGTCATGTGACCAAGACGTGGGATCTGGCTTCCTAACATGAACCTTCATGTTCATTTTCTTGAAAGCTTTCATATTCTGGTTCTCAGTTCTTGCATTTTATTTTTTTGTCTAGCTCTTCACTGTCAAGCTAATATTGAAAATAATTTGCTACTTCTCTGGAAGACTTACATCTGAACTGCTTATTGTACTGTCCACAGAGTTGCACATATTAAATCTATTACCAAAATATTGTCACAAACATAATTACCATGCCTTTCATCGTTGTAACTACAGATATATCATGTAACTGAATAATGTCTGGTGCTAATCTTGTGGGGTTTTTTACAGCTGAAGCCATTTAATTTAAGTTCACCACCACTGTCCACTTACAATCAGCAGCTGTGGCTGACCTGCATTGTTGAGCTGGATCAGCATGAGGGTGAGAATCTTACCTAATTCTCAGGAAACTGATATAGTAACTTGTATATTGTATCTTTCATTTCATCTGTCACATACATGATCCTGTTGCTTTCTGGTTATGATTGGTGGATTTTTCCTCTGATACATTTTCTCCCCCTCCATGCCACCCCCTGCCCCTAGTAAAGACATGGACAGCAGTAATCTTGAGAACTGGAAGCAATAGATATATGGGATAAGCCGTTTGCTATTTCTGTGAAAGCAGTAGTATCTAAAGAAAGTGTCTCCCCCTTCATTTTGGAGGTAATTAATGTGTAGATTGTAATTGTATCAATTTTTCAAAAAAATTTCCCCGTAAATATGTGAGAAATACTGTATTGGTAATTGTTAATCTGTTAAGATTCAGTAGAGGGCATTTGTGAATTACCGCCTAAGTATATAAATAAAAAGTTTTGTGAGTTTTTTTATTAATATACTGGACTTCTACTCCGGTAAAGTATAACTGAATAACTTTGAGTAATCTTTGGATATCATAGTGTTTTAAACTATATTTGGAACTGTATTTCTGCATGTAGCAATAGCTTAAATGTTTTCTCTTTTAATTACAGGATCCCTCAAAAAAAATGTTACTATGACAGTCAAAGTACTTGGAGTGGTGAAGGACGGAAGCACACCATATGTTAATAATCAGGTTCACAATCGGACAAGATTACTCAGTTGTGCACAAGTATGTGCCTGCTTAATTAAAACTGCTGAAGTACATTTTCTTTCAATCTGTTTGTGTGCATGTTACATTACATTGCAAATGAGAAGAATGTATCTGTTAAGTATGTCTCAGGAAAGACTCAAGTATAGTTTTAACTAGAATTGCAACCTAGCTAGCAATGCTGACCAAGATACCTACCTGTTTGTCTCTTTCTGTTTACTTCTATGACTTTTGTCTATTATCCTTCAAAGACCCCTCAGAGACCCCTCAGCAAAGCAGTGTGTCCTGCTTAGTCACCTAAACAGATTTAGCAGTACTGAAGAAAGGGGTATTGTAGTAGAAGATTGGGTATAGGGCTCCAGAGGAGACAAAAATTCTCCTCCAACACCTAGCGGAGGGTCTATTGAAATCAGCTGGCATCTGTGTTCTGAAAAAGCCAAATGTCTTGCCAACTGTGAAGAAATGTTTAAGGTTTTTAGTTTCTAGTATAATTTTTACTCATGTTTTTAGGTTTAGAGACATCCAAAACAGCTTCTCCAGATGCATGTCCTTTAGGAAGGGCATAGCTGAAGTTTTTTGTGATAAGCATGTAGGGTAAATAAAGTATTTTCTTTTTATATATATATACACACACATATGTATGAAATCTGCAGAAATTAATTGTGTTCCATTAGATTTAATTACACACAGCCAAGAGGGCAATATGCTTGGGTTTTTTCTTTCTTCCTGTGAAGTTTTAGAAATGAGTTCATACAAAATAGCCCCGTCTCACAATCTGATAACCTAGAGCTTGACTGACAGGAGTTATGTAGATCCTTCCTGGTGCTGCAAGCAGTTGCTTTCACCAGCTTAAGTGGAAAGCTAGCCTTCTTCATCAGTTCAACCTGCTGACTGACTTCAGCAGTTTCTTCTACTTTGTCTGATATCTGTCGAGAAATTTATGTGCAGGTCTTACTTGAGTCTTATTCTGACTGATAAAGATTGGTAAGGCATATAACAAATACCATCAATATCTGACCATTTAGAAACAAATTCTCCAACCTAAACTAACAGTGCATATTCTGGAATGAAGGCTTTTACATATTTTTCTTCACTATGTATGTTCACAGAAATGCAGTGAAATCATTGTTGCTCACCTTGGCTACCTGAACTACACTCAGTACAACATATTTGTTAGCTTTGAAGATCTAAATAAGTTGACATACACCATCCAGAATATTACTTTCACAGTAAGTACAAAGTTTTATACTAGCAAAAGAAATCTCTTTAATTACTAATGCTGTAGAAGTCTGCTTTAACTGTAATTAAAAAGTTGTCTCATTTTTGAAGATAAACATAAAGATGCATCATAATTCTTTTCTGTCACTACTGTCAGAACTATTATAGCATTTGCTGTTAATAAAGTTCTAGACTAATTTTTTTAACTCTGTAAGGAAAGATTTTTCTTTCAGAACTGCTACTGCTGTTTTCTGGAACAGATAAATTTAATGTAATATCTGGAAGATATTTTTAACAGTATGCAAGCTAAACTAGAACATCCAGTTTTCTGCACTTTCTTACAGAGATGCTTCCTCTCTAAAACAGTATCTTTTTCAGCCTTTCCAGGAGGTGTATCTGAATTTGCAAGATTTTTCCAGACTTTATAAAAGCAAGGGCTAGAAAGATTTAAGACACTCAAAGAAAAATGAAGACTGCTTTTTTTTAATTTTTATTTTTATTTAATTGTGCTTATAGGGAAAACTGTTTATTTGGCTAAAATAAGCAGGCTAATAAAATAGTTCACTAAAATAATCCATAGTGAAATAAGAAGCTCAGTTCATAGTGCTTAAGATTGCTTATAAAAGTTACATCATCAGTGTGTGCTGAGTGGCTCCAGAAAGAAATTTAGAAACATGTGCACTGGGAGAAAATGAAACTAACCCAAATTTATAATACAGGTTACTATGGTATATTCTACCTATATGCAACAGTCAATATGTCAGAGCAGGTAGCAAGCAAAAATCTTACTGTAAAGCTAAAGTGTTTTTTATGTACTTAATTAACTTCCAGATTTCAAACAGGACAAAAGGTTGGAGCATTTATAGTTGTAAGGTTTATTATCTTGCTTTGCAGGCTGCCTTTAAGGCAGACCTGCGTGCAAAGCCAAAATACCTAAAACTAAACCCCTGTTTTCCTGCAGCAACCGAAACTGTCAATTTATTTCATTATTACAATGGTTTATGGTGATCTCAGTTGAAATCATAGGTTGCCTTTTTTATAATAGGTTTCCCTACATATAATTTTCATTCTACATTGACAGTTTAAAAAGACAAGACAGAGGTTGACAGATTTAATACATTGAAAGGTACAGCTTCTTGTTCAGATAGGCAGAGCATATGTTGTACCAGGATTTTACATTTCAAAAGTGGCTTCAAAAGAGAAGCATGCCAGGTATGAGATAAATTGTCAACAGAGCAGAGTTTATGCAAGCTGATATGTTATAATTAATATTTCCCTTCTAATAATTAGAGGAGGACAAGGAAATTTTCCTCCTTAACCTATGAAAAAAGTTCTTTATTTCTGATTAGCTCAAGTATTCTTCCTTACTTGATTTTCTTCTTTCCACTTCTGAAACAAGAGAATAAACTTTAAGAAAACAAATCCATTACAGGAGGATGCCTGTACTTTATTAACCTCTTCATAATCAATTTATGCATTTGACTTTGATAATAAAGAACTTACTGGATTTAGCCAATTATTGGCATTCAAACTTTGAATGAAAGTGCAATTGAAATCAATTAAGGAAGTATTTTTTTGTCCTGAGAAGTGCTGTAACATATGACAGCACCCTTAACGTGTTACAAAGTGGCAGGGTAAAGCAGAAGCAAGGATATTAGGCTGCTTTGGTTATCTTTTCATCAGATAATCCTATGGGTATACATTTATCTTTGTCTTTCCATGGTGACATGGTGGAATTTGGTTATACCTTTACATTTTGAAAAGCCTGAGAACTTTTCAGTGTCTGCAGAAAGTGCTGATTATTCATGTTGTATGTACCCTGTCAAAGCATTGTTCACTGGGCTATTTTTTTCTGTTTTCTTGTAGTGGAAGACCTACAATCCAACTTTTTCACAAGTGGAAATATGGTTCCGATTTGTCTTTGTCGTTCTTACTTTTATGGTCACGGTAAGATTTTGTTTCAGTTTTTCTGGAGTATATTATGTAGGCAGCTGATAACCCTGCTCTGTAGTGCCATATTTAGTAACTTAACCCCAGGCAGCAGAGATGAGATATCACTGCATGGGTGTAAAAATATGTTTCTGAAATACTTTTGTAGTAGCTACTTTTATGTTTTTACAAGTGGTATTGAAGCAACATTATGAAAACGGGTTAAATGGGAGAACTTGTTTTTCTAAACTCTGATTTTTGAATTGAACATAAAGAATTTTGTTTAAACAAAAGGGGTTGTGAATACATGCTAGAAAAAATATTTTTTTGCCATGTGGGTAGGCTCAGACATTGGAATAGGATGCCCAGAGCGTTGGCTCTCCACTCCTGAAAATGAGCAAAACTCAGTTGAATATGACCTTGATCTAACTTTAAAGTCATCACTGCTTTGAGTGTGAGGATGGGCCAGATGACCTCCAGAGGTACCTTGCAATCTAAATTACACTATGATTTAGATTATCTCTCTCCTCCAATCTGGTTTGGCCCCTGGAAAAGAAGTGTTTGGGGAAAAAACCCACAACATAAAATCTAAAACGCAGAATTTTCAGAGTAAGGACACTAATGCCCTGTACACCTGCATAACATTCTTCTCACATAGATGATGTCAGCAGGTAACTGTGAATGTGGTATGGAATCTTTTTTTTTTGTTAAGAAGTGAGTTTAAGTGGAAGTTGTTGGTAGTGTATGACCAGTAATCAGGCAACATTTTTTCATACATTGTTGATTTGCATAGTACTAGCTGGTTTCCTTCTCAGTTTGCTTCAGAGATTAAGTAATTTGCATTGGGGTAAGCCCACAAACTTGAAGTAGAAGTAGAAGCTAGGAGATGTGGCTCCTGTTTTACAATGTTCTCAGTGGCAAAGAACTCATGAAGTAGCCTTTGCAATGGGCTGTGTTACCTCTTTAATCCGGTAAAACCATTAAGGCTGTATTTCTTCCTTAAAATTTTTTTGTTGTTGTTTTATAGTGTCTGTTTGCACATTCCCTGCGGAAATTCTCTATGAGAGACTGGGGTATTGAACAGAAATGGATGTCCATCCTCCTTCCCCTCCTGCTACTTTACAATGGTACTTATATGCTGGAATTTTTGGAAAAGCTCCTTTTTAAAAAAGAAAAGAAAAAAGGAAAGAAAAAAAATGCACGCAAGAGAGGAGGCAAAGTGGAATTTGGCCTTGAACTTATAAGCAGCTGTTTATAAGGCTTCAGGAAACTAATTAAAAAAAAAAAACAAAAACAAACCACACAAACCACAACCCTTTTTAAGTGTATTAAATTCAAGGGCATAATTAGTAGGTGGATTTCATTCTCTTCAGCCACATGAACATCAACGCTATTTGTTTAAAGCCCTGGTTGGAAAAGGTGACTGCAACCATAGTGAACCTTCCATATACTGACCTATAAATGCAGTTTCTGTGTCTGCCAAGTCTTCTTCATTTTCTGTGTCTGCTAAGTCTTACTTCTTCATTTTTCAGATACTTGCACTTTAGTTAAAAATGGAGGGTACTTTTAGTCCAGTAAACCACATCAAATTCTAGCACACTCTAGCAGTACCAATAAAGAATAATTGCTTTTCGGTCATTCTATGATAATTTTTTAGGTCATCACCAAGAGCAGTGGTTTAGTAAAGAATCTAACAAAACCTGAATTCTTCTAGAAGTGTTGGCAACCATTTGAGATTATTTCTGCAGCACAGAGGATTGCTGCTGGAGGCACCTTTCTTTGTAATGGCACCAATCTTTGTAAATTAAGATGCAGCAAACTTCAATTTCATTTTCTGGTGTAATTTGAAAAAAAGGGTTTTTTGTTCCTCTGAAGGTCCATTCTGCTTTGCTTTTCATAAAAGAAAAGGCTGTGCTTTTTCCCCTCTGTTTAACTTTTTTTTTTTCTTATTTTTTTACAGATCCATTTTTCCCCCTTTCCTTTCTGGTGAACAGCTGGTTTCCTGGAATGCTGGATGATCTATTCCAGTCACTGTTCCTGTGTGCGTTGTTGCTCTTCTGGCTTTGCGTCTACCATGGTATAAGAGTACAGGTAAGGGTGCAACATTATCTCCTACTTACTGAGAAGTCAGTACTTTTTTTTTTTTTCAGTTCTCTCAAAAGGTGGCAAAAATAAAATTGGATTTTTAAAACAAGAGACATCTATGTTATTCTTAAAGTACAATTTGACACATGAAGCTTTGGAGTTAAAATGAGTTGCAGTGAAGTAGATTGTCTTGACGCTACCATGCCTAAACGAGATCGATGGGACAGTCCACTCTACACTAATGCAAGACAGTCTTCAGAATTATGATGCCGTTATGTCTTGTTCTTGCTTGAAAGGTTTTGTTGTGGTATATGGTGGTTGATTGGTTTTTAAACCCCTTTAAAATACTGCATAAGATAAATATGAATTCTGGAGCATATTCCTAGATATGCAGTATTAATGAAATATGTGGGACCTTATAAATAGGATGCACCAAATGTACTGCATCTTATTAACACAAATGATGATACAGTTTTATGTCTTCTGTAATCACCCATGCAAGTTAAAAATACAAAAGTCTCTTAATGTAGTTCATGTTGGACAAAACAAAGATGATAGCTATTTTATTCTGTCAAGAATGAATGAAATCTCAAATGTATTGTGTCTCAACAGGGGGAAAGGAAGTGCTTAACTTTCTATCTGCCCAAATTCTTTATTGTTGGACTATTGTGGCTGGCCTCTGTTACATTAGGAATATGGCAAACGTAAGTAATTTAAAATTTAGTGCAAAAGTAATGAGCTGAGAGTGTTGAAGAATGAGAAGATTTTTTATAATTAGTGGTATGTTTCTTAATGATCTGATTGTGATACAGGAAGGGAGTTCAAATTCTTACGTCTTTCTGTGTTGCAAATCGTGACTGATTTGAAAACAGAATTTCTCATGGATGATCTAGTAGTACATAATTTTATAAATCAGACAGAGATCTAGAAATCACTAGTTTGTCAGTGTTACAGCTCCCTGCAGTACTCCCTCTAGCACTATGTCCCAGTTAGCTTTTAGTATTCAAAGCAACAGTTTCTCTGTAGTTAGCTGTTACACAGTTTGACCAAACTTTCTCAGCTATTAAACCTGCACAATTGGTATTGACACTGCTTAGTCAAGTTATGCTCTGTCTCTTCAAAACACAATTATTTTGCTTGGTTTAGTGTTTCTCTTTTCCAGTTTGTTATGTTAACATAAAGGTGTCACTATTCCCTACCCAGAAAACTTTCTCAGTTTTGGTACATTTGTAGTTTCTAAACTGTTTCAGCCTCAAGTGTCTGCCTCTTATTTTATTCCTCAGGAGGAAAATATCTTGTAAACTTCTCCATGCTGTTTTACATTGTTGAAAGCAGTGCTGTTGGAAACGCTTGGGCTAATGACCTATCAGCAGAATTGCTATGAGGGAAGGGCTTATACCACAGCTATTTCTTAAGTACAATTCTTATCACCAAGGATAAGATATAAACACTAAATCCTGAAGGCTTGTAGGAATTTACAAGATTATACGTTTTCTAAAAAATAAGTGGGGAGATTAAGACATGCTCGCGCCTGAAATCCTCCATATTCCTCCAGAACTGGGTTTGGGAAGTAGGAGGATGTTCGGTACTGTAAACTGTCATGACTCCATTGGAATCAATGACATTGCACCAATTTATACAGCCAAAACCTTTAGTTATAAACTCTGTATAGTAACTTTAAACCTTTTCTTTGTTAGTGGGTTTCTTGGTCGGTACGTTCTTTTTGACCTTGTCTTTTGTAATGGTTTAAGTACCACTTTTTCATTTTGAATCTTTTCCAGTGTTAATGAAGTACATGATCCTACATATCAATACAGGGTTGACACGGGTAATTTCCAGGTAAGTCAGAAATGTTTTCTTGCTATTAAGTGGTCAGGTGGAGTTTGTTCTATTAAAATCTGTAACACAATTTAGACAATAGGAAATGCTGGTCAGATGGTCCTATTCTGACTAGAGTACTTTTAATTTTGCTTTAGAACGTGCATAGGCCATACTGAGCTCCATCCCAATGAGAAGAGTAAATTGTCTTGTAAATCAGGACACTCAACACCACAAGTTTAATTATATACTCATGGCTGTTGGGATTGAAAGAAAAAATTTTAAGCTTCTTACTAAGTCAGTTTTGTACATCTTTACTCCTGCCAAGTTTCTGTGTCCTAGTAAATTTCGGCCTTTCTTGTTGTAAAAGAAGATCTGATTTATACGGGTCCTTGTATTGTTCTCAGGAGCTGTGTTTTTAGAAAACCATTGAGATTCAGCTCACGGTGACCTCAGCGAACAAAATGATGACTTCTATCAAACCTCCTTTCTTTACATTCCCCCAGAACCTACCTTGATGTACAGCCATCCTTCTTTTGTACTTCCTTTCATGAACATACTTTCCCTGGATAAATGGACCATTTTGTGTTGTGCTTTGGGAAACGGTGATTTCTATTGAGGGAAGAAGGAATACACCAAGTCTTGTAAAAGAATAAAACCTAAACTCTTCTTACAGGGAATGAAAATCTTCTTCCTTGTGGTGGCAGCTGCATATATTCTCTACCTTTTGTTCCTGATAGTGAGGGCATGCTCAGAACTTCGCAACATGCCTTATGTGGGTAAGCAATATTCTTTTGATTCTTCCCCAAACAGGCTTGCTTCTCCAGGATGCAGGTGTGAGTTTGCTAATAACAACAACTTTTCTGAATCTCTTTCAGATCTCAGGTTAAAATTCTTGACTGCATTAACCTTTGTTGTACTTGTCATTAGGTAAGGCTTTTCAAAGTGCATTTCTCAGTCCTGTAACGTTAATAACCTTTTTTTTTTCCAGGGCTTTGAATACATTTTGTTGCTAACAAAATTGTCAATGAAACTGAGGAAAAAACGATATGATCGTTATGGCAAGCATTTCTTAATTTTTTTAACCCTTCCTGAGGCTTTTAGAGATAACTTTATATTGTTACCACAGCAAGACACTGCAAGATTTAGAGGTTCACTTAGCAGAGGTGTTTTCTGTACTGCTGAGGGGTCTGCAGTGCACTGTTCACTTCTTTTGGAGTTTTATAAGCTTCGCTTAGTCAAAGCAGAAGTTTAGAATTAGTTTCTTAGATTACTGTTAAGTGTCTATCTCCCCCATTCCAAGCAGTTATTTCAAATTACTGTTGACTCTTGTATTGTCTGTATTGGTTGAAATCTGAGGGAAATAGACCGGGGTGGGGGGGGCTGGGGTCTGCCTTACTCAGTTGACTGCTGACTTTTAATCACAAATGGCTTTTAAAAATTACTTTTAATCATTCTTAATTTAGAACTATGAAAGCAAATGTATCTTAAAATAAATGGTCAGCCTGTTAACATAATTATTTTCTCATATACTCTTCTGTCAAGCTACCATTTCAATTTTGCTGTTTAAAGACACTGTACACATATATGCTTTTAACTTTTTTTCCACAGCATTGTTATACTCTATCTACGCTTTGGAGCACAGGTTCTACAGGACAACTTTGTTGCTGAGCTGTCGACTCATTATCAGAATTATATCCTTGTGTTGTGATACTGCTCAAGTAGGAATGTTAATCTGTTTTCATGCAAAAAGTACTTAACAGTGATGTACCTAAGGACTGAGACCTTTGACTTCTAGGTGGGCTTTTGAAGTTGAGTCCACTTTGATTAAGGCTTTACGTCAGCATTTTGTAACAGCTTTTTGTAAAGATTATGAGCTGTGAGAGTTTCAGTTGACTTTGTGTACATCATAGAAGTCATTTGATACTGCATTTGATACACTTCAAAAGGAACAAGGGCCCAAATATGCATACATTCAAGTAATTTTAACAAGTTATTGTGACAAATTTGGCTGCATTCACTGTGTGAATTCAGTTTGCTGTATACCTGTTACTTGGCATGGAGTGTACCAAAATATTTGAGAAATTAATAGTTTAGAAGCCACTGAAAATGTGTCTGTGTGTTGGTCCAAGTCTACATGTAGAAGAGGTCACAGCAGAGAATTTAAGTGACTTGAGAGAGACTATTTCTGATGCCTATCGGCAGCAGGATTACAAACTATTTCTGGACCTGAACCATGAGATCCTAGTTCATTCCACTATCTGAAAATGCCTGTGTGACTGCAACTGCTCCCATTACTGATATGCTTAGGTAAGTGTTGGGAGCTAGTAGAAAACAGTAAGTAAAGCCTTCAGTATTTTCCCAAAATGATGGCAAGAAGCCATCTTCCATGTTCTGTCTACAGACAGTCCTTTCTCCCTCCTTCTCAATCACTGTGCCAAGGAAAAACTTTAAAAAATAAACAAAACAAACCAACCCCACATGAACACTCCCCTTACTCAGCTTTCTTTCGAAGGCAGAACTATTCAATCTACCATGCACTCCACCACTCAAGAGTAGACCTTATCTCAGCAAATGTTACTTGTGTTAAAGCTTTGTCTTCAGCGAGAGCTTTACCATGAAAGAGCGTGAGTACATTAATTGTCACTGAATTTAAAACATGCAGTTTTGTTTAGCCATTCATATTCTCAAACTTTAGTAAGGTAAACATTTTTTTCATTGAGATAGCTTATGTATGGTTTGGGTCTTGTTTCCAAAATTAATATGTGTGGAACTATATTGAGCAAAATCCTTGACACTTACTACCAGCAGAATTCTTATCATTTTATGGTTTATTGAACTTTTATCTCTACACATTAGCCTTTGTGTACTCCCCCTCAAAGAACGCACTTTATGGTAAGTGTAAGCTATTGTGTGGCATACTTAAATGACAAGAGCTGGCATATTACATATACTGTGTAACATTTTTATATTTTGGTTGTCTTTTTACTATTTCCATTTACTTTGAGTTAACATAATCAGAAGCTGCACTGCTCCTGAACAAATGAGGATTGGAAATATGAAGGAACACATAAAATGTATACAGCTGATTAGCTAGACTTGAATTCTTATGCACTTAGACAAAGCTTATAATCGATGTGATGTTTGCATATAAGGCACTAATTTTTACATGGGCTCACATAAAGTCCTTAAGGAGCAACAATACTGCATTTGTACTTTGTTCTAACAAAGGTTAATGTATTGGCATGCTGGCAGACTGGACTCTGAAATAGGTAACACGCTGTTGGAAAAGTAGGAGTGAAGCTGATCTCTTACATAGGAGGAATTCTGGGGAACTTGCTATGGGGAAAGGGCTGCACAAGGCCCGTGTAGAGGGAGATAAAGGATTGAATTGGTGGGACTTCTGGTTTTGCACTCTGTGTAGAGGATGTAATTTGATTCACATGATGATTATAAAGCATTATCCCTCTCTAGCAGATAAAGATCTTTAAAATAAGTATTTTATTGCTGAGTGCATTCTTTGGTTTTAGCCTCGAGTTTAAAATATGGAACCATAGAACAGCCCAGTTTGGAAGGGACGTGGAAAGATCATCTGGTCCAATCTTTCATGGGAAAGAGAGCCTAGATAAGATTATCTAGCACCCTGTCTAATCACATCTTGCATGCAGAGAGGTATGCAGGGGGAAGGCATTACATATCAGAGCTAGCCCTTACTCTAAACTTTTTAGAGTGGTGATGGATGGAACCATTACAGAAAATGGCTATTTTTCCATTAAGGAAAACAAGAGGAATGGTTGGGTGAGGATAAGGTTAAAAACTTGCTGATGGGTTGCAAGAAATATTGGTTTATAGAAGGCAGAAAGTAAAAAGCTGCCAGGAAGGTGCTGTTTATAGCAAATTGCTGGATTGAATTTTACTTGCATATGGTTATGAAGTGGAGTTAAGCAGCACAGATTTTACAAGGAATGAAGGCCTTGAGGTAGAGGGAATTATCATAAACAGCCAGTGGGAAGTATGTGTTTTGTTTTGTCTCACCATAAAGGTACAAGTCCATCCTTCATCTATTACAAGGATGAAAAATAACAGGCTAATCATTGACTTGCATACAAGGAATTACAGCTTTGGTCTACTATATTTGTAGTTTGGAAATAACCAAGAAGTTAAAGAAGTCAGTGCTTTTTAATACATACGAACTTTTAAATAATGGTTAAGAATAATGAAGACTGACTGAATTACTCTTATGTGCAGGTTGAAATAATATGACATAGGGAACTGCACAAGGGAGGATATCCACTTACGCAACATGGAGAATATCTATCTAAAAATGAGATAGTTACATCATCTCCTTAACTTTTAAGACTACCATGATGTAGTGGCTGAAGGGTTTAAAGGAAATAATTCCTGTTTGGATATAGTTTTGTTGAATTGTAGTCATGACTGCCTTGGAAGTTACTGAGTTTTCTGCTACAGTGTTGAGTTGGAAGTACAGCCGTATTTCTATATTTAATGTGCCAAATTAACCCTTATTTGTATTTTCCAGAATCACAGTTGAAAGACAATCCTGCTTTTTCTATGCTGAATGATTCAGATGATGATGTGATTTATGGGTAAGATTTTTAAAATACCTATGAGAGTTACTTCTGTTGTGTTATTTTTGGATATGGAAAAGAACATTATATTAAATAACTGAAGGATTTTTAGGTTGTAAGCAAAAGTATTCTGCCTAAAGAACAGAAACATAGCCTTATTCTGAAACAGAAATGCAATGAGAATGCATGTTTGTTTTTTTCTTTTTTTGGTTTCTAAAAGGGATTGCCATGGCAGTAATACAAACAGGTAAGGAAGTATTAGGATGCTGGTAGTTTATGAAGGCAGCAAGAGCAGTGAAAGGAAAGGACCTCCTTTTAAACTGGGAAGGATTGCAGGAGTTTGCAAAGAGGCAGCTCATATACGAGTGCTTCAGGGAAGGAGAATGGCTCTTCTTAAATGTCCATCACCTACTGAAATAAGTATAATCACATCTAGCAAAACTTCCTGGACTTGTGTGAGCTTACGGAATACAACAGTTACAGTAGCACTTAAAACTCAGCCCGATCAGGTCTTTCTGTGCTAGAGACACTAAAGAAAGTCATTATCTGCCCTTGACGTTTTCCCCTCTTACCAGAGACACTGAAGTGGCTGGAACAGTGAGGATGGGATTAATATTGCGGTGGCCTGAACAAGTTTGTGCTAGACTAGCTATATGTGTTGTCCGAGGTAGCTTGCCTTTGTTTAGTTAGATGAATAGTGGTAGTACCGGCTTGCTTCTGTACAAATCTGCATGAAAAGGGGCTTGTAGTTAGTGGAGTAACTTTTATTATGCATCATCCTCTGGAGAGAAGTCATATATGTTGTTCATATCTCCAACAAGGAAGGAAAACAGATAACCAGCTTCTTACCCAAACAGCAATTTGATACCTCAGTGTAGTTTAGAACTTTTCTGTTTATTTTTGACTTCCTCTCTCAACACCATGTTCAGAAGTTTTAACAAGTATCTGTTTCACAGGAGTGACTATGAAGAAATGCCACTTCAGAACGGTCAAGCTATTAGAGCCAAGTATAAAGAGGAATCGGACAGTGATTGAGTGATTTTGACGTAGACAGACTTGTTCAGCTGGAATTAAACCAATTTAAGTTTTCTTAGATGGACAACTTCCTTGGCTTCCTTACAGTCTGCTGTCATCTGAACACCGGCTCCCAGGAAGGAAATCCTGCTTCTGTTTTTGTTTACAAAGTTAAAACTGAAAAAAAGGATGCTTGAAAAGGTTGTGGTGAAAACTTAAGAAACCAGAATTTTTACACATCTTATAAAATGCCTGATAGCAGGATGTTTGTGGACTAAAATCTTTAAGTCTATTTCCATTTTAGAAGTGTCACATTATATGCTGATTTTAAAATTGCTTCCTTGCTGCAGCTTGGTTTTTTGGTTTTGTTTTTGGGGTTTTTTTGAGGATTCTGTACAGCATACTGTCATTCATCTGTTCTATTTGTGTTAGCTCCTTTGCATATTGTCCACTGCTGTACAAAGTGCCTCATTTCCTTTTCATTTTTCTACCTTAGCCTGTTGAGCTGGAGGCAGGGGAGGCAGGGAATGAAGTGTTTTAGTGTTTTTTCTTTTTTTTTTTTTTAAATGCGAGTAAACATGAGCTTTCCATTCTTCCTTTGAAGAAGCGATATAGGCTTAAAAACATTTTCTAAATGAACGTTACCAGACTCATAGGTGCAAGATACATACAAATAGTCAATTTCTAGTGAGCCAAAATAGCCTCAGTGGTGCAAAATCATTTGTATAAGATGTTTCTTAACATGCTTTACTGCCACAACAAAAGTGTTTATTTCAGTTTTTGGTTTGGTTTTTTAAGCAGCCCTTTCAAATGGTAATATTCAGACAGCAACAAATCTCAGAAGGAAGCCAGTACTCTCTTCTCCGGGTTTTTTATATGCTGGATGATATTGTTGCATTTACAGATAATATAGTATGAAAGTTTCATAGTGAATTACAATTTCAAATTTTCAAACATTTAATTTTTAGAGGCTTTTCTACATCAAAATTTTTCCTTAAGTTGAATTAATAGATAGTTAATCTACACCCTAGGAACAATTTGTGGTTGCTTATGTGTTGAACATGCATGAGAGAGCTTTTGAGATGTTCTGTGCATAGTTCAACTTCTTTGTCATACCAGTCACCTCCTGCATTGATCAGAACTTACTAGCACATTTTGTGATTATCTGTGTTCCAGTCTGTGCTGGAACAAAGTTATATGGGAATTAAGTATTCCTAGTACAATGCTGCTGCTTCTCTGTTTCAAAGTTGGTTTCACCTACACCATCATTCAGTTCTTTATTTAAGTGGATACTGTTTGTTTCTAATTACTTTTGTTTTCAGGTACTTGACCTGTTTGAAAGTACTGTGATTTACTCTTGTAAAATTTCTCTGCCCTGCTGCTGTAGAAGACTCTCAAAAGCACTGTTAACGTATTAGGCAGAAAAAATGGTGCTGGCTTACACCAGGGAATTGTGCTCATCACTGAAGTAGTTTAAGCAGACGAATGCTATGAAGTCCTACTAGACTTGCTGAATTGTGCTGGGGAGAAAGTAAGACTTGTTCTGCTTTGATGCAATAACTGTTCTGGACCATTCCCATTGCAGTGACCTCCTGGTAGCTGTTCCAAGATCGTGAAGGGGAGACCTCACAGGATTAGCAGTTTTCTTAGAGAGGACCAAAGGAACTACTTCATGTGGTTGCACCCTGTGATCATAGAATAGTTTAGATTTAATCAGTGCTCTGTTAAAGACCAAGTGTGGTAAGATGCTGCGTGTGTGTGTGAGAGAGAACATTTTCTAAAATTATGTAGAGCTGTGAAATTTTTTGAGGGTATTTGAAATTAAAAACTTTCTGTACCAGGGATCATTTATTTGTGAGAAGCCAAAGCACTTTTGTAGGACTAAAGCAAGGAAACTGCTGGAGTGGGAGGAGGGGGAGGTTTTTCCCCTTCATTTCTTGATTAATTGGTTTCAGTTTAGAAAAGCATATAGGAAAACATGAAAGAAGTATTTCAAGTTAGTTTTTTTCTTTCCAGTGAACTGCAGTAAGCTGTACCTTCAGCACCTTCATTTTAGATATTTTTTTTAACAAATATGGGAGATGATCTTTGTATCCTACAAGCGGAGAGCCCATTCTCACTATTCTGAAGTGACTCTCTTGAGGCTTTTTGAATTTGCTGAATCAAACTTGGGAGCCAACTAGGCATCCTTTGCATACCCCAATCCTTTTGACTTCCATTGGAGCAACAGTGGGTACAGGAATTAGGTCTTCAAAAATTGTTATTTACATGGTCCTTATATATTCAGATCTCTTTTGGCTCTGGTATCATTTAATTCTGTTCTGAAGAGAGAAAATCTCTGATTTGACCAATGTGCAATGTATACTAATATTTCTTATCACAGCCTGAACTGGTTGTTACAGTTAACCCTGAAATACAGTATCATGCTTTGGGATTTTATTAACTAAAGGAAATATTTTTAATCTAACTTTGAGATAATGATTTTTTGTCTAAACTGTTCTCAGCCCATTTCACTTGCCATTTTGTTTCCATTAACTTATCTACATCACTACATTCAGAGTGGAAATAAGAAAGCTGAGAATGGGAAATGTATACTTTAAGTGTCTCACTGTGGAAATAGTGAGAAAATAGTTTCCTTGTTAATTTTTAGAGAATATATTTTAGGAAATGTTTGCCATGCATAAGAGCTTTGTATTTCAGAAGTGCTAGAGTGTAACGGTAAGCTTGGTTGAAATATTATTACATCAAATTCAATATACAGTAAAAAGGCAAAAGCAGTGAAACAGAAACAGTTTTGCTAGCAAGAAATCTCAATTTCACTCTTATTTCCACAGCTGGTAAGCAGAGACAGTATCTGAGCAATATCACAATATGGATTGTCAACAGCTTGGGAGTAGGTGGCATGAATTCACCTATAAGTATTGTAACCTAAGGGTGAAACAGAAGATATCTTGGCAAGAAGCTAGCCTCGCTTTCCTTTCATTACTGCTAAAGTAATTATTTCCGTCACTAGCGGAACTGCATAACAAGAAATATACAAAAGGCTCCCAAAGCAGCATACAATGTTCCTGCTCTAAAGGAGGTGCCCTCCATCTATTAAATAACTGCAAGGTTTCCATGTACACAATGATCAAGAGTGACTTTCAATGAAACCAATAATCATTCAGCATGAGCCATTCACAGCAACCACTTTCTGTAGTAGTTGCTTTAAAAATAGAGTTGGTGTTGGATTTGGTTGGAAGCTTTCCTAGGACTGGCAAACAAAAGGAAGCATAAGGCTTAACACCAGTAAGGAGGAGCTAGCGCGGCAGACCCCTGGCACTAACACTGGGGGAAATGGGAGGACAGTTCCAGCTAGGAAAGACTTTGGTCTGTTGTCTTTCTCTGAGCCAAAAGACAACTTTGTATCCATAGTCACCTAATTTTTGCCCCGTTTCCTTTTGCTTATGCCAGTAATAACCTTTGCATTACTGTAACACTTTTTTTAGAAGTTTGTAAATATGTAAAATGAAAACATGGAAAAAATTGTGTACCAAAATGGTATAAAAATGTGTAAGATAAATGCTCTGTTTAATGAGAAGCTGTAATTAAATGCTGCTTTGAGACAGTGTGTGTGAGGACATGTTAAATATTCTACGTATCTATACATTGTTAATGACAGCAAATTACCCATTTATGTCTGAAAACTTCATGCTAATATGGAATATGAAGGAAAAACTAATACTTCAAGTGAAAACTGGGTATTGAGTTTCTTGGAAGACTTCATGTGCATAATCATTGTTAAATATGTTCATAATAAAGTTTTATATCTTTATATTGTATCTTGGGTTTTTTTTCCTTCTAGTGAATGACTAACTACCATTTTCATTATATACACATTTTCAGTTTACATGTATTTTCTCATGCATATTTAAACTTAGTTAATTCCTTGGTCAATCTGTGCTGACAGCCTCCTGGACCCCCTCCTTAAGCAATTATGTTTTGGCTTGGGGTTTGTTTGTTTTTTTATTACCTTGCCTGGGCTTGAAGGTGGAAGGACAGGTTGCTAATTTTCCTAAGAAATACACTTGCCAGCTCCCCTCTGTCTTTCTCAAACGGCTTAACAGTGGCTTTGCAAAGCCCGCTGTGTCATGCTGGCAGTAAAACCTCCCCTGGTGGATGTTAGCTGCACCTACCTTTCTGCTACATGTGCACGCTTCAGGTTAGCTGCTGTCAGATGCCTCTGCCAGCAGGGCTGTACATTCTCCTACTTACCCTGCAGTGATCCATCCTCTCAGCACACCCAGGAAGGGCTGCCCCACCTTCAGCCCAGGGGCCAGTAATAAAAAAAGCTCAGAGATGGTGAAGATGCTGATGTCATTCATCTCCTTAGAGCTCTGTATATTCCAAGAGTTCGCTTGCTCACAGCTGTTAGACTGCAGAAGCCATCAGCATGTCTCTTTGAGGTGATGCCATTCCTTACATAAACTCAAGGAGAGAGTGAAATCTCATTGTGTGCTGTATAAAGTATCTGTAAACATCTCTGCACAAATGATACACAACTAGCTCACTCCCACTTTAATATCAGAGAGGGTAGTGCTCGTTTACCAGCAGCAGTTAATTCTGAAGTGATTTTCTTTAGGTTTTAGCTAAAACAGTTACTGGTAGAAGACGGGCCATACTAATTTGTGGCAGTTACAGTAAATAATGACCCCCCCACTTCCCCCTTCCTCTTCCTCCTCCCCTCCAGATCAGAGCTGACGCCCCCAATTTCTATGCGGCAGTCCCACGAAGAGGCATGGCAGTTAAGCTAAAGACAGGAAACTGAGACCAACTTCATAATTACCTTCCTGAATACCGCAGCCCACAGTCTGTGCTAGGCTTTTTTGGACAGCCAGTTAATTGGAGCAAGGACTCTGAAAGCTCATCACTCTAATGCTCTGCTTTGGCACTGAGGTGAGCTGGCCAGCAGTCTTTGAAAAAGGTGGTTAAGGTGCTTGAAGATACCTAGAACTTAAAAATCTTTTAACTGTACAACACTGAGACACTGTAATATGCAATGGCTGAGCATTTCACAGAAAAGTCCTAAGTTCAGCAGAGGGGGGGACCAACATCCAAAAAAATCACAACCCCTAAACCCCCTTCCGTAATCCTAAAACTGTTACATTGGAAGTGTTGGTTATTGCTCAAATGCTCACATCTATAAAACTCTCTTTCTGTAGCACAACTTCTAGTTTTATTCAACAGTGTTTTTCTCCTCCTGTACAGCTTCTACACTGATTTTCCTGCAGTTCAGCACATGCAAGAACCAACAACCAACACACACAAAAAAAAACCCCAAAAATCAAGAGATTTGCTATTATTAACATGAACAAAAGATAAGGAATGTTTGAATGGCCCGACTAAAACCCAAGTGTTTCTAGAAGGAAATACTGACTCACAGTGCACAAAACTACTTTTTTAAATGAAAATAAGTATTGGAGTAGATACTACACTACAATTATTATTCTGGCATGCTAATGGAAAGGAGATAAAGTATCCAACCAGCCAGATTAAAAATTCCCTTAGTGATTCTGCGATTTATTCTCTTTATAACAAGTTTCTCTCTCACCCTGATGGCTATTTCAGGTACTTTATTCAATTTATCTTGTTTTTAATATTTTCTTTTTACAGATGTTGTTATTTCTGACACTGAATACTCTGCTAAAACTCTGCTACAGAACTGTAAGGTATACACTCCTCAGTACAAGGTGTATATACACTCAGTATAGCCCTGTATTATTCACAAGGACATAAGCTAGAATAAAGAAGTCTCTTATCATGAAGGACATGTTTACAGAGATGTTTTGGAACCGGTATGCTAGCAGAAATATATGACTTTTACAGTTATATTAGAAGTCTCAAATGTACCAAGCCCAAACCTGCTGATCAACCTTTTTCCCAAACTTTTTTGACAGCAGAAATGCATAGGCAGGAAGAGGACTGAAGCCTTGGCCTAGCACAGGGTCTTACACAGTCTGTTTGGATACACAGAGTTACCACAGAGAGCACCCCTGAGCACACCCCTGCGCACCTCGCACTATAAAAAACATATCTTCTACTGTCATTTGATTTTTCATTATTATGTCTTTCCAGATCATGGAAACATACTGTTGTATTAGTAGCCATCTCATTCTAAACAGCTTTAGTTGACAGCCAGATTCTGAAAATATTTGACAGAGTTTCCTAAATAGAAGCAAATGCAGGTCACCCACACTAACTCTAGCCCGGGAATACTCTCCCATGCTCGCTTTGTAATTCTTTCCACTTCACTAGCAATGAGCTACTGCTCACAGCAGCAGCACAGCAGTTCACACAGGCAGTCCGAAATTCATAGCATGCTTCCATTTCTTCAATTAGCTGACAAAGAAAACCTTACCCAAGCCTAAGCTAAAAACTTGTTGTACTTGTTTTTCCTTTGCAACTTTAGAAGGCAGGAGACCTATCCACATGTTATTTAGTAAGGACACCTTGAGGCAGCTTCCCCCCCCTTTCAGAAAGGATCACGTTTCACCAACTCTCAGGACTCATCACACTCACTGAATAGCACAACCAGTATAAAAGGTAGCAGGTAAGTTTAAGACCTACTTGACAGGTGTAACTGGCTGCAGTAGTGAACGATTATCCATGTATAGCTTGCTGAACACTTCTCCAATGCGAAAAAGTCCACCTCTGTTTCTGTTCAAAGGTTATAGTTATTTCTGCTATCCTTCCATACCCTAAATACCGTACAATCAGATTAAACCTGTCCCAAAACCAGAGCCAGGTTAACTTCTCATAAACATCACCTCATTTTCTTGCTATTTTGTATTGACTTTGGCAAAATTATGGAACTGCTTTGTGTTCTGCTACATACCTCAACTACCTTGAAGAGAATTAAAAGAACTGGAACCTTTTTTAAAAATAACAAGAGACTTACATTTAAATGAGTCACACCAATTGTTATGAATTTCAATAATTTAATGCTAACCAAGAGTAGAAAGTGTGAAAGTCGGTGTCTCATTTATACTGGTCTTAAAAAAGATATCTAGAGAAAGTTTTACACTGCAGCAGATTTCAGTATTAGCACCTTGAAGAGAAGTTCTTGAAGTGTTAAGACAGTATGGCAACACTGGTACAATACTAAGTACAAACATAAACCATATAACAACATGTTTTCACATTTCTACATTTAAAAAAACCAAAGTTACTTAAGTACATTAAAAACAGAAGTTGTTCAGTGTATTCACAGTTTAAGTAGAGATGGAATCAAGTGCTGGAGTAGAAAAGAGAAGGATGAATGATTTCAAGGCAATTATATTGCAAGTCCAAAGGCACTGACTATACAATACATAGTCTTGTTCTCCCATCTCACAGTGCAGGTTCCTACAAATACAAAAAAGGGGTTCAGAGACAGAAGAAAGTTACAGTGATAAGTGCATGCCCTTATATGCAGCCATTACATGCAGGTTTGTAATTGTTTACATTAAGAATCTTAAGAATGAATTTTCACATGTATCAGTTGGCATCACTGCCACAAGGAAAAAAGACCAAACTGCATGCTATTACTCCAAAACTATAGCACTTGGAAAAAAAGAATAGTACACTGCCTAGTCTTAAGGGACTGGCATTACAGTGGCAAGCTGAAAAACCCAACAGTTGTGCTCCTTACCATCACTGGAGTTGTCCCAGAAGCAAGAGCTTGCTGTATGTAGCCCAGCACCATTCTTTTGCATAATCACACAGGTCACTGTTAGCCAGTAGAGAAGCTTTTAGTAATTTATCACTAAATTAACATTTAGCTACATTTTTGCTTAGCATAGTACATACATGCAACACATATGCATATATACATGCTTATGAGTAGTTTATAGACATGGTTCTTGCCAAGACCTTCCCCCACCCCCTAGCCATCAGCGCACTTGACTTTACCAGCTTCAACAGAAAAGAGAAAGCTGCGCTCACCAATATACTTGAAAGGCTTCCCCAGCTTTGTGAGTTGGCTTAACGTTTGTTCCACCACACTGGTTGTCCACTGGTTCACTTTGCTGTGCTGGTAGGCATTGCCACCTATCGCACTTTCTATGGCCTATTGGTGACAAACATAAAATAAACTGCACTGCTGTCCATCTACCAGGCACCCATTAGCCCATTCCAACATCAAATACTAAAGATGAGACCCCCGTACCCACAGAAAAAGTCCTAAATACTGCTTGTCCATCCTGATCATTGGAAGTGTTTTCAATTATTACAAAACTTTCAGGTCAGAGTTTGAGCCAGGCATAGAGGAAATTACCATAGATTCCACTCTCTTTTCATTTTGTGATATTTTGATTATTTTAATTCCTATCCCAATGTCCCAAAGCCAGAGCTACGAGAAGGGTCTTGCATTTAAACAGTCCTGAAAAGACTGGAAAAAACACACACAGCAATGGCTCATTCACACATATTCTATGGAAATGAACTCCAGACTTTTCAGCAGAATCCTTTTTGGGAAATAAAACCCACATGGTTGCTGGTTACCAATAAAGCAGAAGCTTTCAGCCAAATAACCCATTCTACTTATGAGGATAGTTTCTCCTTTACGATACAAACCAAAATACATTAAAGCTGCATGTTTTTCATTGATACATTTTTTCCTCACAGAACTTGTTTTAAAAATAATCACAAAATTATTTCAGATTCAGAAGAAACAGAAGCATGTATTAAAGCATGTGGATTCAATTTACGAAGTCTGACCAAAACAGTTGTTTTGCAACAAGAAAAAGATTGTACTAGTTTACAAGAGGAATTTGGGACACAAAACTCAAATCCCTCTGGAAATTTTCTACACAGGAAGTTCATGACTGAACTATTTTTGTTGCTAAGAAACATTTCAAACAAACAAAAACTCATCTTGGAAGAAAAGCATCTCAAAAGAACACAGTAACATGCATATTCAGACAGCCTATAAAAAATGCCTATCCCTCATAGAAATTCAACTAAGGATACACTGCAACTAGAGAGGAGCATATGAAATTATTTCAATTATCTTTTGGATTTGTAATACACATCACAACTAAAGCTAGGTGTCACTTCCACTTAAAGCATATACATTGGTTAAATCAACAATTATCTATACTTTGATAGTAACCATTCTAGAAATATATTACATATCAGTTACCAGATTTTCTCGAATGCCTCTCAGCATATGGCATACAACATACTATACTTTCACACCAACAAAATGAAAATGTTGTTTACCTCTTTAATGATGCTACTGACTTCATCAACAACAAAGGATGTCTACAAAAAAAAAGTAGAATTTTAAATAATCAGTGGACACATTCTTCTGTTTACAGAGTCAAGCTTTGTTAAGAACAGGCACTAGAACCTTAATTTATGCTTGTCAGATTTCTTGCAAGTCAGAAGATACCAAGCCTTCCCTTATTAGCTCATATGTACCCTGGCTCCCTGAACCCGCTCAAATTAACATTCTTAACAAAGTAATGAAAGTAACAGATTAACTAATATTGGCTGGCCTTTTGAGTCAAAGTGTTCAAATTTTAACTTGAAAGTATTTTAAAATAATACACATAGCACTTATGCACACACACATTCTCATTTTACAGTAAGTTTTAATGTCCACAATTCACAGTGAGGTTGCAGAGAAAAGCTTGCTGTGCAGACACAGCTTACAGTTAAACAGACATCTCCAAGGCACATATGTGGAAAAAACATCAATTCACAGCACAAGGAAAAGCTGTCATGACAACCTCAGCTGGGGAGAAGAAAACTGCCCCTTGGAGACCAAAGGGAAAATCTAGCTTGCTGGACTCCCCACCACCTTCAGCCTTCTCTCAGGCTCTGGGGAGTAGGGATGAAGCACGTGGAATCAGAACAGAGAAGGTCCCAACATTTTACTAATCTTAAAAGTACTATCTGTTTACTTGTATGGTTAGTGCTTTAGTCCCTGAGCAATTGCTGCCTCCCATGTAAGGTGGCTAAAACAAGCTGCCACCACTGCTGGGGAGCCAGCCACCCCCTGCAGCTCTTCAAAGGGCCAGGGAGCACTGATAGGGGAGCACTTGGCACCACAGCCAGCCACCCACCATGTTTTTACTACTAGGTATCGCATAGCCTCCCCTCACAAACCAGAAGAAAGGAATCAATGAGAAGAAACACACATAACAGCAAACTAACAGATTTCAAAAGACTGAATAAGAATTTCAAAATTAACCTAATGGAGCCTATGTTGACCGAGTTTTCACTGGGAGGTCTGTCAGCTTCTTCAGCTGGCAAACACGCACAACAGTGTAATTCAGGTGTGCAGTCAGGACATCATTACACCTGCTCAGGATTTCAACATCATATTCATAAACCTTTGGTCAGAAGGTGAACAGCCTAGCCAGCTTTAATGACATGTGACATTCAGAAAGATGGGAGCAGCTGAGAGTTCTCCGTGACATAAGAAACAGCACGCAATGCCTTTTCTGTAACTACTGAGAGGCACCAATTTGCTCGCACACTTCAACATTTCTAAAAGCTTTTATGTGCTATGGCAAACTGGCTTTTATTTACAGCTTTGACTTTAATTTTAATATGCCTCATTTGTTTTCATGGTACTAGGTTTTACGGGTGCTTACATTTTAAAGTGCACCAGCGTATTTAACCAAATGAGAGCTACAATTATCAAAATAGTCTTTCCCATAAAGCATAAGTTAAGAACGTGCATGCCAGACATGCTGGCAGACATGAAGTGTGCTGTCTGGCAAGACGATAAACCATATACGGGTTTTTTCTTCACAAAGTCTACAACTCTGCTCGCAAACACCTTTGAGCGAGCACAAACACTGTTCACCAAAGTAAACCAAATTAAATTCAACCTGAGTTCTCAAAAGCATTTCAATATCTAATTTGTATTGAAGCAAGTGGGGAAGGGCCATAAAGAGATTTGAGGATTTGGTTCTAGGGTTGCTGTTACTTCTCAGCCTTCCTTTTCTGGCAAGAGAGCATATATGGGTTTAGATGCACAACAAAGCAGAACATAAAGTTCTGATATCCAGCTTTGTGATTTATATGCTTAAACTGAGCTGCCAAATAATACAAGCCCCTCTTTAAGTAAGATGATGTAAATACTTTTTGTACTGAAAAATAAAGGGAAAACATACAGAAGCTTTATGATTTTCCTGTGCTACACCTCTGGCACAAGGAAAGCAGACGTAGTTTGCAGTATCTTGTTTAAAAGGGGTGCTCCCAGCCAACAAATGCAAACTGCAAAGCCGTATTATCTTTCAGTAATACTGAAGACGTTTTTGAAAACAGCTATAAGAATGAAGTTCGAGCATGTTGATAATATATTTTTTAAAAAATACCCATAACTGTGTAAAACAGGCCAGGCCCAGCAATCAGGACAAGGCTTTTTGAACAGCACAAGCCTGACACCCCTTCACCCCTCACACTGCTTTGCTATTGTCTCACCAAATGACAGTGCAGCTGTTTAAGAACACTGCAGCAAACCGCCACAGCTCGGACAAACTGTCGCTCTGCAACAGCAACGCTCGCTGGGTAGCCATTTGGCACGAGAAAGAAAAAGACCCTTGATTTATCAGACTTCGTTAACATGGTAGAACATCTCATTAGCGCATCCCTGCCTGGACTCTCCGCACACAAATAGCTTGTTCGAGTCTTTCACTCCCCTAAATCGCACCAGCGAAACGCCCAGCACGGCGCCCTGCTCCATCCTGCCGGTGGAGGCAGAGGCCACGATACCCCCAGCGCTTTCTGCGGGCGACCCGCAGCGGCAGAGGGGCCTGCGTGGGCCGCCGCCGGGGAGAGGCGCCCGCCCGGCCCCCGAAATGCGGAGGGGGGCGGCCCCGCCCGGCCGGTAACCCCACTGCACGCCGCCAGAGGCCGGTAACCCCCCCTCACGCCGCCAGAGGGGCGGCCCCGCCGGCTGGGCGGCGGGAACAAAGGCCGGGCCCGTCTCCAGCGTTGCCCGGGACGCGCGGCTCGCAGCCGCCGCCAACTGCCGGTGTCACCCCAGGGGCGGGCGGTGGGGGATCGAGGCGAGGCGAGGAGGGAGTGGGGGGTGTCCCAGTGGCCCCGGGCTTGCCGCGGGGAGGCCGACGGGTGGTGTCCGGGACGGGCAGGTATCGCCTAAGACCCTGCGCCGGCCCCGCAAGGAGAAGCTAGGGGTGGCCCGAAGCTGCCCTTCCCCTGCCCGCCGCCCCGTTACCTCCTCCCCCGACTGGAAGTCGTCCATCTTCTCGGTGGAGCCCCTCACGCCGCAGCGGACACCCCGGCACCGCCCCCTCACCCGCTGCGCCCCACGCGCCGGCCGCTGCCCGCAGTGCGCCTGCGCCGCCGGCCCCGGCTCCACGCTCCCGCCGCGTCGGGCTGCGGCGCCCGCGGCGCTTGCGCAGTGCTGCGCGCGGGCGGCGGCGCCCGGCCATAGAAGCCGCTCGGCGCTCTGCGCCTGCGCGCTCGGCTCTGCTCGGGCTCCGTACGGCCCGGCGCTTCCCCGCCCCGCCGGCCGCCAGCGCGCTTGCGCACTCTGCGCGGCTCGGGCGCGTAGCAACCCGGAGCGCCGCGGTCGCCGCGTCGACTGCCGCAGCGGAGCTGAGCCCGCCCGGCGCCCTCCAAGATGGCGCCATTTCCATAGCGACAGCGCGGAGGAGCTGGGCGGGGAGACGCTGCTGAGCGGGGCGCGGCGGGGGGGGCCGCCATGGCGGTGGCGGAAGCCGCGCAGCCTGAGGCTGAGGGAGGACGGGCGGCCCGTCACGCCTGTGTTTTCCACGCGGGTGGCTTGCCGTTCGTGTGCCGCGGGCGTGCCTGCGGGGGTGGATCCGAGAGGCCCTTCCCTGGGAAAAGGGGGGTCTGCGGCTTGTTTCTGGAAACAGCTTGAAAAGAAGGCCGGAGGATGTCATGTATACCCGGCAACTGAAAAAAGCCATGGAAAGACATGAGGAATATCTGAATTCTTACAGTTCTAAGCAGATCCTGTTATTTTTAGCAACCAGAATCTGGACAATGAAGTTAGAGGGCATACTTTGCACAGTTTATGGAGTGGGGGGGGGGGGGTCCCAGTGTTTATGGATTGTCTAAATTACTGTGGACTTCAACCTCTGAGAGTGGCTCTAGATGGTGGAAGATGATGTTCAGGTTCAGCGTGGCCTGGGTGAACTGCAGAAATAGCCTGAATGATGAAAAAATTAATTCACTGGGGGCAAGTGCAAAGGCCTGTACTGAGGCAGGAATAACCAGCTTTATAAATGCAGACAGGGCAGGACCAGCTCAGCTCACTCGGCGGCCATTGCATCGACCAGAGAGAGTGTGTTAGGTATGCTTTACCGCAACTCATCATATGGTGCTGTTAAGGAGATGCGATATCGGAACCCGGAAATGGGCATATAGCTAGCGGGAAGAGGGAAGTGGCATTCCTATTGCACTCTGCAATAAAGCCTCACCAGGAATACAGTGGAATACTGCATCCAGTTTTAGGCATTGTATTTCAAGAAGGTTGAGGGACTTGCAATGTCAGGGCCTGAGTGCGCTGACAGGTTGCAGCTGTGGCCTCCACCCCTGTGATCTCTGCTCCGGGCCTGTCTCTTTGGCAGGCTGCAGCTCTACATTTTGACCTTATCTCTAGTCCTCTGTCAGGCCCTGCCTCCTGTTGCTCCTGAAGAAGAAAACTCTTACTGGTCACCTCACTTTGGGACTGCGCAGGCATCCTGCGGCCAGCACCCGCTCTGCCTGCCCCGCTGGGATACGGCGGGACTGTGGCTGGCTGCTGAGCTCACCCTTGGTCCCTCTGAGCCCTGTGCTTGCTGCTCCCGCCAGCCAGAAAGCAGAGACAAACACGTGAGGACTATGGGAAGGCTTAATAAGCGGTGCTTGTTTAGACAAAAGAATAAAAGGTTATAACTTGGTTATAGTCTTAGCACGTATAAAATAGCACAGCAGTTTTTCATGTCCAGGCATGAGAGGGAAAAATACGAGTTAAAAGTGTGGTGGTTAAGGCTTTGGTTAAATATTAGGGGAAAGCTGGTGGCAGGGCTAATGTTCCTCAGCCTGAATGTGTAATACTACAAATCTGTTGCTGTGGGTAGTAACAATCCTCAGGTTATTTCTGGTCTTTCATCTAAAGTTTTCCCTGAAATGAAGGCCTAAATAATCCAAATATTCTTTATTGGGCATAGCTCTGTGCCCCACTAACAGTTGCTTTGCCTTCAGTGATACAGTTGAAGAAGGTGATTAAACTTGACCTACACAGGTGGAAATATTTAAATCTATTTAACTTAATGAGGTTATAAAATTGCAGGCTGTTTAATTTTGCCATGTGAATAGAATTACAGTGCTTTGTTTAATTTTAACTTGAAATAATATTTCTTAAAACACCCAGAACACTAAGAAGGGCTTCTGCATTGTATATAGACTTTATCTGGTAGAGCCAGGAACAAGAAAGGAGAATGACCTGCAGGAACAGCCTCTCTTCTTTTTCGAACTTGGAAATAATTTGGATGTAATTTTGAACTTCATTACTCACAGTTGGTTCTATAATAGACTGACTTAGGATATCCAACCCAAGTAACATTTTAACTTTTAATTGCTATCTGAGATCAGATTTCCAGTTGGAGGTAAAATCATTTTCTTCTTTTCACTGACGCAAAACAAATAAATTCTTTTGAACTGTTATCTGTACAAATTGCTTTCTCATTCAGACCTGAATAGAAAACTATTTTGTGTCCAGGAGAGAACTGTTTGCGATACAAGCAGTTTTCTGTGTGAGTCCTGGGGACTTTGAGGTTAGTAGTATTTCACATCTATAATTTCTGAAAAAGAAATTATATAGAACTCAAAGCCACTGCTCTTCCTGTGTGCGGCTTGAAGACGGAGCATATTTTGATTATATCAGTCAGCTTTTATAGTCTCTTGTGCCTAGCCTCTTTTTAATGTTAGAAAAATGAAGAACTTCTCTTTGATTGTTAGTTGCTGTTGCTGGTAACAAAGCCAGAGACTTGGCAAAAGCTGTTGTGACACTAGAGCTTTGTTGAGTGTATTTGCTTTTAGCTGTTTTGGGGATGCTCCTCTGTACATACGTCAGTCTAATTTTGGTGCCCAAAGGAAGGAAAGAGGGTGGAGAACAACCACCAGGGTTTTTTTTAAGGAAAGATAACTAAATAGTAAGAGTGCTACTGATCTCTTAAAAGCAGTTTACTTCCACACATCTTTGTTTGATGGCTGGTGAAAAGGTAAGGACATCATTTTAATCTATTCTATAGGACATTGCATGGGGGGGATGCATTTTTACTTACTGGAATAGTGTTTTTTAAACTGCAAAGATTTCAGGGAAAGACCAAAACTGGAACGTAAGTGTTTATGTTTTTTGTTGTTTTTTTTATTGTTGGGGTTTTTTTTAATTTAAGTGCTGGGATGGGATGTTACTGAAATCACAAGACAACTTTGTTAAAACATTATCAAAGAACTTAAACTAATTTGCATGTGGGTATGCAAGGATATGAAAATTAAACTGTTGCAGCCAGGTAGTATAAAATACCACTTGTAACTTTCTTAACTAAGAATAAGTTTATGTGAATTTATTTCTATTCTATAGAATAGAAAATAGATACAAATTGTGGCAGCTTTTGTGATAATTTTTACTCTGAACCTTCTTATTCTGTGTCCTAGCTACTGATGTATTACGTCCATCTTCTGGGTTAATGGATGAAGTAATCCAATTATCTCAAGCCAATGAAGGCTGTGACTTTAGAAGATCAGTTTATTTATACTTATTTAATTGTCATTATTTTGGTGATGCTTAAAGATCTGAAAGGAGATCAATAATACATTACATGCAGAGGTGCTTCAAGACAAAGCTTGCTAAGTCAGGCATTTCTAAGTTTAAAAACTTAAAAAAGAAGCTACCTTTGCAAACTTGATCTTGCCTTAGGTGTAGGCCTTTTGATTTTTCTTTGGTTACATAACTACATACTATTTTAGCCTGATAGAAAAAAGCACAGTGAGTTTGGACTGTGGGCATCTATGTCTCCCTCTCCTACGGTGTGACCACATTGGTTGTCCCATCTCCTTTACGATGGCTTTGAGACCTCACAGGTTGTTTTCAAAAAGCTACTGATCCATTTGCAAGGTGCCTGATACTGGATTATTTTAAATACGTAATTTAAAATTATGCTTGAACAAAATACTTTATGTGAGCTTTGTGCTGAAAAGGGGAAAATGTCATGGTATTTACTAAAGAGGTTGCAGTTGCTTTTGGTTTTACATAGAAGATGCTTGGCTTTGAGGTTAGCTGATGGTGTAAAAAAGCTAGCTAGCTGGATTCAGTGGGTAAACATGAAAGGAGAGCATCTGTGAAGATTTTTAAGATTGTTTTTTCCTGTCAAGAAGGGTCATTACTGAAAACACCACTTCTTTATTACTGCTAAAAAACTAATGTAATGCAGACAACTTTGGTGTTAGAAAAGCTCTTTACAATGGTAAAGGGCTTTTCAGTCCAGTTTGAACATCTCTGTGAAATGATTATGAGCTCAAGCCTGTTGTGGGGCACAAGGATTATCTCCCATTTTGGGGGATACAATATTTTATTTATTCATTCTTAAAGCTACCTCATCATTAAGCTAGATTTTGAGTTATCTTTGAATGTGCAAGAAAAATTGACAGAACACAGCATTTGTCAGAGCTTAAATGAAGATTAAAAAAACCCCAATTGTAGAAATGTCCAGATGTAATATTGATAGAACTGTTGACTACATTGATATATTTTAAGTTTTATTCTATGCAGCGTGTGATGATCTTGCCCAGCAGTGAGAGCACCACGGTGGCTTTTTTCCTCTCTGCATAGTGCAGACACTGTAGGACATAGGGCCTCCGGAACTTTTGCTCTGCAGTAAGTTTTTTCTGTTGTTTGGTGCCAGAAGATGATCCTAGTCCCTGCTGGCAATCTACTGCTGGCATTAGATTCAGTGCTTATGATTTATCACTGTGAATAGGATATGAAGTGTAGCGATAGATCAACTGGTTTTGATGATGGTGTTTGCAGTATCACAGATAGGTTGAGGGTGAGTGCTCTTCTGAAGAGTCCTGCATGGGCTAGGGCAGAACCCGTGTCTCCCAGGGGGGAATAGCTGTGAGCCACACAAAGTGGAAACAACGGGAGGCTCCAACCTGTTCCTTCCCTCACACCATTTAAATTTGTGCAAGCTTGAATAGCTGAAAGCATGTATTAAAAAAAATAATATATATGCATCTCTAAATAAGATTCTTTGTCTTCTCAATATTTTTCATACACTAAGATGTCATCTGAAACCTGTTTCCCAAAACAGGCTTGAAATATGGAAAACTTTGTGCCCTTCTGAGTAAGGGAGGTAGTCTCTTTTTTTAAATAATTTGAAGGAGGTATCACATAGTAACTATTTCTGTGTTTGCTTAGCTGCAGGTGTTGCACTTAGTAACTGATTTACTTGTTTCTTAATAGCTCTGTAAGTCATTCATATGTTTTCTTTAAGATCACTAGAGCGGTTTTATTGGATCCACCTAATAGTGACTATCATGAATTTGCTAACTTTTACTGATGCTTCAGGAGGATTTCCTGATGACATTGAAGATATGCTAGCCTTTGGAAGTCCTGGGAGTTTACAGAAAATGTAATTTATGCTGTAATGGGTGTTTTGGTATCCTGTATAATGCAGAGGTGTCAGAGTTTGTACTGACTGCTCTGTTAGACTGTATTAACTTAAATGGAGTTGAAGGCTCTGAACACGCTTATCAATCCTGGGAGGTATTCTTAAGGTGAAAGATGAAAGCAGGTGAAGGATACAGGGGCCTTTGAAAATGACATATATTGTGTTAAAAAATTGCTCAGGCTTTTTAGGTTTCAACTGAGTAATTTCCTGTGAAATTGCAGCTGGTAAGGAAATAAAATATGATTATGCCTATCTCTGTCTCTCTTGTTTCCACAGGAAACCAATCTCTTTTTTTTTTTTTTTTTTTTTTTCTTTGTTAGCACTACTTCTGTGAAACGCTTTGTCCTTTTGATGTCTGTGGAAGGGTTTAATGGAAATATACAAAAGAATGGAATGCATACTGTTTATAAATACAAATTATTACCTCCTGCTTTTTTTGTGGGAAAATAAGTACAGTAATTGGGACAAGTTATATGTAAAATAATTCCCTGCACCAAAAAAAAATACATCGTCACTGTATAGCTGAAGTATTATTGTTGTTGGCTTGTTGCTTGGTTTTTGTGTTTTGTTGGTGGGGTTTTTTTGTAAACCTTAAAACTCACAGTATTTTAAAATAATGGTCCAGCAATGCACATAGTTGGTCACATTCTCAGCTGAGGTCCATCAGTGAAGTGTCAGTAACTGCTTTGGAAAGCATTACCCTTCTGTCCTACTGTCTAGACATTCTGCCTACAGCCTGACTGTATGTATTTAGCTCAGATTAAGTTTGAAACACTTAACCAATTTTCATATACTTATCTTTAATATTTTGTGTGCCATAAGTGGAACTCTTACGTAGTACACACTAGACAGCAGTATTAAAACTGAATATAATGAGTAAGCTGAATTAGATTGAATAATCATTTTTTTCTCTAATTTGTTGCAAAGTATATTTACATTATTTTCTGTTTTAGTGGGAGTTTTACAAAAGTAAAGGTCACAGAATGTATCCAAAATACAGTTGTGACTCTGTTTAAATACTTCTTGTATATTTGTACATTAATGTCACCAGTTTGAGACCAAAATTACTGGTGCACTGAGCTGGAAATAATAAATGTCTTAACTCTTTAGTGTTTGTGTGTGTTAATGAAGAGCATTATTGGGTATTAAACTGTTTATCTAGACTTGCCAGGCCTGGGTAGTTGATAGAAGTGACTCTTAGAGGGTGTCTTTCCCTCTTTCCTCTTAGGCTTGCAATGTTTTGTCTTTTCAGTAAGATAGGATTAGAAAGGGACATTTCTGTCTCAACCAGCATGACTTTTCCAGTCATGAGGCCTGTAGGCCAGCGTTCAAAACAAGCTTAAGCTTTTTTATTGGTTGTTTTATGCTAACTGTACAAAAAAATGTGAAGGTACATGGCTGAGTGTTGATGGACAGTATGGTGAGACTGTCTGAAGAATGGGACTGTCTTAAAACCTCTGCTGTATCTGAATTAGTGCATGAAAGGTCTGAATATAGCAAAATGTGGTCTTCACATACTATTTGAAATGTCTTGAAGAGGTGAGGAGGGGAGAGAATAATATATATTCTTTGTTTCCCTAGGCCTGGAAATAACAAATCTACAAGACCAAATTAAAAAAAAAAACACCAACATTCCCTCCACTCCTTTACACTATCTCTTTATGAGTTGTCCCTCCATCTGGTGACACTTAAAGCCCTATCCTGGACCTTGCTGCAAGCTCTCATCTCTTTTGGAACCACTTTCAGCAAAAAAAAAGAATAAGAAGTTCTTTCATGTGAAAAAGACAAGACTGCTGTGACCTTGCAAAGTGCTCATATTCTCTGGGTAGCAGAGATACTTCAATGATGACTTGTGTGAAGATAGACATGGTTATTTTTCTCTTCAAGGGTATGACACAGTGACTGTATCACCAATCAAGTAAGGGCAGTCAGTAAACACTCAGACCATATTATACTCTACAAAGTGTAACTTCTGGATGTAGTAGAACCATAGGACAGCAGTCTACAAAACAAGTGAAGCCTGGGAAAAATGGCTTGTGAATATAATCTAAACTTCCTTAAGGAATTAGAACGAGAGGCTGTTCTGGAAGTCCTGTACCGTGACCAGATGGTGAGAAAAATGGAAGAGGAAAGAATAAGGTATCTGCCATTTCCCTATTCCTGTATTTTGGTTCCTTTTTTCTCAGAAGTCCTTTTCTTCCTCTTTGCTGCCCTTCAAAATGTGTTCATTTATTTTAATTCTTGTTAGCTAATGCCTTTTTATTCTTTGGGAAAACTAAAGGTTATCCAGAGCCTCTTGGATTTACCATACTATTGACTACTCTACAGTGAAGATGAGCAAGTACTGTTGAATGAATACTTGAGGAATTTTACTTCTAGCCCTTGTAGAAAGTTTAGCTGCTGCTTATATTTTTTCTATGAAGGCTTTATGACGTTCTCATCGTGTTCCTATGTAGTCCTGGTAACACAGAACATGTTCAGATCTTTGGTTGGCTTATGTAACATATTTTGCCAAGACTGGATTTAAGAATCATTAGATACATGCTCATTGTGCCGAATCCATCACTGTCCCTTCTCACATACAACAGGTAGCAAGTGCACCACACTGTCTTGGAGCTTGTTACCAGTGTCAGCAGATGTCATTGTTAGGAAAAGGATTTTATGTACTTACTCAAATTATGGAAGTATTTCAGTTGCGAAGGGCATTTTATTTGCCTTATGTCAGGGCTAGGGCAAGGATTTCCTTGCAGCTTATACCTTGCTTTGTCACATTGCATCCCCATGTGAAACAGGGTATTTGTGTTGTTAAGTTAGGTATTTTTATTCTCTTAAATCTAGAAGTTGTATTTACAGCAAATATTTGCATAAGTATTACTGGACATATTGAATGATAATGAAAAATGAAGGGTTATAAAGAAAGTCTGAATTGGTTAGAAAATCCCTTTCAACTGTTGACGTTGCTAACAACTGAAACCATAGATATTGATTATTTGTACATGTAGTGGAAGAAAAGGTAACGAAAGGGAGAGGTTTTGATATTTTGTTCTGATATCTTTTTTATTTAACTTTCAGATGATGCATTTGTTGTGATTATTTTTACTTGATAAAAGATTTGATTTTTGGATAAATATGATAAAATACATTATCAAATGAAAGGAAGCAGCATTTAGTCTCGGGTTTTGTGTGTGAGTATATAATCACTTGCATATACAATTTCAGTGCTGTGCCCTGAGTGTGCATAATTGACACGAACAGAACCCTGGTTTTACTCTTTATGTGTGGATGTGGTTGCATATACAGTTACAGTGCAAAAATGCTGTGTGTAGACACGTTCAGACAGTGCTCAATTGAGGTAAAATTGAGGGCATATCTCCCATTGCTAATGATATTGCACAACCAGGGCATTAGCTTGTGAATTACTTGGGGGTCTTGGTCTATTTAAATTTATTTATTTATTTATTTTACTTTACCTGGGTTTTCAGGAAACTGAAACTGCAGGTGCAGCAGCTTCAATGGAGAGGTGCAGGAAATGTACGCCATGAATACCAGGAGAGGTCTTGTGCTCGCTGTCAGAAATCGCTTGGGTTGTTGATAAACAGAGGTGCAGTATGCAATGGGTGCAGCCATCGAGTGTGCTCTGAATGCCGTGTCTGCCTGAATCCCTGCCTTTGGAAATGCACTGTTTGTTATGCTCACGGGTAAGAAATTTTTTTTGGTTTGGATGTTGGATGGAGTCTTGGTAGCAATGAAATTGATGGCAATTTTGTGTTACACTTCATGTAGTCAGGATTTCTCTTCTTATATTTAGCAAAAGTTAGTGTGACAAAAATGACAATGGTAGAGCATAGGAACAGTCATTAGTTTGTGAACTGCAGAGAGAACTCCTTCCCCTGACTCAGTGCTGCACCGGAGCATCATAAGAAGTTGCTGAAGGTAGTGTGGTATAGCTGATTTCTTGACAATTTCCTAATTGTGATTTTTTTGCCTCATACTACAGGAGTGAGGAACCTGGATTGACGAATAATTTGAAGTCATGCTTTGTATAAATTTCAAAAGCACAAAGCATTAATAACATTATCAGGAATTGTTTAAATGTGGTCAGAAATCCAAATTTATTTGCTTTGTATTAGTTGTTTTTTCTTTTAGTATGTCACCTCAGTTTTGTTTTCCAGGAAACCGGAAACAATCTTACTTTTACTTTATTGGTACAATTTTAATATCCTAATACTCCATCATAGTCCATTCTATTCATCAGAATCTTTCTAAACCAAATGGTTTAGCTGTATTTCCACCTTTGATGAAAAATAGCATTATTTAGGAAAGAAAGATAGTTTTGGAAATGAATCAGCAGCTGTGCTGGATGATATATATCCCTGTACATAGCCTGAAAATTTGAATGAAATTTTGCTTTATGCCAACACAAGACTAATGCACCACTTCACTCCCTCTCGAGATGCCAAAATGAGATTTAAATAATGCCTGGGAAATGTAACGCAAGGTATTGGTCTTAAGTGAAATGAATTTCTACTACTAGTTTGGTAATTTTTTATAGTTTGGAGGAGACTGTAAGCTATCACTACAAAGATGTTCCCTGAATCCTCAATTTCATTTGCAATTACATTAAATAGGCAGATTAGCTCCATCCCTATTTGATGTAAAGCAGTTTCTAGATTTTGGTGCATGTATTTCACTATCTGTGCTTCATACTTTACACACTAAAAGGAAAGGTTATAAAGTTAACTTTCCATATCCTCCTCTAGAGACCTCCGTCTGCTTCCTCTTCCTTTAAATTGGTTTCCAGTTATTTGGTGGCTCCAGTGGAAATCCCCTATAGAGAGTGACTAGTTGTTAAGCTGCCTTGTATAGTGCTGCACAACCTTAATTATTTCATAAGCTTGTCCAGACATTTAATGGTAAAACCAGGAAAGCACTATTTAAATGAATTAAAAGATGTTTTTACTTTTCCTTGAGGGAACTACATTTTTTGTCTTGCTAAGATAGAGGAATTCTTTGGCTGTCATTGAAATTCTCTTTATAGCAAAGAGGCAATGCATTTGATCTTGTTTAGTTGTGATACAAACTCCACTAAAATTGGTCAGACTTCTTCCATTACCTTCAGTGAGCTTTACATCAAGGCTGCAAATCTCAAGAAGTATAGGTAGTACAGCAGTGTGGTAAATGCTACTCAGTGCCTTCTATTTACCCTGGAGAGGGGAAAATAGGATGACAGAAATGTAAGAGCTGATTTTCAAGTCCTGATCAAATCTAATTTTGAGTCTTGGTTACTACTAGAGTATTTTTTCCTGAACAAAACATTATCTGCAGCAGCACAACTGAGATTCTCTCCTAGACACTAGGGTCATGTTTGTAATGAACATGCTTAAATGCCTCAGTGGAAGAGCATGCAGAGATAAGTGAATGTTCACTGTTTACAAAATAAGAAATTTTAAAAGCCTTGTGGAATGACAAAGTTTGTATCTCTCACCTGGAAGAGGCAACTCTTATGTGAATGCAGTTGGTCTAGTGTGTGGTTTGGTTTTTTTTAAGGAATCCTGTCTTCTAGGAGTCTAGAAATACATTTGCTTTGAGGGAGTTTGGTCTGTTTTACCTGATTAGGATGGCTCTTTATCAGCTTCCTTGTCACACTTTCGATCATAGCTTAATACAGTCTTTAGCCAAAAAAAAAACCCCAAACCCAAACACCCAAAGAAGGCTATTGCCAGAACTGTTTTCGTCTTGTGAGTGGTCTCATTATCACATGAGTGTGCAGAACTGGAGATTAAACTCTGGGAAGATAACTATGGGTAATGGAAAGAACAGAAAGGGAGGGCTGGAGATGAAACTGAGGCACTACCAATGCAGACCCCTTGAAGATCTAGTGCAGCCAGGGTTTTCAGACATTTACTAGTTAATAGATCTCCATCCAAAGTAAGTATCCTGTCTCAAAGTTATTTTAACCTCATTTTCAACTCATCTGTGTTCAGTTGTGCACAAGGATCTATGTTTAGGCAGGAAAATAAATAGTGCAATCTAAACAGGTAGTGATTTTTTTTTTTAATATTCTGCTTTGCTACTTACAAGGGTATTATTTTAAATGCCTAAAATGCCTTAAAATCAAGCCACAGAAATAAAAAGCAGGATCCTACCTATAGTTTGTCTATTTTAACATAGAGTAAGGTTAAGTGTGAAATGGCAGACCCAGGGATTTTGTTGCCTGTCCTTTGGCAGATATCACCATAGCTCTCATGTTTAGAGACTTTTGCTTTCTTAAGGAGGTAAGCCCTACACAAATTTGCTGTCTGTATGTTGTTGCCAGTTTCAAGCAATTCTGGCAGAGGAAATGGTAATAAAGAGATGAATTTCATAGAAGGAAAATTAACTACTGTGTATAGAAGAAAATTGAGTAGTGCCTGTACTAAGGAAATTTTTGCAGTGGGACTTCATCCTATAAAGCATCTGAAAATCCACAAGGAACAGAGATATATGCCCTAAAAATGAGTAGGACATTTGGGTAAGAACTTGGAACCTGAAGACACCAGAGAATCCCCCACCTCAGTTAAAATTCTTTCGGTCTCTTTAATAATGGACGAGTTCAGATTGCAGCCTTCATCTAAGTCAGTTGGAGACAAAATGCAAGAGTCAAATCTGCTGAAGATCTGCTCTTGACAGAGCTATCTAGGCTGATATAATTTTATACTTGTTAATCATTACTTTTCTGATGCTGTGATCCTGGTGTCTGTGCATTGATGTTAGTCTCCACGAAATGGAGACAGATGGGCCATGAAGCCATCACACCATCAGGGTTGTGGAGCTCAGTGGTCCCTGGCAGCCATCCCAAGTTGTGCCTGGGAGCGTGTCCTTTATCGTTAACTTTCCCTGCTCCTCGGACTAGGCTGCAGCTGGAAGCGGTCCGCACACATGCCTGGGCTGTATGGCAGGCTGGTTGTGTAGACTGGAGTGGACCCTGGCGGTGGCTTCAGAGCAGTGCCTAGAGCAGTATGTGTTGTTCTCTACGGGCAGTCCTACGTAGCAAAAAGGAAGAAAAAATATGGAGGGGAGGGAGTCCTTTGCAGACCCACAGGAAAATCAGTCAATAGAGTCGGCAGTCATGAAATCTTATTTTTATTGTAGGATTAAGAAAGGTTGTTGGATTGTTAAAAAGTTATCAAGCATTTGAAGAAGTGCGCTTTGGAAAATGTTGATTCAAATGTCTTTTGCTTGTTTTTCAGAGATGTGAAAGTAAAGGCTGGTGAATGGTTCTTTGAGGAACGAGCAAAGAAATACCCAGGTGAAGGTAAATCCCTGGAACAGAACGTAAATTTCTGTGTAATGTGTAGTCCTCATCTAAGTGAAGCACAGAATGTAGTCTGCTGGTGTATTGAATGTTTCTTCCACTTTGCGAGAGATTTTTTAGAAATTATCATGCAGTGCATCTTGTGTGCACTAAATAAAACATCAACACAAACTAGCAGAATGCATTTGGAAGTATAATTTATTTTGTATTAGTAATAAGAATAAGAAAATTGCTGGCCATATCCGTTTGAATTAATGAGTGTGTAAGACTTCTAAAAAACACAATGACATGAAATAAATATAGAAACGCTTCAAATATATGTGCAGGAAGGAAATGGTCTTGCATGTATTGTTTGTCAAAACTTCGGTTGTTTTCACTGAGAGAGTTCTAAAGCTTAAAGAAATGACAATGGAAAAAAGAAAAAAAAATATAGCTATAAATCAACGAGAGAGCTAAATGCTTAATGTTTCTTTACTCAGCCATCTGTGCCATTGCTTTGTGTTCAGTCTTTTCAGTGCAATTAAAAAGACAAAGACCTAAAAGAAATTACAGAGGATGTGGATGGATTGCTCTACGGGGAATGTGTTTCACCAGCCAAGGGGCTGTCTTCGTTTTCACTACAGTGACTGCTGGGGTGGAGAGGATTTCCTTCCTCTTTCCCTGGAAGTGCCAGTTTGGATAGGCAACTGTTTCACTTTGTGCCTGACTGTAGCTAAATGTTACGGTTTCACTTCCAGTATCTGTGTTGCTTCTAGCTGGTAAAAAGGAAGATGCTGGGCCTTTTTAAGATCTCTTAGGAAACTTTAATGGAAGTAATTTTATAAATGGAAGAATGTAGTCAGGCAAATTTTGGGTAGTAGGTATTCATGAAAGACAGCAGGTAGCATATTAAGAACTATAATTCCTGCTAAAACAATTCATTTTAAATTTGGAAGATTTCACTGAATTCCATTCTAGTTAACACAGTTTCTAATTTTAAAGTATTAGTTGACAGATCTTTTAAAGCATAGTTGTATCCAATAACCATTGTTAAGAATTTGCCCTCATATTCTTTCCAGCAAGTCTAAAGCCAGTCATTTTACCAGTCTCTCTGTTATTGAAGTTGCTATGTTGTTCTCAGACACTGAATCTGATATAGCAAGGTGCTGACTGTCCTTCTTTCCAGTGAAATAAATGAGTTCTCACCTTGCATTATCAATGCTTTGTAGGTGCTTGAAGCATTTTGCTTAGTTACTCTAATAGTAATACTGTTGACGTCACAAAGATCTAAGGATATACAGAAGATAAGCCTGCAGGGAGAAATATGTTTTGTTTAGTTCCTTTGGTTAGACCAACTGGTATAATTAAAGGGGTGAAAAAATGGCAGACTTTGAAACACAGCAGCTGTCCCAGTTAGGTTCTTCGAGCCTGGAGAGACAGTGCCCTCTCTTGGTATGAAAATATAACACTAGTGAAGTATTCACTGGAAAATAACAGGAAATAAAACACGTTACAGTGAAATTTTCTCATGTTGCAGAGTAAAAAACCTCCATGTTACATCAGTATGCTTTTTATTAATTTTGTGTAGCTTCTACCTGAAGAATAAAAATCATATTTCATAAAACTGATGGGTTTCCTTTACTGACTAATAAATTTTAAACAAAATTATTTAATGCTGCAATAAAGATACCAAATATTACTTGCTAATAACAGAGCATTAAGCCTGGAGTTCTGATTGAAATTTGTAGCATCAATAAGTTGATTATTGTTTCTACCATCACCATGGTCTACTACTTTTACATAAGTGATATGTTATATTAATGACATCTTCAGCAAAGTGTGGATCACGTGATGCTTTCTGTATTAGGAATGATCAGTGATTAAGGTCACTCCAGATATTTTCAGTTGGCCATTTGTTACATGCATTTAGCCCTTCTTTCTGTTTGCGATCGCTCAGGAGCAAACTACATTTTTATGATTCTTCATTGTTCGTGCCTGGTGGAGCACTTGCTCCTTGGTGTTCTTAACATCATGTGGCTGCTCACCTGAGGAATGTGACATGGTTGCTATTTACCCACAGGGATGGCCTTAGCAAAGGGGTTTGCTCACGTTTGTGAGTTGGTCATGTGTTTTCACGATTGCTCAGATCTCTAGTAGGAAAAGTGAAAAGAATTTTTCGTAAGATGCAAGAGATGACCATGTGCCTACTCTTGTATGCATTTTCAAGCTTTCCATAGTGTTTGAGTTTTATGGTTGAAGTGTGCTTTAGTGCAGTGGGGCTGTGCACTATCTGCCTCCTGGATCTTGGGAAGCTGAGAGCACTTAGCCTGCAGGAATGGGCCTGTTAGCATCCGTGCCTGATTGTCCTCAGCATTTGTGAAAAGCTGGTCTGAACATGTCACCTGCAAGAAGTGAAGGTGGTCATGATACAGTTTGTGATATGAGAGAAACTTGTGTGTTGCTTGGCATGTATCCTGCTACATCGGGTGGGGGTTGATTTCACTCCTGACTTGCATGTGTGTGAGCTTTTGTCAATACAGGCCACTTTCTGAAAGACACTGATTTTGAAAAGTGTTGTACAGGTGTTAGTAACTGCTGTTGTTGCTAAATAACCTTTGGGTGGTTTGGGGTTTTTTTGTTCTCCTTCGCAGGCAGACATGAAACAGTTGGTGCAAAGCTCTTGAAATCTTACCAGAAGCTGAGGTAAGACTCAAAAAAGGACAAATGGTCCTAGGACACTGAGAATTTGTATAGGTGATATATTGTATGTTATAAACCAGCCAGAAGTTTGTATTTTTTTGTTATGAAAACCAAATTTCAATACCTTTGGAGTGCAAATGATAAAAGCATAGAAAAATCGGCACTTTGTCAGCTATCCATAGAAGGGGTCTCAAGTACAAAAAAGAATACTATGTTTAGAGTAATATTGTCTTATTTACTTAAAATGAAGAGACATTTTTGTTATATGTGCTTTTGTTTTTCATAGCTGTTTACACCATTATCTTTCAAATTTACACATTACTTTTAAATGCTCAGAGGTGAAAATTATCGACTAGGTATATTAGCAAAAGCACCATTATTTGCTCAATGGGAGATATTGCTGATTTGATAGCTTTAGAATAAACAGTATACAAGAAGCTCTATATTCAGTAAGACACGTCCACTTCCCAAACTTCAAACGAGGAAAAGGTCCAGTTTACATGGAATAAATATATTTTGACTTGATGCCTAAGCATGACTGTAATTAAGTTATTACCAGTGGTACCTAATGAAACAACAGTCTACTTAAACTATATTGTATAAAAGAAACCCTCTTCCATAAAAAAAAAAAAAAGCAAAAATAAGATACAAAGAGATGGCCTCAATTTTACGATAATTATCTGATGAGACATAGCTGCATAAGACAGAAACTTATGGTCAGCTAGATATGATCCTAACCAGGGCTGCATAAGGACTTCCTTTTACCTAGATGCGGTAAAAGTAAAAGAGAATGCAAAAAGGAAGTTCACTAGCAGCCTTAGGGTCCATGATTGTGCTGTGATAACAGAATTGGTCAGATAAGTCCTATTTTTATTTTACAGAGAGGGGCTATTTACAACAGATGAAATGGCTGGAATGCTGTAAAAGGGCTGTAACAGTTTTGGGCCCAGGCAAGGAAGGATCCTTTTAGTATTGTAAATAAAGATGACTGTTTTCTGAAAACAGGGGTGTGTTACACAGGAATTGTGTTTTAACACTTGGGACACAGACTGTAATACTGCCAACCATATAAAAGTCTTGGAAACCTGTCCTAAATTAGGTCTTCCTGATTGTTTTAAATTATTAATTCTGCCTAGAGCAGCCCAAGATTGAGAAGATAGAAAGGTAGTCCTAATTCTTACAAAGAGGCAATAAGCCTGTGCTGCAACTCTTAAAGACACAGGGTCTCAACTCAGATCTTTAGATACTGTGCATGAACATGGTGTATTTATCCATCTATTAGCATAATATATTAATTGTTGCACTGTTTATTGTCTCTTCCTAGTAAAATTTCTGTTGTACCTCCAACTCCACCTCCTTTCACAGAATCCACAGCAGGAAGCAATGTGATGGTAAATGTACGTATTACAAAATATACATATACACACAACTCTTAGGGTGTCATGAAAAGACCAGCCACAGAAATACAGTAAATAGCAACTGCTGTAGCATCATATTGCAATATAAATTCTGCTTTATGTTCCTTTGTAAATATTTTTTTTTAATCTGCTTTGATAGTAGGAGAGAAAGGTCAGAGGATATCATGAGGGATATTTTCAGTGTTCAGTTTTTGAGGGAAGCAATTAACTGCTCTACCTGGTCCTAGAATACTGCATCTGGGTTTTTTGTGCCTCACTACAGGAGGGCTCGACTGAGATCTCCTCAGCTTCCCTCCAGCCTGAAGGATCCAATGATATTCAATAGTAATTTATAAAATGATCATTCCGCATATTACTTTCATTACTGAGTGACAAACAGTGAATTTGATGGTTGCCTTTGCCTTAGAGTTTCTAGTGGACAGAATAATAGGATATGGCTCAGAACTAATCAAAATCACACTATGTTACTCTTTCAGTTCATTCTGTACGGGGTCATAAGGCCCTGGTTTTGAAGCCCACTGCAATTCTGTAAACATTCTAATATGCGTATACCTGGAGATTGATTCAGAGCCACGGGAGCATCTGTAATAGATAGGTCTTTCCTACTTGAAGTATTAATTACATTACAGCAAATCAGTGATGTAATTAGTTGTACTTATGAAATTGCTATGTGATCTTCCTACAAGGAGTTCCACTTATATATCAAAGAGCGTGGAACTGAAAAGATCATTTTCCATCTTCATACATCAGTTGTGACAGTTTTAAACCATGTCAACATGTCCTCAGATGCATTTGTCTACAGAACTGAGCAAAGGGCTGCAGCCTTTCCATCTGATTGTTATGTGGTCTGTAGATGTCTGATCGTGGAAACTTACAAACAGCAAATATTTTGTGTTTTCTTACTCTTGGCATCTCCTGTTTGCAGGAACTCGAACAGTCTAAAAGTTTTAATAAATCTGTGGAAAACTTGTTTTTGTCTCTCACAACACATATAAAAAGTAAGTTGCTTTCACTGCTTTGTCATTCTAGAGTAATGTAGTCAGATGTTTCAAACTTTCGGCCAAATTGTTGGCCAAAAATAGTTATTTTAAAAGGGTATTAAGTAATGGCTGAAATGACTAATGCCAAGACTGAGCCAACCTGAAAAATAATACAGTAAGCCTAATTCTTCAGTATTCTGCTAGTTTAACAAGCTGATGATACCAACCCAGAATGCCTTTCTTGTAGAGATGTGAAAAGAATGTATGATGTTATCTTTAAATGTACTGGGTGTTCAGATGCAGTATACTTACCTCATGCTAGCACAGAGTAATAACCACTTTCTGCTGTAGTGATCTTTGTGTTATCTCACTGAACCCCAACTGACCCTGTCAAAGGATCTATCATGTAATGAAAATAGAGTTTAATGTTTTCATTCACTGGCAATTTTCAAGAGGACTTCCTTCCTCTTTCTCAGTCTGTCTAGTTATGTGGTTTCTTTCAGTGCATACTTCTAAAAGCCAGCCAGTCCTAACAACTCTTCTTTCATTCTGGTACTTTTGATTCCTTCCGTGCACTTACGCTGCCTGCTGTTCTTTAGGGTGCAGGTTGTGTATGTGTCTCTGAGGCTAACTACACTGAGAACAGCCAGCCTTTGTGAAGAGCAAATTAAAGGCATCAGTGACCAGAGGAAAACAGCTTCTGAGCCTTATGAAGATTACAGGGGGTTGCAGATTTGCATGTATTTGAATAAGCCTTAGTGTTTTCTTACTAGCTTCGTCTTAGACAACCCCAAATGTGAGATTAGACCTGAATAAATTTGGCTTTAGTGCCTTTCTGCCTTTCCCCCTAACTCTTGTCTTAGCTCTTGGTTTGGTCTTTCCTCTAACTTCTTCCACCCATCCTAAAGGCCTGCTTTCCTTTAACTACACAAATTTAATGTTCCGTCTGTGTGAACACATGTTAAAGCTATGCAAGCTAATTTAATGGTTCACTGCTACCAAAAGGAAGGTCCTATTTCCCCCTGGCCTGTCTTCTTGCTCTATTTCTGGCCTTATGCTGCCATTGCTCACCTTGAATTAGCACCTGTGTTTCTGGACCCCTCTGGAAACTGATTTAGCTAATTAAAAAGGCAGAACATTAACCCAGACAAAACACATAGGTACTTTTCTGCTGGTTTAGTGAGTTAAATTGGCTCAAGGTAGGGTATATATGTTGGAGCCTGCACAACAGAGGGTGCTGGGCCGTGTGGCCAGGAGCCAGGGGTTAAGGAGGGAAGAGCAGTGGTTGCAGAGGGGGATTGACATCAAGCTGTTCAGTTCAGATGAAACCCCACTCAGGTGCTGTCATATCATCCTCAGGGTAGAACCTTTTAATTTGTGAGAAAATAACAGGCTGTTGCACTCACTGAAGTCCATAATTAAAAAGTATAGGAAGTCTTACAGAGAAAAAGACTGGGGCTCCTCGACTTAAGGAAAGAGCTCTTTCAGACAGTGTGGCCTCTTAATGAAACCTGGTACTGTGCTGATTAATGCTTTCGGTCAGGAGTGTCTAAAGTTAGTACTTAGTATCTTATCTAGATGAAAGTGTCCTCCTTCGCAGAGGTATTTTGTACACCCAGCTCTTGTGTATTGCAGTAAATAAACCCGGAGAACCTTGTTATGCCTCTGATTCTATCACTGGAGCCAGTGAGTGTGTGTGTCTGAGAGCAGTGGGAACAAAGGATTAGCGCGTGCAGCACAATGCCACCATTGTGCTATCTGCTCGTTCTGCTGTTACCTCCTGTTCCAGCGTGGTTTGGCAGCAACAGGAGATTATAATCCAATGGTTACCAGTTGGTGAATATAAAATGAGTTGCTGGTTGTAGTTTTATTTGCAGTGCGAAATCACCCTTGGCACTAGAGATAGCATCCATCTTGCTGACCATTTGGGTAGAGAAGCCAAAGGAGGAATAGATATGAAAACTGAACAATCATTTTTTTTCTCACAGTAACCTGTTCATTTTAAGAGGGTGTGAGGCAAGCTTGTGTTTCTGCTTCTACTGCTGGTCAAGCTACTCAGATTTTATCTGCTCCTTTAGATTTCTTACTCCAGTCTCTTCTATGATCTCTGATTTCACTGTGTGTTTTAAAAACATGGTTTCATTTACAGCCAGAGATGACTTAATTGAGCCTGCCTGTCAATATATCACATGATGTCTTAATGGTGTACATAGAGCACAGTAAACATCTGAGGACCAATTGCTGCTAATAACAAAACTAACCCAAAGTGGCTTTAAAAATCACACTTTAGAGTGCCATTGTTTTTGAATACCATAATGACATACTGTCTGCTGTCTGAGGTTCCTCCACAGAGGCTGATGTTGTGAGAGAAATATTTATTTCTTCTGTATGAATTAAACATATGATAGCTATTTCATGTACCACTTAAAAGTCATTAATTCTTCATGAGAGACTAGGACTTACAACAAAGTGTCTGCTGCTAAGCCTACTAGTTTTCAACTTCAGAAATCATGGATAAGTGCTGCCCTTTCCTTTAAGTGAAATTCTGGCTGTACCCTGAGGAATAAGAAGCAAAAAGTGGTGCACTAAATGTCCAGTTGCCCTATAGATTTATTTGACAATAAACTAGATGTTACTGAAGTGCTAATTCAATAAAGTACTTAAGTATGGACATATGAGTGATGTTATTGGAGTCGGTGAGGGCTACTCATATTCTTAAAATTATATGTGATTTGGGACGAGAGTATGTAATAGCTCTCCTTTCATCCATATTTTGTATAAATTTCTAAGTATTTTCCAATATGTTTTGCTTTATAATTTCCACTGTTGTGTCACTGTGTTGTTAGAATGATCTTGCTTTTACCCTGAAACAAACCAAACTGCTTTACAAATCAAACTGTATGTAGGGACTGTAGTAGCTACCACACAATTCCTTGCAGCAGCTATAATGATAAGAGAAGCAAGGAGTGTAATTTCCAGTTGAAAAGGCAAGAAAGATTCAGGTAGGCAAAATATAATTATACAAAATGGGACAAGCACTTGCCTTCCCATCTGTTTCTTACTCTTAGGAGATCAATACTAAAATTGCAGGATGAAAGTTTGAAAGCTACAGAATTAACCTATAAACCTACAGGATTGCTCTCAATGTTTATTATGGTGACTTCTCTCTTTATTTTCACTTCAGAGATCTCTAAATCCCAGAATGATATGGCTGACAGACGTCTTCTAACCACAGATTATGGGCAGAGCATGGAAAGAAGGAAGCAAAGAAGGAGCCAGTCTGACACTGCCATCAATGTTACAAGCAGGGTATCCGTGTTGTTATACAGTCTCTAACTCTAAGGGCTGTTTCAGGAATGGAATATATTTGTAAGACTAATGACTTACACAGTGGAATTTTACTTTTATTATACAGGCAGGGCTTAGCTGATGTTCACTGACCCTGGCCAGAAGCCTGATTCCTCACGAGGTTTTTGACTGAGTCTGCACACTTGATCTCAGCTCAGAGCTGAAATGTTAGACTGAGATTTTACAAAGACCCTCACACAGGGAGAGAGAGGATGGGTTGTTTGGCTCTCAGGCACTCACAGGCTCTCTTGAGGCTGATTGATGTCTGTTCTTTGTGATTGTTGGGCTGCGGGGAGGTGCTCTGTCTCTTGTTCTCCTCCTGCCCCTCTTACTGCTGAACCAAGCTATGACCATCCAAAACCCATCCTGATGCTTTCTGAGCACTTTTTAATTTGGGAAAAAGAAAACGCTGACTGCTGTTAGTTGTTGGGCAATTTCCCTTTTCCTTTTGCTTTGGTTACAGTCTCTAGCTTTCAGTATTTTCCTGAGGAGTTTGAGAAAAATCCAGCAGGAGTGAAGATGATGTCACGCATCTGCTGTACAGTTACACAGAAGATTTTGTTTTGTACACTTTTACCTCTCAAGTGACAGAACTTTGTCCGTACTCAATTTTCCACATAATGTGTACTTACTGAATCTCCTTGTTCATCTGAATGAGGTAAATGTGGTCTGCTAAGTGCCTGAATTAGATGCTGAGAAAAGCTTTTGCTTCGGGCCAGACCTCATGGCAAATATTACTCACAGCTCCCTTGGTGCACACTTGTCACTTTCCTCTGAAGCGTTAGGTGTTGATAAGTGGAAGAAACAGGATGTCAGACCACATGGGCTAGTGGTTTAAATTGGCCCAGAAGGGTCTGTAAACTCTGGAAAATTAGTTCTGGTATTTTTGTATGCAATTATATTATATGGCAACAATTATTAACTACCCGAGTGCTGCTTTGATTGTGGCAAACCACACTTCAGTGTGACTTTATTCCAGTGGCAGAACACTGCTCTTCTAATGCATTGGAAAACATCAGAGTTGGAGGTGATATGAACTTAAACTATGCTTCGTTAAATGCTGATCACACATAGCCTGTCATGTTTAAAAGATGGATATGGATTCTTTGGCTTTTAGAAATATATTAGTAGGAGATTCCAAATTATTTGTGTGTGGGTTTAATAGCCCATTTAAAGATTTAGGACTTAATTTATGTCTACCATTTCTGTTACAGATTTTGAAAGATAGGTTTCAATGCTGTTTGTATGTCAGAGTACTATTTCTCTGAGTCAGGAAGCTTTTGTTTCATTCAAACCAATTAGACTATATTTAAGCTAGAATTTTAGTTTTGCTAGAATTGCTGTTGATACCTTTTTCTTGTAAATGTCATCTTAGCCATTTAGCTTGTTTTAATATTGAAAGAAATTTTACTTGTCTGTCCTTGCATTTATATGATGACTTAATGTATCTTTACTGTGATTTTAAAAGTTATTTTTAATCTCTATTAATGTCAATGGCACTATTGCATTATTCTTCCATTTATTTTTTCTTTTCCGTCTTTTTTTTTTTTTTCTTTAAATAAAGGTAGCTGTTTACATCCTTACTAGAACTATGGCTTAAGTTTAGGGACAGAACCTGTTTTAAATTACGCTTGCAAACCAACTAATTACTCACAATTATAACAAAATATGAAGTAGAAATCTTACTTGTGATTTCCACCCCAGAAAGAACTTTCATTTTTGGAGAATGAATCAAAACATTATTTGTTCCCCTAGAAAGTGTACATTTTTCTCCTAGGAATGACTGGGAAGTAATAGCTGTAACTGCCATTTTGAATGTGCCAGGGTATAAGACTGGGGCACCACTTTATTCTCAAGAGCACTGTCTGTTTCTTGAGCAAGTTTTCCAAGTTTGTGATATGTTCAGAGCTTGATTTCTTCAGATTAAGTTTGAAAGAGATTGTGTTTAACCTCAGTGATAGTGAAAAAACAATCCAATGGCAAGAACTACCAGCCAACGTAAAATCTGGATTTAGGAAATTGATTGAATCGTGTTTTCTAGGGCCTTTCACCATCAGAATCTCTTAAGTTCATTAAAGGAACTGCAACTATACCAGCCTTACTTGGGGAACAAGCAGACACGTGAAGCTTTGGAAGCTGTCTGCGGTGCATTGGTAGCTGTGTGTTACCCCTCTTGTGACAGCAGATGCATGCTGCTGCAGGGCTAGGTGGGAGTCTTGCTTATGTGACCTGATGTGAAGTTTAGCACCGGTAGTTATGTTGCCTTGCCAATCACTTCTGTCCTGTTTAACACAATAGAGAAGTCTTTATGATCCAAGTAGAAGCTAAAATTCATTGTGTAGTAGGTTATGTTGGTTAGCAAGTGAAATTGGTGGTGTTTCAGTTTTTTCTAATGCAGGAGACAATTTCTCTGCTGAGAAATATGATGTTTTGGTTTTGTTTGGGGTTTTTTGGTGGCTATATTCTAAATGCATAACAGCATACTGGTTTGGATTTTGCACATCCTGTTTTTTCAGAAGTAATCTCAATATATTATCTCCTCTGTTGTCCTCGTTCTTTAGTGCTTTCTGCTGATTGTGTAGGAGGGGTTCCCAGGTTTGTTAAAGGTATATTACCTGTTTCTTTTATGCAAATAAGGCCAAATCCTTTTTGTCGATTCAGTTACACTATATTCTTTCTAGTCTTTCAGGTAATCCCTGTTATACTTTTTTTAAAGAAATTATTTTCTTAGATCCTAATCGCCTAAAATTTTTTACCTCACTCTTTTCCTATTCATTGAACTGTGAACGTACTTCTCATAGATTGTATTCTCCGGGGTAGCTGCATGCCAGAATGAGCTAAAATCTATTTTCAGCATATTTCTAGCCATCTGTATTAGTCTTTTGGCACTTCATTCTATTGTTATTGGTAACAGAGGTGGCTGAAGGTAAAGCTCAAGGAGTTTTGTTAATATATATCATAATTTTTCACAAATTATCAGGGTTTTCTTGGGGAAATGGGAAAGGTGAATGGACTTAGTTAAAGCAAAGTCAAGAGCACCTCAGAAATTTAAGCTTTTCCTGTAAGTAGAGCTAAACAAGAACTTGTGAGTCTGTTTCTATTTTCAAGTCTCTTTCAACTTACGTTCATTCTTGCATGGGTAGACATGGGCATGTGTCATGCATATTGCAAAGTACTATTTTTAATTTCCTAGAGGCAAGAGGGTTTTTCCAAAATTACTGTTTTGTCAAAGGCTAATAAGGCTTTTATTAGTATATTGCTACTTTTGGTGTGTTATTAGTAGGCTGTTATTAGTAGTTGCTGTGGTGGTGATCCTTAGGTTAGGTAGTGGTTTGTTGATTTTAGAAAATTATGAATACAATGAATGTACTTCTAGCTGGGATGAAAGAGTTGTAAATCAACATCTAATGAAGTTACTACGTTGCCTTTGAAAGCGAGCCAGCTATGTGGCATTGATCAGAGTGAATTGTAGCTAGTTGCTACTGATTTTTCTTCTGATAGCATTCCTGAGGGAATCAGTGCTTTTTTCTTCAGTATAAAAAAAATTACTTGATAAATTTCTTACAGATTAAAAGTACACCCAGTCTTCAGCAGCTCATCGCTGGGGCCCAAAATGACAGTGAAATTCTGACCAAAAGGAATTGCAAGGAGGAAGACATACCAACCAGTCCCACAAGTGATGCAGTTTTCTGTGATGGCAGAAAACATGTAAGTTAAAGGGTGAAGCACAACAGAGCAGGTGCTTAATGGGAACATACATAAAAGCTAAGATCTTGTGCAAAATGTTCACGTATTTTGGGTTATATTATGAAATGAAGGAAGAATTTTACTTAGGTTTGTATCTGATGAAAGTCTGACTACCCTTAGCACAGTCCTCATAGTAACACTTTTTGCAGTGAACTTTTTGCAGCATAAGCCCAATCAAATTAATAATGGATAATTGATAGATGGATAGATCCATTAATAATGAATAACGGATAGATCAGCTTCCTCTGAATTTTGCAAATGCAACTAACATTCTTCCTATTTTATATTAGGGTTGGGATCATGGAACATGGCTCTTTCTAACCTAGTAGCTAGTTTTTTCTCTTAAAACTTTATTTAGCAGAAGGGTTTTGTTATTCTGCAAGAACTGTGGTAATGGAAATGTCAGTGGAAAATCAAATGTCAGAGTGTCAGCGGATGAAAAGGAAGCTGACAGTGATGGAAGCCAGGGGAGCAGTTCACAGGTTTAGGGGATGGCACTGAATCATTGACTGATGGATGGTATTTTGCAAATGAGAGAGGAGGAAGCCAGTTATGAATTAGTTCAGCACATGCTTTAAAGCTTCTGTGATTAACTGTGGAAGCTAAGTTTTATGTATTAGTGATGAGGTTAGGCGGGGTGAAGTGTCCAAAGAATCCATGGTTGATGTTGTAAAGAAGGGAACTAAAATGACTTTTAGGGAATCAAATCAGCCTGCTCACTTTGCAGAGAAGTATAAATACACACAAGGACCTTGGTGCTCTCTGTCATTTACCACGTTGTGGAGTCTGAGATGTTAAACTGACAAATGGATAACAGTTTTGGATGACATTTGTGTTTCTAATGACATCCGTCTGAACTGGGCTCTAAACAGCCCGGGCTTAAAACTGAAACATTTTCTATCTTACAAAGGGAAAGATCAAGTACCATTAAAATTTCCTTTGTCGGTAAGTGTTGGATGTTGATGACTGCTTCATGAAAATGTGTCTTTCAAAAAACCAGATGGCATTGCTTCCAGTCATGCCAGCCAGAGTGTAATCCATGAAGTCATTGCTAACCCCTGGTTCACTGAATGAAAAGGATGAATGATTTCTGAACGATTTCTGCATTGAATCAGTGTGACTCCTGATCAGGTGGGAGACACATGTATTGATAGTCCAAACATCATTAATCAGAACACCTATCCAGCCTCTCTAAACAAATAAGAGGTTCTGTGGAAGAAATAGGAGGGACTTTTGCAGAACTTTTTTGAGCACATATGACCTAAGACAAAAAATCTGTTTGCATTCCTTTGTCATGAAGGATTTTGGTGGAAAATAAGCATTCTGTGGTCAGATGAATAAAAATATATCAGTGAGTGAAAGAGCAGAGCTGAACAAAGCTGCAGGGAAATGGATTACACTGATACACACCTCGTGGAGGGAGCAAGGTTGCACACAACAAGCGTCAGGTCAGGACAGTCCCAATGCTTGTTGTGACTTCCTCAGTAAGCACTCTGACCCTTCTTTTGTCAAGTTTGTATGTTACTTAGAGCTTGTAAGATAGATAACTTCTTTAATTAATTAAGCTGTTGGTATGAATTTTAAAATGAATATTTGGCAAGCTGCTCAAGCGAAGAACATCATCTGCATGGAAGAGAGATACGATCTTACAAACACTGCTCTGCACTCTGAACTGCTGGGTTGTGCAATGCAGAACTCCTGGGTTAACCAGTCCTGTGTGGGCTGGTGTTTATTTTCAGAGGGAGGGGTGATCTGACACAGGTATCTTAGCAATCTAGGGCAGTGTTGCTGTGAGATTAATCATAATTGTGTCTTCGTGACATATGCTATGTAAGTTTCTAGGGCTCACCTTGAAGAATATCTTTATAAATTAATGCAGACCAAGCTATTTTGATTGAGTTGATAGTTTGTTACAGTGAAGGCTAGATAGTACCATAAAGTTACATGTCTGTGCTGGGCCACAGGAAGAATTAAGAGTCTTTTCCTTCATTGCAGTTTTATGGCCTCTGTAAATGCTAGATAGAGTTGCTGTTTATATACGTGGATGGACAGCGTCCAACCTTTGCTCCATAGGCAGAAGTAGATGAAAGGAGAACAAAATGGCTAAGGCGAGTTAGGAAACACCTTCTTTATGCACCAGCTTATGTCAACTGGATGCCTTTGTATTTTAATCTTTCCTGAACAGACTGCTCCACTATGGAGTATGTAATTTTTGTAAGGAATCGGGGCATCTTGTAGAATATTTACTGGATGTGCAAGGCCACTTTCGGTTCCTGTAATACATGGTAGAACCCAAATGTCTTGGCAGTGTATTAAAAGCAGTCTAGTTCACTGTTTTGTGTGTTCTCAGATTTCAGAGGGGTTTTTTCACTCTTCCCCTTTCAGACACTTACCTTGTTTTTCTCATGGGAAGCCACATAGCAGTTTTATTTAGAGACAATCTCTAGATCTAGAAGCTACCTAAGAAAGCATTTTCTTAGCCTAGAGAGCTTACTGAAAAGAAGAAGGCAAAGCAGTAGTTGCAATTACAGTCATGATTTTCACGGCTGTTATGGAAGCAACAGAATGTTTTATACAGGATACCATAAATCTTCATGATTTACAGTAGCTCTGCAGGCATGTCTGTAAAGATACTGACCTCTGAGGGAAATAAATGCTTTGTCCTGTTTGATCTGAAACTACTTTCCCCAAACATTTGTCTTTTCTTAGGGGAGTTTGTATAGTCTTAACAGCACTTGCACTGAGACTGGCAATTTTGGCAAGACTAACGTCACAGGAGAAATAGAGTTTGCCATAAGATACATCTTCAAAGCTTGCATCTTAGAAATTTGCATCAAGGAATGCAAGAACCTGGCTTACGGAGAAGAGAAGAAGAAAAAGTGTAACCCGTAAGTATTTTGTAGAGACTGAGAATAGAAAAAAAAAAAAAAAAGGAAAATATTCTTGCTTTAAGATACATAATCGATTGATGTATGATCACTCCTTTCCTTGCCAAGCTGCAAGCAAGCACTCTCTACTGGTAATACTCCTTAGTTTTGAAGCCATAATGCAAATACAGCCCACTGAACTCACATGAAAGGGAATATTTAAGTATTAATGTTCACATGACCTACACACGAGGAACTTTGAGTAGGAATGTATTGGTACTTGATAGTGGTCCAACTCAGCTTGCAGACATTTTTTTTACTGGTTTTCCTTGAATCAGTGTTAGGGCAACTTTCAGCACTTTAAACAATCTCCCACTTTCACTGTAGCGGCTATTATAACAATTAGCACTTGTAAGAGTTACAAATTATTATATACTATTTGCATGATTATACCTTTTTTTTTTTTGCTACATGGTACTTGGTGATATAAAGATAAGATATTTTCTTCATTAACAAGCAGCAATGATCCTAAAGTTGATTTTGGATTTGTTTTTTTATTTGAGCACATTATATGCTGTTTGTTGTCATCATAAAACTGTTACTACAGCTGACAGGGTGACTTCTTTGGTAGTGATTTTATCAGAGGCCAAGAGCATGAAAATGAAAGATTCCTATTCAGATCCTAATCCTTTCCCAATTAGAATAGAATTGAAACACATTAGCTGAATGATATACAGGGATCCTTATAGTCTGTCTGCTTTTATTGAGAAAAGATATAAACCACAATTTGCCATTTTATTGCTTGGAAAATTACAAAGTCAATAAAATTGTTTAAGAATTAAGAAAAAACTCTCATCTAATTAATTTTTCTTCTCAATTTGATTACTTTTATTCCTGACCTCCCTGATGTTCCCCCCGCCCTGTCCCCCACCTCCTCTCCTTTCTCCTTCTCTCTTTCTACAAGGTATGTTAAGGTTTATTTACTTCCTGATAAATCTCCTCGGAGTAAGAGGAAGACGGCTGTCAAAAAGAGCACAGTGGATCCAGAATTCAATGAGACTTTGAAGGTACCATTTTCAGTTGTGTGCTGCAAAGTGTGCTTTTCCATGGTAATGTCCTCTTTTGTAATGTGCAATTCTGCAAGTTCAGAGCTGTCCTGATGGAGCAAATCTAGGAGTCACTGACAACAATTTTTTTTAAAAAAAACCATGTTTTTCAGTTCAAATAAGAGAAAATGCTTTTGGAATTACAGTAGTAAATTGCAAACCATTGGAAGAGTCTGCCTTTGTCCATGAAAACACTTCTAGTGAATTCCAGTGTTGTTACCATGTGACAAAAGCGAAGTATAGACACATTTTTTTGTACATTCAGGAGCTAGGTGTATTGCAGAGCAGTTAGTATTGTACACAAGTATCCCTTTCAACTGATGCTCCTTTTGTCAGTGCCACTGGAGTGTCTCTCTGCAGTTAGCTGAATGCTAACTCAGTTCCACCACCTTTGAAATGTTGTCTGCTTCCTTTTCCCTGGGCAACTGATGCCAGGCCATCTTTGTAGTGACCAATTTCAAATGTTAATAATCCCACCAGAGAACAGTAGTTATGTTTTTAATTCCTTAATGCCTTGCAATATTACTTCTTGCATCCTTGTAAGAACTGTGTGTAGAAAATAGGAGCCCTTATTCTCACCTCAGATACACCTAATGAAATGTGAAGCTGAAGCTGAGTACCATCGTCTGGGAGAGGCTGGATTAGTTTGGTTATTCCCAGCTCCAGTTTTGTACTCTGTTTGCTACAAACTTATTTTTTGTGTGCGTAGCGAGTTGCAGTAGCACGTAAGATGATGAGTTCTTCGGTAATATGTTATCTTGGAAGAGACTTGAAACGAAGTTAATGGAGGGACAAACTTGCACAGTTGCTCCTTGAACTACTCAAAAGTTTCACTGTTACCCCTGTCACTTGGTGTGTATGAACATTAGGAAATTGGAGTGAGAGAAATAGGCAAAATGTTTGAAAAGACCATTGTTAAAATTAGATAACAACAAAAAAGATTTATGTAATGTATGTAATTCTCATATACAGCCCAAAGTTTGTATATAGGGTTTAAGTTGGGAGGAAAAAACCCTTGCAGATGGAATAATTGGTCCCAATTTTATAGTGCCCTTTCTGGTGCTAGAGTCATGCAGAACTGATAAAGCGAGAGTGAGAGCCATGCCTGAACTTGCTGCATGAACGGTGAAGGTAGTTTTAGTTAGAAATCTTTTTAATTCATTTAATTATTAGTTTATCCAGGGTAGCAGAAATGGTCAAAAGAGCATAGTGCTAGTGCAGGTAAACTACATCATGACACTGAGCTCCAGCTCAGTAGGATTCAGCTGCAAATTAAGGCACGTATATTTAGATAGCTGCATGCATGAGAGATGTGTAAATGCTCTTGGAATCACTGGAGCCCAGGGTGATTAGCCCCAGAGCCTTACACCCAGCTTGTGATTCAGCAGCTTAAATGTGGGTAGTGATGTCCTCGTCCATGCCATTGCCTCCAGCTTTCAGTCCAGGTGGGTGCGGGTCACCTGTAGGGAGGCTGTCACATTTGCCAGTCTCATGTGGGTACATTAGATACCCAAAAATGTCTCAGAGGGCTCTAACTATGTTTTGGGAGTGGATCAAGGCTTTAATTAGTGGTCAGGTGAATGACTGCCTTGCCCTGACTGACTGCACTGAGTAATGTCCACTGACCACAATGGAAGTTTTAGCAGCTTTGTTAGGTGTCTTAATCTTGAACTGGCCTCCAGAGCAGCCAAATTCTGGGGGGAGTGTAAAACAAAAATATAAAAAACCACCAGCCAAAATGGTCAAGAATTTATAAAGTTCTGAATTAATAATCAACATTTTTAGTAAGGCAGGTCAAGGTATTCCCGGAATGTTATTTCATATTTAGATGAGCATTACTTTAGCGTTTAAGTAGTGGGGTAATATGTAGATTGCAAAGCAAATTCAGACAACATGGTTCTGTCTGCATCCAGGTGCCTTCAGCCATGCTGCGGCCAGGCTTCCTTTGAACAGGTTATGAGCATTGGCCCACATTCATCCTGTGTTGCTTTGTAAATGCTGTTTATCTTTCTAGTACAAGATTGAATACTCCCAGCTGGGAAGTCGGCAACTGCAGGTCTCTGTCTGGCATGCAGGAGCATTCAAATACAGAGTATTTTTGGGGGAAGTGGTGATTTCACTGGCAGCGTGGAATTTTGAAGAGAACTCGATGCAGTTGTTCAACTGGTACCAGCTCAAACCCAAGGTGATTCTTAGTTTTTGTGCTTAGTTGTATCTTAAGAGCAAGATGCAGTGAAAGCTATGAAAAAGTTCACCCTTCTGAGATGGTTGAGAGAAGAATGCTGTCAATCCAGCCCATATTAGTAAGACATGCTGCAAACATAAATAAGCTGTGAGAAAGATGTGAAACAGAACGATTGCAGTAACACAGATTTCTGTATGTCCCTTTCTTCAGCTTGAAAAGCCTGAGGTTGATCTTATTCAGTACAGTGGTGAACTCCTTGTGTCTGCAAGACTGTCGGTACCAGCGCAGTATAACAATTTCCAGTTTGAAGGTATAAAATCTTTCAGTATACGTGAATTCCTTGGCTAGAAAACAGTTGAGGTCAATGAAGAACAATGTGTCCATATAAAATTCCTCTATGGGGTTCATAACAGCTCCTGCAAATGGTAGTTTGTGGTGTATTATATTTGAAATTGATTAAAATCCAAACGTTTTCCAACTTCATCTTTTAGTTTTTAATGCCAACAAAAGCTGCACATTATAATGGCAGCAGTATGATGCATCCAGCTGTTCGGCAAGCTTGTGCCTGTCATGGTGTTGCCAGTAGACCTTATTCTGGAGGTGATGCAGCAGTTTTACTGCCCAAGGTAGAGACCAACAATTTAGGGAAAAGGTGGAAGGGAAATGGCTGCAAGGGTACCAGACTGGCACCCTTGGCTTCCTCCAGTGCTCTCATTTTAGAGAGATGGTTTCACTTGGAAGGTGTTACGTTCAAAAGGTAAACTCAGGATTTGGTTTTCGTTAATGAAAGACTTGTAAGGTACCTTAAGTTACCTTAAGTACTGCTGTAGTGTGTTAGAGCAAGCACTTGCTGGCGGAGTAAAATAAACACTTTGGGGGGGAGGGATAGGACAGCCTCATTTTCCTTACCTGCCTAGACCATAGTGAGGTACACAGAGGTTCAGAGCTCTGGTAATGCTGTGTCAGGACCAGAGCAACAGGTAGAGACCAATAGGAAGATCTAATTAGCTGTTAGGTTAATTTGTTTGCCTTTTCTTTTCCAAATGACCCCAAAGTTACCAGCTTGCTTTCTTCCATTTTTCCTCCCTATACACACCTGTGTATTGGGTCTCTGCTCTGTAACTAGAGCTGTAACAGAGGAGCATTATCATACCGTAAGTTTGGCTGTTTCTCCTGCTTCTGGCTTTGTTGCAGAGAAAGGCTTCTGTGGGTACTGCCCAGTGTTTACTTTTCATAAATATAACAGAAAGCTCTGTCTTTGGAACAGGAGTCACAAAGCAACCTGCTACTCATTGCTTGCTTTTTTGCGTGTGTGAATCATACACTGTACGAGCAAGTTAAAGTCTTTCAGATGATTCCAATATAGCACTATGAGTCCTTATCCCAGTAGCACTGCTTAGGCTTTTTCTTACTTATAGCAGATCTTAAGCCATCTAACTTATCTAGCTGAACTAACTGGTTATTTCATGTGATAAAAGCTCATGTTTCAGGAAATAAAGACCAAGGAGTTCCCAACTGCCAGCTTCAGGTTATGATATTTGGGGCCAAGAACTTGCCCATGCTGAAATCTGCTGGAAAGCCAAACTCATTTATTAAAAGGTATGTATGAGACCTAACACTTCAAATAGAAAGTGCCACACGCATTCTGGTCAAATGTATGTATTAACATGTTTTCATCAGGAGACTGGCATGTGAAAGTGGTGTCGTCCACACTCTCAGTCAGACTTCCTTGTAAATGTGACATTTGGGTGTCTGCACAACAGCAGCACTCACCAGGGCAGTGTGGGTCCCACCTGCTCTTTGGGTCCTGAATGGAACTTCAGAATTTACCAATGTCATTAAAATTTAGAGTTCACTGGTGTAAGTATCTGTTTTTACATATGAGGAGAAGAAAAATAAAAGTCCAAATCAAGATAGTATTTCTGTTCCTATTTTCAGCTGTGCCTTTGCAGAATTAAATATAGCTTTGGATACACTGAAAAGGAAACTTCTATCCTTTCTATTCTAGATATTTTATAAGAGGACGGGCTGAGTTTTTCTTCAATGCACTGAGTAGTCTGTATGCAGGATCATTTTACTCTTCTGTCAGGCATCAGATGCCATTGGAAGTATCATACTGGGATACACTGACAACATCTCATAAAGCTGTTTCACTGTCTTCAGTGAAATGGGTGAGCATTTCATCCTACTGAAAGGCAGGTTTCAGGCAGCATTGGATATCAGAAGGGGGAGCAAAGACTCCTTCAGCAGTCAGTGACAGCAAAGGAAACGCAGACCAGAAAAGCCGACTTGCACTCACACTGAAGGCAGACAGGAAAAGGAGCAAGTCCCAAAATAAACACACTAGTACCATGTTCTACCTTGTACTTAAGCTGAACTTTTTGCTATTTAAGGCAAACCAAAGGGCCCTAGTTGATTATTGCAAATGTTCCATTTTCTGGATAAGTCAGTAACCTTGCTGAACTCTTGTTGTTTTTGGGAAGTTGTCTTATCCTTCCAGACCAAGCAGAGGTAAAGCAAAAGTCTCCTGTCTTGAAGAAAGAAGCCTGTCCCCAGTGGAAGCACTTGTTTGTCTTTGATAGTGTGACCCCAGCTCAGCTACAGCAATCATGTCTACACTTGACTGTCTGGGACCAGTCAACTTTCAGCTCAAGTGATCATTTCCTAGGAGGAGCCAAGCTTGGTGCAAGTAAGTTATCACTAAAAATTGAAGGTAATTTGGGAAAAAGTTCACTTAGTTTACATTCAAAATAATATTATTTACACTGTGCTATTTATTACCTGCTATCATGTGCCTACACTTGCAGCCCCAGCCCCTGTCCTAAAGCAACTTGGCAGTCTTGGGCTTTGTTCCTGCAAGAACCAATGCATGTGTTTTAGTTCATGTCTGTGCAGAAGCTCAAGGCTGTCAGTAGGAATTTTCAGGAAAAGCCATTTGTTAGCATGGTAACTTTTAGCGTCAGAGCCTGGCCATGCTAAGATAGGCACAGAGAAGTTGGGTGGACTTAACTCATCTAGAGCTCCATATCTGTTTTTCAAGACTTGTTCCTTGAGTTGTTTTCTATGAAGTAGCTAATTTCAACTACTATCTCATCAAAAGGAAGCATGAGAACTGATTTCTAGTAGACTCCAGCCTTGCTTTTGTTTGTGCTTATTATTTTACATCTACAAATTGGTCCAATCAGTGGGAGATAGAGAAACTTACTCAGAAGAGGCTATTGCACATCTGAGTTTTGCACTCTGTGACAGAAGAGCGAGCTTTCTCTCTCAAGACTGAGGAAATACCCAAGAAAGCCTCTGCTCACTGAAGAGGCCCATTTAACTGGTAATTGAGTAGGGAAGCATTGTCACTTGAGCACTGCTCAGTGGAGTCTCTCACCCCTGTCCTCCCAGAGAGTGAGTGCTTTGATTTCAGTATTTGAGATGAAAGGCTCAAAAAGACTGAGGCTCAGTCACTTTGTTATGGTATCAACATGCACTTTAGAGTATTACCACTGGTAGTAACTCAATGCTGTGCAGGCTTCCTCGCAAACTTCTTTTGAGTGTCCTTCCCAGCATTTTCCTTTCTGCTAGAGTGGGAACTACCTGCTTCTGAGTGAAGACGACTATCCAAGCCCTAAGCCCAGTAATGCATTAAAGTCACTGGAGATGAACTGAAGCAGTGGACTTAATAGCAGAATGGCATTATTAGTGTGCACACTTGCTCCTCTGCTTTTAGTCATACAACCAAAAACTTTTTCTTTGCTGTAGGCTGAGTTCTTCAGAGAGTGATCCTAGTTTAACAGGTCATAAATAATGCTTCAAAAGTATAGCTACAATTTATTGCAATTAATGCCTTGGGAGTTACAGAACAGCTGAAATTGCTGTAGAAGTGGGAGAAGCAGGGTGGTTATTACCTCGTCAGCTGGGCCAGAGGCTGGGTAAGGCCAAGTGAAAAGTAACTGTGACTTCTGCTTTCTTGCAGAGGAATTTTTTGACTCTACAGACCTTGTTTCTCAGCCTGTGGTCCAATGGCAGGAAGTGCTCTGCAGCCCAAACATGTGGATGGACTTCACACTCATACTGCATTCAAATAAGGAAAACTTTAAATCATAAGAGATTACCACACAACAACTTTTCCTTTCCCACATGTGATGTTTTGTATTCTAGTGCCACATACCTTTCAGGTCTGGGGAAAGGTGCACTGCAACAGTACCTACTCCAGCTTTTTGGGAAGAGTTATCCATTTGACAGCATGTGATGTTCTGAGGGTTTTACTTCACCAAAAATTCAGGCTCTGTTATGTGTCTCTAGCTGGAGTACAAGGTTAGTATTGTTTCCTCAGGGCTGACTAACTCTATTTTAAATACATTATGCTGACAAGGCAACAGTAGCCAGATGATATGCAGTTTTCCATTTCTGGGCATAGCAGAACTGTAATTAATTTAATCACAGATAGGAATATTTCTTAGAGAAAATACCTGTCACCTTAATGTTACATGCTTTCACTCTGAGCTTGACATTTTACAAATGTTCAGAGAGAACCAAGAACTAGCTTATCTTTAACTGCTTGCTGCAGATGGGTGTTGCTAACACCTCTGCTTCAGAACCATCTACAGTGCCATTATTATTTTGCATGACCCTAAAAAGCTTTGGCCTGTGGCTATATGCCTCTCAAGCATGCGCTGTATCATGGTGCTTAAAAACCAATTAAACATTAAGTTCTCCCTCAGTAGGAGTGTGGGGCAACAGCTAATAGAACAAGTGTAGCTGTAGGAAATTCATTGTTCTTATCAGTTGCCAATGTAAGACAGTATTAACAAGTCTGATGCATATAATATACAGCACAGGACAATAATTTAGCTAAGGTTATTTGTTCACGTGAACTGGTGGGGATGCAAGCTTAAGGCCCGGCTACTGCGTCAGTTCAATTTGCCCCAGATGTAGTGTTATGTTCAGCAGAAACTTCAATATATACAACTGTAAGTAGTGCTGCTGTTACATACCTCTAGTCATTACAGCAAGTATTCTCCTTTCTTCCTTTCCAGGTCAATGAGGCTTTTAAGGGCTTCAGAGTTAAAAGTCACAGGGCTTCATATGCTCAGCTCAGGAACTAAAAGAGCAGTAGCACACCTTACACAAAATACACCCCACACAAGAAACACCTGAGTCCAAGTCCTTTGTTACTTTGCAGATCTTTTATTTAGATGTTTGCTGCTGCTAATAAAAAAAAAAACCACACAAGATTCAAGTCAAGTATAAAGCAGCGTAGATGTTGTAAATGGAAGAGAAGAGCTGACAACATACTGTATCTCACTTTCTAACAGATTTTCAAGGAAAGGGGGAGATTATAGGGGAAGGAATGGTCACAGAAATGCTCTCCACTAGAGAGAATACAACTGTGATATAAACAAGCAGTCCCTTCATCTTTGGAGTCTGAAACTTTAAATCAAACATTTAAAAAAATTAGAAAATTTGTTAGAAAAATAGGTGCAGTAAAATTGTATATATTGGATCAGGTGTACATATAACAGTTTTCATTAAGTAAAAAAATGATCTTTACAAATAATCAGCTGCACTGTATCAGACTACAGTGTTGTTTAGACATTTTTACAGATGCAAGTCTTATTAAATCTGAAAAGTAACAAAATATACAGAGCAAAACTATTTCCCTTTAAACTAGTATTGCAATCCATGTACTGCAAGTTTTACACACACATATATATATAAATACTTCACTATAACTGATCAGTAATGAAGCTGGAATGCAAACACAGTAGTGTATGAGATTCCAACAGAGTACTTGCCTAGCTTTTACTCGAGGAGGGTATCATAGTCTGAGCCATCACTGCAGTACTTCTCCAGCTGAGAGCAGCAACCAGAAAAAGCCTGACTTCTACGCTAAGTAGTTCTGAGGTGCTGTCAGTTCTTCTGTGTGCATGGTGGGGCTGGGGGACAGACAGGACCTGGGCATCAGGACCACAGGGAAAAACCCAGGGTTTACAGACAGACATGCATCCATGTACACACACACATACAGGTGCTTGCAAATCCTGACTTCTACTCAGCTGTTGGAGACTATGCTGTAGCTAATAACACAAAGATATATGGCACAAAATTCACCCACAGTTGCTTATTTTTAGACCAAGCTGAATCCAGCATCTGCACAGGGCACATATCTTCAAATAGAAGCACGGCCTATGAAAATTTATCTTGCTTAAAGAGAGATGTGACTTAAGGCCTTTTGGCACTAAGCAAAGGCATGAGCAGCTTCCGGGATCAGTGGTATGATGAGTTTTGAACTGTACCAAATTTAATAGAAGGTATGAAATAAAAGGGAGATTCAAACACCTCTGGGTTTAGAGAACATTTGTTAAGTGTCATACAGTGACCCCTCCTCAGGGAAGAAAACAAAACCCAACCACAATTTAAAAAAAACCAAAACAAACAAAAAACCAAAACAAAACAAGAACACAGCTTTAAGATCTGCCTTTCCCACAGTCCTGCCTTCTTGGTACAAGCATCATTACATCGCCTCAAACTCATCAATTCTTTGCTTGGTGTTGCCTTGCCGGATCTGCCGCAGCGTCTTGTACTTGTCACGTCCCTGTCGCATGTTCTCTGAGTGGATGATGTCATTGTGGGTCCTCTTATTTTCATCTCTAGCCTGGGCCAGCTCATCTGTCAGTGCCTGCAACATAAAGAACATTAAGTTTCAGCTCATAGCAGTAATATTCTTTGGCAAGAGCTGACAGTTGTCAGATGACTGGACCCAGTGATATGGGTACAACACATGCTTTCCATAAACAGTATGGATAATGTAAGTAATCTCAAAGCCTGAGCAATGACAGTAATCTTTATATACCTTGTCTTTAATTCAAACTGCCTATAAGAACTGTAAATGAAGAGAAACTATCATGCGTTGTGTGCTTAACCAAGTGGTTAAATTATCTGTTTTCCAGGAATGATTATTTCAATTACTCTGCCTCATCCAAACATTGTCTTACCCTCAGTTGCATCTGTACACGTTCATTCTTTTCTGCTTCAGTAATGCGTTTCTCCTCGTTACGGTCATTCCTGATCCCCTCACTGGAGAACTCTGCACTGTAGGCAGAGTATTCGGATCCTTCATCTTGCAAGTTATCATGGACATGGTAGTTCAGTGGCTCGTAGACAGGTGGTGGAGGTGGCGGTGGAGCAGTCATTACAAGGTGTAGCTCCTCCTTTGTCTTTACCAGATCCTCCTGGGCTTCCTTGGCCTTTGGGCAGAGTGAGAAATATTTTAAATGCATTTCTTGCTTTAAAACCAGCTTAATGAATGCTTTAATGCTTATATTCCCAGTTTTTTCAATTTACTGTGAAAAGCAGGAAAGAGGGAATTAAATCCCTGCAGCTGACAGTACTGTGTTACAGTCTTACACAGAACAATCATTTTTTTTTTTTTTTTTGGCTGGTGATGCTATCATCATCCACTGTGTAATGTGCAGGGGATCAGAACAAACAATCTTCTTCCAATAAAACAGTCTAGGAAAATTAGTTCTGTGGAAAGCTACAGTTACCTTTATCCCGTTCTCCCCATTTGAAGAGCTGTAGACTGTAGATATGGGTTCCACAGAGCAAGAACTTAGGTTCCCGGGTTGGCATTTTTAATGCAGTTACACACTAGGCAGTCAGCTTTCTCACCACTTCTGTGGTTCTGCCCTCCCACACAGTCTGCAGTGCCAGTTAGAGGGCACCAGGAGCACCAGGCCCTTCAGGCCTTGCATGGTTTACTTTTGGGTTTAGTGCATCAAATTATTAAACTCTCCTGACCCAGGTACTAGGAAACCACTGACAACAGCACACTCTGCTCAAGACTGGCAAGTGTTGTGCTCAAGTGTGGAGCTTCAGAGCAACATTGTAAAGCAGATACTCACTCTGATTTGCCACTCTTCAACCTCACTCTCTTTACGCCTCCTTGCCTCTTCAAGCAGCGCAATCTTGGCTGTATACTCTGCAAGCTCTGTAGCCTGTTGAATAGTAGAACTAGAATTATAAGAACTCTTAAACAAACAAAAAAAATCAAACAACAACAAAACACTGCTGACTGAGAAAAGACGCAAGTGTTACACTGCAATAAAGGCTGAACCGGAAATTATGAACAAAACAGTAGATTGCTCACGATAGAAACCAGCGTCGCACTAATGCTACGACATGGTCTAGTACTTCACTGCACCATATTTTTCCCCAGAAACAAGTTGTTGCCTTACTCATAGTAACATGCCTCTATACCTTATCCTCAAAATGACTGAGCCTTACCAGCTGTTCCTGACTCTTCATCTGGTCCATAGTTTGTCTCTCCAGCTCTTCCTTGGCCTGCAGAGCAGCCAAACGATCAGCTTCCAAGCGTTCTGCTTCCTCCTGGGCTCGTTTCCTTTCCTCCTCCAGCTGAATGGCTCTTTGGATCTGAGCTGAGAGCTCTAGAAAAAGATGGATCAATGTGGTTGGTCCACAAGCCTGGTCAAAGTGAAGGGACTACAGACAGTCTCTTAGGTAACTGCAGAAATCATGACAAACACTTTACTCCAGCTTGCAATATCCCTTCACTGTGCACCTCAAAGTAATTATTTGCATAATGATTCAATTAACTGAATTCAGAAGTAGTCAACTGCACGTTATAATTAAAACTTCTGAAAGAAACTTGCACTGAAGTCTGTAGCACTGACACAATCCTGCTGCCTTTCACTGACAGTTTACTGCAAGGACCTGATGTTGCCGTCTCAAATCTGCTCATCTGCATTGAAACAGAAGCCTCTGTTTCACTGGGAAGACTTGTTCCCAAAGTACTTTTTTTCTGTTAGGAGTTAAGTAAAAAGTACTTGAGAGCTGAACAGCTCTCTGATGGAAGAGGCTGTACTACTTAAACCATCTTGGCAACAGGGGAAAACAGAGTTCATGCCTTCCAGTTCCTAAATACAATCAGCAGATATTATGCTACTTTCATACTTTGGATGATCTTGGCAGTATGAGCACATGTGTATATTTATCCATAAAGGCAGATATTGGCAAGCCTTGCCAAGAGATCCCAGTGTCACCAGATCCAGGCTAAGTGTAGGCAGCAACCCGTGTAACAGTTCCGTGGAGCAGAATACACATGGTCTGGTCAGCCAGTACAAGTACTTCACCTTTCTCTGCTTTCTGAGTCTTCATCTCATACTCTTGTAGCCTCACCAGCAGCTCCTCCTTCTCCCTCAGCATTTGCTCTTTCTCCTTCTCAATTGTCTCCCTCTTCTTCTTTTCATTTTCTAGTTGTTGCCTGTTAGAAACAGATTTCATACTTGAAGCTCATGTCAGACCTAAGCTACAGCCAGGCAAGAAAGTTGGCTGGGCAGCTCTCCAGGCAGCTCAGTGGGAAGTGACAGCCACAAAGCAAGAACCAGAAGACAGAAATACCTATCGCCTGCTCCTTCACCACGTCAACAGTTTTGCTCAGTTTCGGATATCACATTTCATAAAAACATTTCTATTATTCTTGCCCGCTGCAGAAATTTAGAATGCCAAATAGCTACTAGATGCAGAGAGAGAAAGCCAGGACTCTGTACTGCACAGCAGAGATCTAACTTTGTTACTTCCATCATGGGAAATTCAAGGTGGTGTAAAAACAAGAGCACTGAGGGAATGAAGACAAACAAGCCACAAATACAGGAGAAAAGCAACATTATTTCTTGAATCATGAGCAACCTGCAGCCAGTGGTAGAAGGCCAGTGGGATTGCTTATCCTTTTCCCTTGCCTGTGAAAGGTCTCCCAGTCCCCTCTTCTCTCTTCACGCATGCTCCCTGTGAAGGTTTCCCCCTTACTCCCAGCCATCCCATGGTGCAAGAGATAAATGAGGTCCTAACACTCCAGAGTCAGGAGAACCCCTCTTCAGGTGTGTGCCCCACACAGGAGCCCACTGTGCCCCCACCTCCACATTTCCCTGCAGCTCTCAAGACTGCCACCAGGACAGCAGACTACAGGGTCACAGGTCCAAGCAAGAACAGTAACGCTCACAGTCCAGCTGCAGGATAGCCCGAGCGCACCCCTGTAAGCCAGAGCTCCAGGGCCACACGTGCCTCGTGAACGTGGCACAGCTCGCAGCCTTCCTTGAGTGAAACCCACGTCACTGACCGCTGCCCTGCACGTACAGCTGCTGGTTGAACCCTGGCAGTTTGGTGTCGTTTATCTCTGCCGCTTCATCTCCGCTGCCCGTGTCCAAGCTCACCTTTCCAGTTGTTTCTGGTGCTTTTCCTCCCGGGCCTGGGCTTTCATCTGCTGCACCTCGATGGTGTCGGGCTTCCTGCGCCGCATGTACAGCTCGTGGTTACCCATGCAGAGCTGCAGGATCCTCTTGTTAATTCTCAGACGAGGGGCGTAAAACACAAAGTCCTAGAAGACAGGCACCACACAGTCAGGTTTCCAAGCATGCTAACTGCTGACAGATCATCTCGCCCCTAATTTCACTGTAACCAAGACATACACACAGGCCACTTAAATATAGCAGCAGGGGCTGCCAATATCATCTGAAGCCAAAACAGTTGTTACTTATATTCTCCAGTTAAACTCTACAAAGAATTGACAAGTTACTCTTTTATTAGAAGTATCTTTTAGAGAAAATGAACAATCTCCATTTAAAGGAGACTGCGGAGTTTGGAAATGCTGCAGAAGATTCTGGGTTGCAGGCAACTCTGGGCAACTCGTAGACCTCTAGGACTAAGTAATTAATTTTTCAGTTTGCATGGGCTTGTGACTGAAAGATAAAGCATGAATGTATGGCAGACTATTAAAGTAACTTTGTAGAATTCTCTGATCTATTTAAATCAATATTCAAGGCATCATCTGTGTTTTTTCAGAGAAAGAGAAGAAACACCTTCCAGTATCATTCTTTCCTCTCCGTGGCATTTCCTAGGCCATTAAAAGAGTGTCAAATGAAAGCTTCCCCCCCCCCCCCCCCCTTGAACCACCAAACATAGGGGCTATTTGGAATATTGGGTCGCAGGCAGTAAAGAAAACAAAAGATATTCTAAAATTTCTGGTTCAGCAAAAAGAACCCCAGCTTTCTTACTATAACCAGGCTTTTACAGAAACTACACACCAGACCGGATCTTCTAGAAGTAGATCTGCTAAGAAGGGGATACCGAGGACCAAGTTCATTACCTGCCTGGTGATTTTTCCTGAGTCCACAACCACACGTGTTTACAGTGTAGTCTGAACTTACACAGTGAGCAAACTGCAACTTTGTGCCTTTTTTGCAGACTGTGATATGAGCCGTAGGCAAGCTGCCACCATAAACCAGTACCCATTCCTTACACTCACTCTCCTATGGACCACCTCACTTAGGAAGAGGTGGAAGTGAGAAGGGGCACACAGGCTCTACACTTGCATGGCAGCAGAGATAATTTTTTTAACGGCCTGAGGTCAGAAGCACAAGTTGTGGCCATCTCTGGGGAAACCAGAAGTCACACTAGAAGCAATGAAAAGCTCTCCACGTACTGTTAAGATGAACATGAAAATGCTGAGAAAGCCTCGTTTTCTTCAAGGTGTTTTCCTAATTCCCATACTGACCACAAACAAGGCTGTCAGCGCAGCAAGTCATGTTCCCCCACCAAATCATGCCAGAGCCGTTCTGAGCTGCACAGGTCCGACACTGCTAACTGTACCTGTTCATCCGACCTCCTGCTTCTGACCAGTAATTTTAAAAACATTTTGTGTAAATTGTGATAAACAGGTCCTATCCTGAGGCAAGTTCATTCACATGGAAGTATATACCCAAGGCATGGACTGTGGTTGCATTTCTCATTTAAGGCCATAACATTCACATGAAAACACAAAAGAATCCCCTTTTTTTTTTTCTAATCCCCAGCTTCCCCCTGGTCTCACACAACTGGGAGCTTCACAGCTCGATATTTTAAAGGTCAAGTGCTGAAGATGTTGGAGTATGTAGGCAGAAAGTTTATTCTGGCCAAGGTGCCACAGGACTCTACCCATTGCATTAGTGTCCATTTAAACACCGACACGTAGAATCCTCCAAATTAAAGGACAACTTGCAATCGCATCTTGGGTGGACTGAATGTTTTGCAGTAGTTATAACACTTGCCTTTTAAAAAGGAGACACAAGCACATGAAAATACCCAGACAACTTCCTGAATGCTCAGAATTAGCACCCAGATAAATTCTTCTTTCAGGCACAGCATGAAAGAGACCACCACCCAGAGGGACAAGGACAACTGACACAGAGACAGGAAACATCACTGAGTTTTTCAATGTTAACACCTTTCTGTGTCAGCCTCTTGCAAGTCTCCCATTTCAAATTCAGTCAGATTTACTGTTGGGAATGGGATGGAAAGCTGTGATCCATAAACAGGAGACTGATATTTCATAATGTGTACAACATATCCAAGAGGCTCTTCTACTATTGAGAAAAGCATGCCTGACAGACCAGCTTTCCGTCTCTGAGGAGTTTTGCTGGCTTTCACTAACATGACAGAAAGAAACTCTTCTCCCCACCAAACCCCAGGCTGTTATCTGCAACACACTGTGCATCAGCACACTGTGCACCAGCATCCTTTAAATTACTGGGAGGACCTTTTCCTGTTAAAGAGATTTATAAGCAATCACCCTTTGCCAAATCCAAACTGCTTATTATTTCTCAGGGCTGTATTTACCCACCAAGGCCAAGTACTGGGGTGGGGGAAGAGAAGACGAGGCCTTTCTCAACTATTCCAATAGTTTCACAAGACTGACAGAATGAGATCCACCTATACCAGTTATTCCACTATGCTCTCAACAGGTCAAAGTAAGTTGCTAGTTCTTCACTAAAATAACTCTGAAAACATGTTTGTAAGTATTGAAAAGCAACATTCACAGGTAGCTACATTTCAGTTCTCCACAGAAATCACATTTCTGCCATTTATCCCAGTATTCAAGAAGTTCCATGAACGCCATGGTCCTTAACTGACTTTTACTCTTTCAGTAGCGTAGAAGTGAGCATTAAGATGCAAAACCATATGTATCTATGTGGTTTTGCAGTAGTATTAGAATGATTTTTGTGGGGAGTTTTTTTTTTTTTTTAATGGACAACAAAAAGTTACCTACCAGCTTCCAGGCACTGAGATAAATGGGGAGAGGACTGGTCTCAGCATAATCTGGCTACACAAAGACTCACAGAACTAGCAAAGAATCTCAGATTTAAGCATAGGGCTACCTAGTTTTCTAGGAAAAAGGGAAGGGGAAGAAAAAAAAAAAAAGACACTGCAGTTGTCAAATCCTTGTCTTTCTGTATGTTAAGATACTGGCACAAACCCTTTACTTATACTGCACAGAAAAGCAGACAACTCTAAATACACCTTAAATACTGAGACTCATTTTGCATCTGATGTCTGCAGCTTTCTCCTGTCCAAAGACTACTTTATTTTGAGATGAAACAGTATTAGTTGTTCATATGCAGTATCCAGGAATATATTCTAGTTATACTTACTGGTGCCTTCTTGTCAATAGGCTTTATAACAAACTTCTTGTCATTGAAAGAGATATTTCTGATTTCGCTCCAGGGGAACCCAATCTTTGGAGTCAGTCTGGAAAGAAGAGAAATAGTTTTAAGACATGATGCAATTAACTTTTTTCCCCCCACATTGCTTCTAACACACAGACTCAGTGGGACACAACACTTCCAACTCCCAACAGAGAGAAGACAGTAGTTGAACCAAAACCCCACAGCTGGAAAAGAAGCCCAGTCACCTCCCTTATAGAGTCTCGTCTCATCCTGGTCAGCCACCCTACTGACCTGTGACTACGCAATAGGGATGGTCTCTACTGAAGCCACACACTCAGCTTACCAAACTGCTGCTTTAAGTTCATTTCTTTTAAATCAGGGCCTGAAATCTGCAACATGCAGACTTTACGCATATGGGCTGTGCTTCCTGGGAGCTCCTCATACATCATGGGAGGCATAAGCCGAAGTAACTCAGCTGCTCCACACACCTTCTAGCACCCACAAAAAGTCTACCCTGCTGTGTTACAGCTAGCCCAGCTACCTCCATCCTGCCTTCCCTTCGAAAGTACTGGGCAGGCACAAACACAACTGACAGAAGCAGATTTCTTGTCTTTTGTTTCCCCTCTCGTTATTATCTAACCCATCCAATACGTGTGTGTCTGGCATACGCTGAAGTGCCAACAATTATTTCTCGCAGATATTTGAAGACATGAGTATATAATGTTCAGCACTGAGAGAAACATCTATCATCACTGAACCACTTGAGCTCTGTAAGAATCCTTTCTATGGAGCTCATTGGTTAAGGAAAAAAGCTGACAATTTTGGAGAAATTTGACTCATCACAGAGATGGAAAGCTACTACATAGCTATTTCATTGGGCCCAAGCACACAAAAAACCCCAAACCTGCCTCATTTAAAATCGGACATCAAGAATAAAATACATCCTCTTCAGAGCTTACCATGCCCTAACCTTTAACTTAACTGCAAGGTTATGCAACACTGTATGTAACATTAAGAACTGTAAAGAAAATTATTTGATTAGACTACAATTAACTAATTACTCCAGTCTCAGTCATATTAAGTGTTTCAACTCCAGACAATACAGTATGGCAGACAACTAAAATAATTCACTTATTAATAAGTTCTATTGCAGATTCACCTCTTTAATGCAGAAAAAAAAAAGCTTGAAAACACCTAGAACTGTGACGCTGACATAAAATGCAGTATAGAGGCTCACACCCCTATAGCACGGTCTCATTTTCCTCAGGCTGAACTTCAACAATGAATCTTTGCTTTTTTACCTTTGCCCCAGTCCCCAAATTTTGCACATACAAACCAGAGGTGAGGTACACATTACTATTTTCTTAGCCCCCATATCTGCTCAAAAGACTTAATTACATAGCAGCAAGAACTACAGTAGAAATAAGCAGTTTATTCCAGCACTGTATTTGTTTTGCAAATGCTCTTGATAGCTCTTTGCAGTCCAGGGCTATATTCTGTCTGCTTCTGCAGCTTGAAAAACCTGTTTGTGTGACCATGGTTACATAGCAAGACTAGTCATTCAAGACTAAAGTATTACATGAGCGAAACTACTTTTCTTTCAAGTGACACTCCTTGCTTTCTGGGTGACAGCACATATTAGCATTGCAGAAGAGACTGCATTTCTCTTTGCCATCTTAACAGAAGCTCCAGAGAGTTCCAATTAATACTTGGGTTGCATTCAAAGCTTTTTGGAGGCAAAGATGTAGGACAGGTGAAATCCCTTCTGTATTACAATGGTAGTCTGTTATAGATTAGTGACATGAAACCAATACTTGGACGGGGGGCAGGGACACAATGACCAAACAACAGAAAAGTCTAGACCAATCCTTTATCTAAAAAAATGTCAGTTTTAACTTCCCTTCAATCCTTCAGTTGTGAAGTATTAGAAGAGACTTAGCAGGCTTAGACACAGCTGTTCTCACCTTCCTTTTGTGTTTATTTATAGATGTAGTCTATCATTTCCCACCTCTTATCCCATTAATAAAGGTTCTGCCTTTACCAAAAGGGCTTATTAAAACTATGCATACCTCAGTGAGACCTCATTTCATTCCTTGCTCCCAGTAACTATCTAGGTTAACGCTTCCCTGGATTCTGAGTGTTACCCAGCTTTGGGTTTGTGACTATTTGTCTTTTTTCAAACCCAGGTAGTTGTATACATATCTGCCATTAACTTTAGTATAAGAACAGCCTTAGATGTCCAAACACTCTGCAGCTATGTTAGCCTCTTGAGGTTCTCGTATTGTACCCACTGCTGGCATAACTGGCACCTCAGTCAAGGAAAAGCTTGGTAAACTCCTTAGTTCAGGGTTCAGCTCTACAACTGTGCGCTGTTTACCAGGTGGCATTGTACAACTGACATCTCTTTTTATATGTAGGAAGCATTAGCATGTAAGGCTACAAAGGTCAGGAAAGTCAAGAAAGCATAAATGATGTGAAAGCTCATTTCCTAGCACAGTTTCACCTACTGATCCAGAACAGAAACAGGAGCAAGCTCTAAACTTTGCCCTGATACTGTAAATGAGAAATGCCCCTTGGTTCCCACAGCAGCCCTCGCTCTGTGAGATCAGAGGTGAAAACAAAGGCCTTACTTATCATCCTTTTCATAGATGTTGAGTCCCAAGGCATCAACCCCCAGCCAAAGGTCAGTTCCTTTCTTATTCTTGATTTCAAAATAGTTGATTCCGTACATCTCCAGGTCTTGAGCAATCTTCAGGTATTCCAGCATGGCATTCTCTCTGGTTGAGACAGGAAGCAAAGCAGATGTCAGCCCCCCATTTATCTGACTATTTCAGAAAGCACAAAACCCTTGGAAGAAACACATAACTCCTCCTAAACTCACACATCAAACAGGAGTTAAAAACTGAATGGGATTCACTTTAGAAGTTATGATATTACACCTATGAAAACACACACACACAGAGCACTCCCATTTACCAAACCTTAGTATTTCTGGACAGAAAATTAGCCACATTCATCTCTTTCAGCATTCATCCTCGTCTCAAGATACAATAGGAAAGGTACAGGATCTCAACCTTCTGCACCTGCCAGTGCAAATGCTTCAAGGTTAGACATACACCTTCACTTTTTTCCCCACTCAAAGTCATCACTGATACACTGTACATGGGTCCAGGATCTTCAGAAAGCCATCCCAGACACTCTCTTCAGCACCACTGCAAATATCCTACCAATTTTTACTATGTGATTCAATGCTGGACCAGAAAATATACACCAAGAGTTCCCTACACAGGCAACTCTTGGGAGTCTTATTTCAAAATCATGTTGTGGAACTGCAAGCTTAAGGTAACGAACCAGCAACGAAATGACCAGCCTAAGGAGCAATACAAAACACTTACTTGAGCATGCCACTGTGTTCAGCATGCCACACCTGGATCCGTTCTTCCCACTGCTCTCTGGAGAGTTTATGCTGGTCCATCACCCTATACAAAGAAAGGCAAATTAGCAAAATTGGCTTTATGTTCTGCCATATCCATTGATGCCGAGTTTTGCTATAGTCTTACTGAAATATTAGTCCCACCCGTGAAGTCTTACTGAAATTAAAAGGAAGATCCTACTCAGCCCAAAGTCTGTGAATCAGAGCATTACAGAATGAACAAAAACCTTCTGCAAAGCCATTGTGGTCACCGACCAGAGACATGAGAGGCATAAGTAGAACACTTTAAAAAAAACAAACAAAACAAAAAAAACCCCACACCCACAAAAAAATCACATATACTCTGTAGACACCAGCAGGTTAAAGCAAAGCAAAAGCTGGTGTCATTCCTGGAATTAGACACTGCTGCAGAGTGTCATCAGGACGCATAAACAGAAGCCATTTCTCTGATAACAGAAACTTACCCTGTACGGGGGACTACGTAACCTCAAGACATGCTTTCCAGATACAAGCTTTTTAGGACTACAAAGACACACAACCCAGCCTTCTCTAGGGATGACATATCTAGACTGAATGCTGCTCTTTAAGAACAGAGGAGACATTCATACTGCCAGTTACCAGCATGGCAGCAATGTTCAGGAAAGAAAAGCTGAATTCAAAAGTATACTTCCTCTCCCTAACCAACCCAAGGAGAGAGTATAAAAACATACTCTAATATGACAGAAAGAAAGAAACAAAGGAAAAAACTCAAATGCATGCAGTTCAATTGAAAAAACCAAACATGCTTTTAATGAAGCTCTTTATATTTAACTAGGATGCAAATTCTTGACTTTAAAAAGAAAGCCAAACAACAAAAAAACCACCCTAAATAAAATGGGAGACTGTATCGACCAACTCCTTCACCTTTGGGGGATCAGACGCTCTGAATTGAGGTATCCAGGCTTGTGCACATCTTTGCTGTAATCTCCAAATTTGGCCTGCACAGCATAGGAGCCAAGAAGTACTGCTGTTTCAGGAGGACAGTAGATCTCATCGCTGAGGATCCCTTCCTTCACCTGCAGGAAGAAGAGCTTCTGTGTGATGTCCTGGATCAGCTCTTCAGGTACATCCTCCGGGAAGAACTTGGCACGGAATTTGAACTGGAGGGGATTCTCCTTTCTGATTTCTTGAGCGGAAACCTGAGGACAGAGGTGACAGCACAACTAAGCAGGGTTGCAAACAACAGAATACACTGCTTTTACTCAGAAAAAAGGATTAGGGGCATTTGCCTTCAGAGGCGAGTGACTGGCAACTCATTACTGGAATGCCTTAATTCTGGCTGCTTACTGGTATGAGAACACAGGGGAAATGCGTTACGTTTTCCAAAGCAGCCAGTGAAATTTTTTTTTGCACAGCAAACCTTGGTCACTGGAGAATGATTTTCCATGCTGTACGAAATGGCAAACCCATCCAAGTATTGTATTCGTTTGAGAGAACAGCCCCCTGTCGCTAAACAGGTAAGTCACCGGCTGCCCCATCAAGAAAAACAGTTCATAGCCTTGCAAGAAATGCAAGTCCACAAAAAAGAGCACATCAGAGGCATCAGTGCTCTGTTACAACTGCCCAGCTTTGAACTGACCTATCTTTCTGATTAGTGCAACAACTGATCCTGCACAAGCAGAGACTAAAACCCTCACTAACCATGATGTTCTTCCAGTCACAGCAAGAATAGCTGCTTCTACTCAACAAAGTACAAGATCAAGCTGCTGTTGTACATCTGATAAATGCTATAAAGCTTTCTACAATTCACACGGAGAGAAAGGGCAAACTTCCACCATACGACACCTCATGCAAACAGTTCCCATGAAGGTCAAGCTCTCTCTAAAAATAATCCTGGAGTTATGAGAATTAAGGAACAGTCAACAACAGGCACAAAGTTTACAAAGCTACAGCAAATAATACATCAGAAATCATCTAAGCTTTAACCTTTGTTCAGCAATTAGCCCAAAGTCTGTTACCTTTTTATCAAGCTTGAGCCAAGTCTGGAATCCTTTGTTGTCCACATACTGAAGACCAAAGTACCACACTTCTCGCAGACCTATGGTTTTAACCACCTGAAACAGAAAGGTCAAATAAAGAAGTTATTGCAGGTAACTGTTCACTTGAAGTCACAGTATCCTCTCAAGTCCCACATCACCTGCGGGTGCAGGAAACAGCCTAAACCTCTCATCTGGCATCTCTTAATTTCATCTCGTTGACAAAGACATATAGCTGCCATAGTAGATGACAGCAATGGCATAGGCTAAGCTACTTGTCCCTCCCAGTTCCTAGAAGACAATTCTGGGGAAACCAGTAGACACAAACAGGGCAAGCAACAGACCACCAACTGCAGATTTGAGACAGACAATGATTTTAGGATACTTAATTAGTTTTTGCTGTAGTTTCCCGCAATTTTTCTTGCTGGTGAGCTAGAGGCCAGCAGTCTGTAGCTGGAAGCAAAAGCTTTCTGGGGCTGGTAAGGGAGATAGGGAAAAATGCACCACTCTGATTAGCACTCTGAGAAGTACTGTTTGTGTGATGTTGACTAACAGGCAATCTGTAAGGTTTAGTGATATAAGCAGACCACAAAAATTGCATAGTAGTATGAAAAATGTCACTAAGCAAATATAACTTTTAAAGATAAAGAGATCAGTGCCTACTAGTTGAGGAAGTGGGATAGCTTCATAGCTAGACATTGTGGGGTGTATTCACTAGGCTACAGTTTATATGCTCTACTTCAGCAGGGCCGTAAGTAACTAGTTACAACTAGAGTTTATGTTAAAAAACAACCCACAGCCCAACAAACAAAAAAACCCCAAACTCCACAACTTTTTTTTAAAAGGAGATGGGGTCTGAAAGTACTTCAGCCTTTACTTGACTACAATTCCTTTTCCCTCCTCCCCCAAAGTGGCTTGTTTCACCACAGAACAGACAAGTTTTCCAACAGCTAGATGTATTTTTAGAAGGGTCTGAACCAGGCTTTACTCAATCTAGCAGGGGTATGCTGAGCATAGTGCTTCCTGTTGCACAAAAAAAGTGTTGCAACTTTGTTAAAATAGAGTTGCATAAATCAAGCAGTTATCTGGTCATTATCTCTGAATGCCTCTTACAACAGAAAAAGTACTTTTTCTGTAAATCAAGTCAGAAAGCTTGCAAAAGTTCTGACCCCTCAAGTTCTTCCCAAAACCTAAAGGCAAGGAAGGAGAAAGTACTAAGCTAAACTTCATAATTTGACTATTTGAGTTCCAATACAAAGATCAAAGACATTGATGTTTTATTCTGAATTCTGGGAAATGGGTTGTAGACTTCCTCCATAGCAAAACACAGAACAACTAAGAACCAAGGCACTAAATTCAAGATGGGAGATGCCTCCCCCACCCGCAAATGCACGAAGCAGCTAATCTTAAATCTGCCTGTTCCACCCAGAATGCATTCGCTCCCAGAAACTGCCAGCTCGCCTCCGTCTGAATTTCTTCTCCTTGTGGTCAGGATGGCACACGACTGCCTGGGAGGTACTCCAGCCAGCTGCAGAGCTGCTGCGTTGGTTCCCGGGACACTTCGGACCATTGTGGGGTAAACTCTGCACAGGTCGGGCCTGAGCGGAGCTGAACTCTATAGTCACAGGTTTCCACTATTTTTCCCTTTCTATAAAAAAAGTGAGCTATAATCCACCTTATGTGCAGGACACACGCTAGCAAAGCCTAAAGCACAAGGGCACTGCCAGAGTAGTTTTGCTAGCTGACAGCCAGGTTGTCTTGTGGTTTTTAAAAATAGCCTGCTTCTTCAAATGCCCTTCCCCCTCTACAGTGCTTCTACAGTTCAAGTTGGGCCACTCCCCATACCTGCAAAAACCTGTTGCCTTCATATGCTTTATCTGAGTGTAAACTCCATCCAAGATAAGGGCCTAGCAAAAGGCTTGCACAGCAGAAGCAAAGAGAGGATGTCAGAACAGCTGCAGCTGAACATACAGTCTTTACCTTCCCTGTTTTTGTGCTGCACACTTCCACCTTAGTCTTCTCTTGATATGCAGAAATGCACTCCAACAAGGAATGGACTACAGATAAGAATTTCCAGTCACAGGTTTTAAACCTGAGCCATAGGATGTAAGGAGCAAATCTTCATGAGGTGATAATTTATTCCAACTGTGCAATAAGTGCTGCAACAAAAGTCTTCAGAAATCTAGAACTACCTAGACAGCAAGCTAGAATTATCTTGGACCTGAAGCATCCTGCCATTTTCCATGTTCTCGGGATTTTGTGCTTCTCTGCTGGAGGTCAAGAAAGTAGTTTCTTCTGCCAGACAGATGACCCTAACTCTTAACACATATAAATGTTAGGGAATACATGGAGGACAAAAAAGTCCTCATTGAATCCTTGCCATAAGGAACATAGGAAAGGACATACTCGTACTGTCTGGTCTAAAGGCACTGCTTTTAAAAAACTGGGATGTGGATTTTTGTACTCTCAGACACAAAACCAGAGTTCTCTCTTTTGGGTTAACATGGAAGGGGCTGAGGAAAAAGTCATCCCAATGCAAGGGTAATCAGCAGTGAATGAAAGGTCAAACACCAAATGGTGGTTCCATAAAAATGCAGGTTTTGTATGCACTTCACCAAAGTTCCACTCAACGAGTACTCAATGTTTATCCCACATCAGTAATAACCAAAAGGAATCCAATTTAATACTCAACACAATTTGTAGTACTCTATTTTGTACTGTGAAGTTCTGCAGCGATTATAATTTGATTTCCTCCTTTCATTCCCTCCAAGAACTCACTAATAATTTTTTTCTTTGTTTGTTGGCATTTGGGTTTTTTGGTTTTTTTTTTTTTTTTTTGGGGGGGGGGGGGGGGTTGGTTTGTTTGGGGTTTTTTGGAAAAGTACTTCTCACTGCACAGCTGCCATAAGGCCTAGCAAGTTCTAGCTAACTCACTGAAACAAGAGATTGTGCCAACAAAAACTTCGAAGGAATGGACATTGCTTAGCCAATTCTGCCTACCTGAGCTAAATGACCCTTTGCTATCAAGGCCAGCAGTGGACAAGGGGAGAAGTGCAAAAGGATTGCTGTAACACTTCATGAACAGCTTAGTACTTGTAACTGAAGTCAGTTCTTAGTCAGTTCTTAGTTGTTTTTCTTTTCTTTTTTTAATTCCAGAACAGTATTTTTTTCTGCTCAAATCTAGGCCTTGCTTCACTTTTGTAAGAGCAAGCTACTTAAGAAAACAATAAAAAAGCTTTACAAAGTGCTCTCTGTTTATTTTAGTTGTCTTTATCTGACCTTTGTAGGTCCATCTCCAAACAGACCTGTGCATTGTTAATGCAGTAGCAGAAAGAGTAACAGCAAGGGACAAAAGCGTTGGCTACTCATGCCCGTCACTTCCCTGGGAACCCCCAGAGGAAGGCTGTACAAGTCTCTGCTCCACCCTGCTGCACAGGGACTTCTCACAAGGTACACTGCTGTAGCTGCTGCACGGAGATCACAAACTCCTCTGGTTTCCCAGTAGTCTGGCAAATTCGAACACCTGTGGCAAATGGCTACCTCCAACCCAGCTTCTGAATGCACGTGGCTATGCCTACACTTTTGTCAGTCACCTCAAGACCTCATTCTGAAGGGTTTTATGCACAGGGACAACATTGCAACTTTGGAATTTAAGAAAGAAATAAGAGCTAAGCTGCATTTCAAAGCACGAAGTGTATTTTTACATGCTACCTATGCCGTCTAAAAATTGTGGATCCCTTATATCACCCAACATTGCTAGGAAGGCAGGTTTCACAGGAAAATAACATACCTGCAAGAATTTTTGCTTTTTTCTTTTACTGTGATGGAATTTAGAGATCTTAGTTCAGACTAGAGCCCTTTGATTGGAAGGTGGAGAGAAAAGAGAGAGGTAGGTTTGGAATCTAGTCTTAAGAAAACATTATAGTGTGAGATGTACCCCAAGCTTGAACAACAAGAGCCCATACCAATCCTTCACTGACCTGATCAAACAGCTGTTTGCCTGTAGTGTTTGGCTGGATGGCAAACTCCAGTTCTGCATCCATAGTAACAACTCGGACATTGATCTAAGGAGAAAAACAAAAAGCATTGTTTAAGATGTATTGAAAGGTGTTTCTCAGTGTTAACACAGCACTTTGTGTACAATACAGTCTTCACGCTTTGATGCACTACCGTAACCTCTGTAATATACACACTTAAGCCCCAATTAGATTTGTATTATCACACCAGCAAACTTAATTGGGGCACTGAATTTGCTGTCTTATCCAGATTGTCCTGCAGGTTTTCCCACTCAACACAGGACTGGACTGAGCTTCTAGTTACACGAGTTACAAGTTGACCATTTTAGAATTGACCATTTCCAGGCCTAAACTCCCCTAGAATAAGGGTTCCTGTGAGTGCACAGCATGCTTGCCTGCAGGCCATTCCTTGGATTACGAGAGGCCCTAATGACTAAATTAAATTTAAGACTTATAAATTAACTTCCATTTATATTAGAGCTGGAATTAATCTGAGGTTTTAAAGGCAAAAGGCTGCAGATTATTCTTACGAAGCATTAACCCGATAAACATTCATTCTTTCCCTCAAAAATCTACTCAACACATAAAAACAGCAGTTAAGGGTACTGAATGATACTACAGGGCAAGAGTTCACTAAGCTATTGCTGTTAGTGAAGAAACAACATAACCAGATTTGCTGCAATGGCAGTAGATTGCAAGGCAGAGGTTACTATTGTATACAGAAGGCAAGAGTGTTTAATGACAAGAAAAAGTCTATTAGCAGTTAATCAGGAGACAAAATGAGCAACTAAGCTTGCAGGGAATAGCATAAGGACCAGCAAAATGGCAAATCAGGAAGGATTATCTCCAACTGTTCCAACTACAGGAGACTATTGCTTGCAGTATTATACTAAGTCTCAAAAAAAACCCCAACCACCAAAAAACAAATTTAAAACAAACAAAAAACCAAAACCGGGATGATTGTGTAGTATAGTTCTACTAACAAATTTGTAGCTTGGTATTTTAAAGGAAAAAGAGAAAAAGGTGGACATGTAAGCACAAAGCTAGACAGCGGGTAAGCTACAGGCACATAAGATTCCACGACAATTTCCCAACATTTTTCACATTACAGAAAGCCAGAGCTAACAGATCAGGAGAGCCTGTTACAGCTGCAGCACTGGTGCCCAGTGCAGAGGCACACACTTTAAGAAATGAGAGGAAGGGGCAGAAGAGGAATAGAATCACTCACTACAAAGCCTTGACACTGCAGTAGTTTCCAGATACTTAATTATGTATATTTAAACTCTAGGAGAAATGTCAGGTAAATCAATGTTACAGTTAACACAAAACTGAATAGAACAAGTTGCCTCAGCTAGTTTTAGTCAAACATATTAGAACAGTTTGCATTCCTTTTTTAGCGAGACATGAAAGCATCAAGTGCCTTTTAGCCTTTATAGAGTGGTTTCTTTCTGCTCTCTCCCAGATGCCAGAGTACCCTCCTATAGGAAGATAACTGAAGGCAGTTTCCATGTCATGGAACCCCAGAACTGAACCAGAGAAGATGATGCTTAGATGCCCTGTCACTTACAAGCTGTACTTTTAAAACACAGTCCTTTAAATTAGGAATATTTTTTTTTTTAAATCCTCTAAAAGCAACAAGAAAGAACAAGCACTAAAGGTTTTCCAAGAGCTCCTTTTCCCAACTGTAGCATCTGAGATCCGTAATGGAGCATGGAAGTATGCTTAAGGCTTTCCTCCTGTGCCTTAAGAATCAAAGGTTTCCCAAACACCATTTCCAGCGTAGGAAGGGAGAGGAAGTTCAGATACCAAATTCTCAGGAACAGCAAGGCTGCAATTCAGAGATGTGACCTTAAAAAGCTCCTGTTGCTTAATCCCTCTCTTAACAATAAATCCTTAATCATATTCTAATCCCTTTCTACCCCCTTCAAGAAAACATATGCTCATAATCCACAGTTTTGTATTGTGCAAGTTACTGTACTTCTGGCTGAAACGCTGCAGTGGGTGTAAAACAAGTATCGCTTTACACACTGGAGAACTTGAGTGGATGTGCTTCCCACTCCTTCCCAGAAAACCTGCAGGATGTTGGCTGAGCAGAGAATTCCAGCTGGTGTCAGTACCTCTGTCTTTCGCTCTACCTCCTTAGTGGTTATTTGCTAGTAAAAAGAGGTGAACTCCCTAGTCTAGGGGGATACTCTGTATTATTTCAAACCTAAAAGACCCTTCTGGATACAGTCCCTTCCCCAAAGGATCAGCTACATAGTGAGCTATTTAGTGCTAAAATCATCTACCTGCTATATCTTTTAAGAATTGTTTTAGTATTAAGACTAAAATTTGAAGTAATCTGCTTTCCACTTCAACCATTTAAAGCCATAAGCATGTAGGCACATGACTACTTGGTTATCCAAAAAGCTTTCAAGGACACTTGGGGCATACGGTAAAGGTTAATTTCTGTGTTCTTAAAGGGCTGAACAACCAGCAGGATAAAGAGGAATTCCCTGGTGTGCCCTCAGACAAGCTGCTAGCCGCACGACAAGGGCAGCAAGAAGAGACAGGGCCTCAAGCAATGTCACTTCAATGAGTTGATGACTGCCTGGCAAAACCCTTTGAGTCTCTTTCATGCCATATTAAGTCTTCTTACTTCTCACCTCCAAACCTTAGCCTTGAAATCAAGAATATAATGGTTTTAACAGTGTTTCTAAACAGATGCCCTACAGAGAAGCTGGTAGTGAAACAGGCAAACAGAGCTTAACCCACTTGAAACCCTGGTTTAGACAGTCTGAAGAAGCCTTGACATCTTTTAGACTGAGACACAACCAGTTTGGCATTCAGCTCAGACCACATGAAACTCCCCATGGCACCAAGACGATTAAGTCAAAACTCCCAAGGGTGCTAACAGAGTCAAGGTATTGTTGGGGAGAAAACCAGGGAACAACTCAGACTAATTTGTATCAGCAACAAAAAAAGCAAGACACAGTTAAGACAACTTTCACAAGTGAAGTCCTGCTTACCCTGTGTAGGCAAGGCAGGTCATTTGTAAGATCCCCATCAAACCCTGGCAGTTCCCCAAGACAAAACTGAAGCTATAACCAAAAAGAAACCAGTTTTTAATTGTTTCATAGCACAGGTGCATGGAGGTGGAGAGGAACACATGGCTGTTATACATGAAAAAAGGGTTTTTAAATACACATAGCATGCCAAAAATCCTAGACAGTAAGATGTAACTTCCTTCTCAACAGGCCAGTGCCATAACACTTTATGATTACACTTTTATGTCTGAGACTAACATACTCAAAATGAATGACAAATAGGGCCTTAGAAGGTTTGCTTGTGTGTACGAAAACATTACAGAAGACAAGGACTTTCCTCTTCTCTTGTCTTAGGGTGCATAAAATTGGTAACAGATTTGATCCAGAGGGAAAAAACATGCTGTTGAAAAGACAACGCCATTTGCATTAAAAGGAAAAAAATCTCTATGCATTGTAAGAGACTACAGAAACCAAAGAACTTACTACACTGAGTGACTGAACACTAATTCCATGACATCAGACCGTTCAGGGTAGACTGTAACGTGTTACCTACTTTTCCAACTGGGACAAGAGAGTGGAAGTAAGATGAAAGACTTAACATCTCTTCTAATGTTAAGTCAGTAGATTGATCTATGGAACACTGCAACCTTTCAGAGACCATGCACTATACAGTATCTAACTCGGCAAATTAACATGCCATTTGAAAAACATTCAGAAAACTTTGCCTCTTATGGAGGAAACATGCTGCCAACCAGCTGAGTGGCATCATCTCCTCTGTGCAAGATCCAAGGCATAAACAGGAACCCAAGATGACATTGCCTCTTCAATTCCTTCCTCTCAAACACCCAATTTCCAGGTGTGTTGGACACTATGCATACGTAGGTAGTTTCTCCTAAGGTCTCTCTTGAGCTATACAGCCTGTTGGTCCAGAATCTGTCTCCAGTTGCAGGTAACATGGTATCTCTGAAGTTAACCATCCCCCACCCCTCCCCTCCCCTCCCCTGATATTGCAGCTCCACTGCAAAATATCCTACACTCAAAAGGGAAAGGAAGGCAGAACAGGGAGAAAACCCACAGCCAACACACACAGTAAGCCATCATGGATATTTTGCACCTTGATGCATGAAATCTAATACCTCTTAAGTCCACCTGCATAATAATATAGTTCAGTAGAACCATGAAGTTGTGCAAGTAAATTTTAATACTATACAATTATTTCCAGTGAATATATAAGATAAAGAACAGTAAATACCAACTTTTACCCATACACACAAGACAAACCAGTATTTCATGTGTTGCATATCATTATAATTATGCAGTTCTAAATACCTCAGACAATGCTCAGGAATATTTTCTTCCTCTTTCCAAGCAGGGATAAAGACCAGTCTCTTAAATAGCAGGTTTACAAGTGCAAATGTTAGTGAAGTATCTTCCCAAGTGGTGGCAATTAGCAGTATCATAGCGTAGAAACCTAGATAGGCATGCCTTCTTTCTTCATCACTGGATGTCTGGAAATCTCAGGCAAGTAGCTAGTACACGTACAGCATTTAAGTGCTGTACCTGCACAACACATACCATGAAAACCAGCATGCAGGCCTATTAAGGTTTCTTGCAAATAGGCAAACTGACCGTACAGCACGTGGACATACTTGTGCTGAAGGAATACGGCAATCTTAACAAATAAGAGAAAGCAGTGGTAACAAGAATACTACTAAGCAAGCAGTAGTATTAAGCTTGCATCCTCACTTCTGCAGGTCTACTCCTTCACCAAATAAGCAACAGCTACCATTGTACTTGTAGTAAAAGACTTTTGCCCTGAGTTGCGATGCATCTGCACAGATGAAGCAATCTCATTTCAACCCTAGGCATCAGGCCTCTTCATAGCCACGTGTAGTGATTAAGTATCCGGTAACAGGAAAAATAATCTCATGTAGCAGCATCAGAAAGGCACTGAAACTGCTCTCTGTTCTTCCATCTTCTTCCATGCACTAGTGTTCATTGGTTCCAGGCCCAAAAATAAAGATTGATATTGTGCTAACTGATGGAGTAACCGTAGTCCCAGCTCCTGGTAACTGTTTTTGGAAAATTTTCAACTTTGATTAGAGAAAAAAATCCTACAGGCTCCAATGCTCAGAGCTGACATGCTAACACCTTGCTGTCTGCGTTTCTCTGTCCTCTACAAGTTACTTAAGTCAACTTAAGTTCAGAGACTGTGGAGAGTAGAGGATAACTCTGGGAGGGTAAGTAGCACAAACAACTGGAAAGATATTTGTTCAATTTATTATATTATTCTTCAGTACCTAAAAAGATCAACATGTCAAGAACACAGCACTTAGAGCCAGTTCTGTTTCTTCTCTCACTGAGTAACCTGTCTGATGGATCAGACCTCATCTAGTAACATATTTTATGTGGCCCCATGCGACAGACTAGGCATACAACAAAATTTGAGCCATGTGAAATTACAACTGAATGACAAGTTGTGCATCTGAATTCTCCATAGCTTCTGTCAAAGCAGGACACAATATCATGAATATCAAGCAAATTTATTTTATGATATCAAATTATATTAAAAAAATTGATTTGCTGATGCAGGACCGCCAAAGCACGGCTTCCCTCCCAGTTGGGCTCAGCACCTTCATCTTGCTGTAACTACTGTAGCAACACATTCTGACCTGTAGGTCTGAGAAATAGTTACAGGTGTTAACTTGGAGAGGTCAGAACAGACAAGAGGCAGGTGAAGGGATGAACAAATTACAGGCCTGCAAACAATGGTTTGCAGCATGACTGAAGACAAGGATGTGGTCTATTACAATCCCCAGAAAAACACCCCATTTCCTGGTATGATGCTATTGCATAGAAGGAAAAATTACATTCTTGTGTGTATGTGTCACCAGAAGCATTACAGGCGACTGTTCTGTTCTGCTTCCCTGATGACTTGCTGGTTGGAATGCTGTCACCCAGATCTGAATGCCTCTTTTGGAAGGGAGCAAGATATTCCAGGAAAGTCTGCACTAATCTGCAGGTCAGGTGGTTTTGGGTTGGTTGTGGGGGTTTCGGGGTATTTTTGTTTCAAACTGGAGTTGATTTGTTAGCATGGCACTGATCTCTTCCAAACGCAGTTGTCTGAAACATGATGTATCTATAGAGAAGACAGCAACTTTTAAACCCACAAGGAGAAAAATACCAAAAAGCCCTCTTATTTTGCAGGCTGGGTAACAGGAAAAGAAAGTAATTGCTGGAGTGGATGATATCAGGGCACTATGTAACTACTTTCACACAGCCTTCAGACAACATAGGTTCAAGTCCTCCCCAGTGCTACATTTTTATGCTTTAAAGGGTCTCCATGAACTAAGACGAGAAGACAAATGACAAACCTGCAATTTCTCTTCTATGGGAAGGAGAATCTGATTCTCATGAGAGTGTGAGAGATGTACAGCACAACACTGAAGAAAGCCTTTCACATGCTCCTACTCTGCTCCCATGCCAGAATCATTTCTGTCCTGCCCAACACAACTAGCATTTCAGAGAAGGCAGTGGCAGCACAGCAAAACAGTCCTGAGCGTTCCCTTCCAGACTGAAGAGCACACAGTTTGCCGACAAGAGAGAAAACAGCCTCATCAGTTCACGAAACACGAGCAGGGGACGGTCTCACTGGCATCCACTTGACTGACAAGGCAAGCTCATTGCACCCATTTAACCGACCCAGTTTCTCAGCATACCATGTTAAATCAAGAAGACCAAACTGCAAATGGAAGGACACATTCCATTTCAAATCTCGTGTTAAACATTGCTTCCTCATTGCAAATAAATGGGAACATTAAGTCACATTCCACTGAAATTCCTCCGAATCCATGAAGCACTTAAGTACTGCTGTACTTGCAACAGGTGAAATTAGAGTTGAGTAGGCTGGTCTTTGTTCCTTAAAACCTTGCTCACCTTCCCAGGAGAGGGGGAAATACCACTGAGGGCAAATACAGTTGCATATAATCTAGAAGGTAGTAGTTACTTTAAAATTGTCTAGCGTGGTTGTTAGCCTTAACTACTAGTCAACTTTAATGCAACAGCTTGTACAACCATATTTCTTTTGTAGTATTCTTACGTATTTAAGGAGCAATAACTGTATCAGCTATACTTAACTTTAATTTCTTAACTTTACACTAAGTTTACTCAAGGCAATAGGATCCCAGGTATTTGCTGCTCTTGTGTAAGGTGAAAAAGCCTTATAACAACTTAAGAGGAAGATCTTCTGAAGAGGGAAAAAAAAAAAAAAAAGTACTTTGAGGGGAAGCCAAGAATAATTTTTAAGTGAAATTTGTAAGCTAGACTCTTTTGGATGAAGGGGGGGGGGGGGGGGGGGGGGCGGCGCTTATGTGTCAGGAAAACCTTGAATACCCCTATCTGGGGAGTCATCCAGAAATTCCAGTTTTAGCAAAGCAGGTTGACTTTTCAGAACAAAATCCTCCCTCCCTGCCAGCATACACAAACAGATCATAAGAAAGCCAACCTATTGAGCTTGCTTTTGCAGCCAGGTCACTTAACTCTTCTTCATGAGATAGCACGAAATCTTCCTTATAATTAAGCATGAAGATAATCCTAGCACATAAGTTTAAACTTTTTTAGTTTAGATGAGCAGAAGAAGATGGTATACTAAATTACCTGCCTATCTCAGTTTCCTTAACCAAAGCCTGATATATACTCTGTCAGCACATAATAACTGCATAGCAGGCATCTGCATGAAAAGCTGAGAAGCAGCCATGGCTGTAATCCAGTTCTTTACCCAAGGTCAAGCAATAACGCCCTGCATGCCAAAAGATCATGAAGATTCCATGCAGGTGTGGCAAGCTCACATGACACCATCTCCGATGGCCCCGGTTCCCAAATGCCTAGGTCTCAGCCAGACTTCCAGCACCTTCCACCACCTCTAGTCAGCTCCATACAGTTAACATTATTTGCTCAGTGAAACAGTAAAACCAAGCAAGTACTCTTCCCAGAGAAAAAATCTTTCTTCACCCACCAAGGTTTCCCCCAACTCTTCCTTAACAAGCAACCTACATCATTCTGTCTTGAGTTAGGAAGAAGTAAAAAAAATTGAGACACAGATGCCTTATTAAAATTTTAATTTTTTTTTTTTTTAAATGTTCTGGCAAGACATAAAGCAATGCAGTTTGAGCCTGAAAGGCCCCAGGATATTGCCCTTAAACAAAGCGCTTGTGCATTTAGGAAGCCCATATGTTCTTCATGCAAAACATTTGCTCTCACTTTCTGTGAGGGATGCAAGAATGGCTTACTCTGAACACAGACAACATTAAGAAGCAGAAGGAGGGTTTATGGTGTTCTGTTGAAATATATTAACTTTTAAGACTTTCTGATGCTGTGTAATACTCTGTTAGCATTGTTGGAATGTCTGTGTACAAGCTAAAGCCTATTCTTTACAGAAGGAGCACACACCAGTGACAGCAGGCTCAGCGCGGCACTGCTGCTTGGACAAGCCATTTGCCCTCAATGGATGTTAGGATGGATTTAGGAACACTGACTGCAGCAGCAACAAGAGGTCCTTTGTACCTAAAGGATAAATACAAAGGGAATCTACAGGCCACTGGAACAAACTCTTTCATGCACAGACTGTTTTATCGTGACTGCTGTTGCATCTAATTAAACGTAATGAAGTTGCAAGACTAAGGCTTTACACATGAAGTTTAAACAAAAGCCCCACAACCAATCCTTAAATAAGCTTTATCTCACTAAGTCACTCAGAGTCCAAGTGAATCAGATCATCTTTCGTGGTCTTCCATCAAAAACATCAACATGGGGACAAGTGTAGATAATACAGAGGTTTAAGATGTCAAGTTTTATTAGGAGTTAAGAATCTTGTAAACAATGTAACATCTCCAATATTTATATGAGTCAGCTACATAAAGTAATATGATCCTTCTGTGATTCTTGTAAGGGTTAAAAAATGCGGAGTACGTCATAGTCTTGATCCAGAACACAAGCACAATTTCATACCTCTGCTTGGCTTTTTCATTTGGAAGTGACAGGCACACAACAATTTACGCAGAAGTCAAACTCCACACTACCAAGTCACAACAAACAGTGAAGAGGTCTGAAGGCATGAATAATCTAAATAAAAGCTGTAATAGCCTCAGAGCTTCCCCTGAATCCAAGGCAGATTCTACACCAATACTGGTGCCTTTTATTCCAAAACTTATGCAGAGGCATAGGTTGTAACAACATGCATGGAAAACCCAGAGCCATTCCGAAGAGTCAGAAGTCTCACAGATACTCACCTGGAGACCCAGCAGCCACACAGCCTGTCAGTGTACAGCTCTCAACACCTTCAGTAGTCCCTGCACGAACAGTACTAGCACAAGGTACGATGGTTGTTCTTCAGGGGTGGACAACCAGCACATTATATTGGAGCAGAGTGGGCTGTGTGAATGCAGGGAGAGCCTGTGACTGTAAACAAATTGTTTAGAGGAAAGCAGCCTTTTTTGGGCTGCTTGTTTCTGTAGGGAGTAGATTGTGTTTCTTCCACACTGGAGAATCAATGCTGGGGAAAGATACTTTAAACAGGACATTATTATTTCCACTATGTAGAACTACTCTTGAATTGGGGTTCTTTCCAAGCCAAAAAGCCTCTTCAGATACTTGTTTCCCAATTACTTGCTAGAGAAACAGTAGGCTTCTGTCACTTCAAGTGACAGCAGAGTTTGCATTGCAGTTTGTACAGCCAAGATTCTACAGTTTCTGTGACTGGTGTTTTAGGCCAATAGCTCAAAGAAAATGAGATGTCTAGCTGGAACTCCAGGTAGTCAATTGGCAGGCAAGCCAGATTAGTAGCTTTGAAAAGGCTTCTCTCAGAGACCTAAATTATTATTTAATCTCACAGGATTATGCCCTGAGAGTTTAAGGGGACCAAGAACCAGCTGTTGGAGAAATGTTCTCAACAACCATGCTCTTCCTAGATGGAGATGTTATAGGACACAAAGCAGTATTTTCATCAGATGCGAACTGGAAAAAGCTCAAGGATGTTCAAAGGCATGGAGTAATTTCCATGCAAGGATCAACTAAGCTAGTTAGGACTTCTCAGTTTGCAAGAAAATTAACTGAGGCTAGGATGTAAGAGCACATCAATTAATGAGTTACATGAACAGGGTGGACAAAGACCACATGTTTATTGCTCTATCAATAGTATAACTACAGGGCATCACCACTCTGAACAAGAAAAAGGCTTTTTAAATAGTGTTGTAGCAAGGAGTTTTTTAGATAACTTTCCAAACAGTGTGAAGGTTATCTAGGACAGCCTTTGTTAAAGCATACTGTGGATGCTGGAGTTCACATGGCTTCAAGGGGAAACTGGACAAGTTCACAGAAATCCATTTAGTAACTCATTATATAGGAACTTCCAGCCTCCAAAACCTCTGCAGCAGCTCAGAGGAAAGCAATGATGCGTATCTTTGAAATACTCTTCCTCAGGCATCAGCTTTTGGCCAACATCAGGGGTATACTATCAGGCTACAGGGGCTTTCTGCCTCACCTACAAGGCCAGCCATGCTCTTACAGAAGTCTAAGTGCAGAAGGGACATGAACCCCATTTACTTAACAAGAAATAGCAGTTTAGCAAGTCACACAAGACCTGGTAACGATGTACATTCATTCTGCATTCTAGATAAGAATCCATTTGTCGAAAAGGGATTTATTGATTCGATACCCTACCCTTCTGTTTTACCTGTTCCATAATCAGCCTCTTTCATTTTACCTCATGGACTTTGGTGGAAAGTACCACATGGTATTTGCGAAATTTATGAGTGGGATTATGTGATGTGATCACCTCTGATAGCTTGATAACCTGATTTACATCCTATACATTACAATGCTTACACTTCCCAACAAGGTACTTCAAACAGTACAAAACAGGTACTATTTGCTCCCTGATAAAGGTAGGTCATTGCAAGTCCTGGAATGTCACCTAAGCACAAAGAGATTCTCTTGAGAAGCTATAGATCACACAGAGAAAGTGATTGGAAGGATCAGCAAAATACCACTTCCTGACCCCTCAAACAGCTTGAGGGCTTCTGAGATGAAACTCTTCACAGGCCCTTCGCTACAGAAGTGTGATGGCAAACAAATATGCACCAGTGATTCCCAAAGCGTACCCAGAGAATAGTGCGGGCAGAAAAAGTAACTTTCAAAAGTTTCCTTGCACAGCTGCATCAGTTTTTAAAGGCCAAAGCTATTCTCTCCTACAGCGAGATCACTAAATATCAATTACGCAAAGCCACCCTCTAATTCACACCACATACCTTGTACACCAGGAACTTTCTATGATCACTTATATCTACAAAGACAAAAGGTTGTGAAAGCTTAGCTTGCTTAATTAAAGTGTACTCGGCAAGATGTTAAGAGTAACTTTAGCTCCCACAAAGAGCTCTGAAAAGTCTGTATGGTAAGATCTGGGCTTAAGTCCTCTACTGGGCTACACTGGTTAAATTCAGGCACCCCAGTATAAATGTGATATTCTTTAATCTCTACTTCTTCAGGCAGCAGGCAGCTCAGATCTGCTCTATGCATCTGCAGAATGGTGGTCTCTTGGCAGAACTGAGCATCTCTACACCCATTTCATAAGTGTGTTCAGGATTCATCAACTGGATGCCTATCGACTCATCCCCAGAGAAGCCTCTCACACACATTACACACACAGAGGCTGTAATAATCACAGCAAATACAGGTAATTTCATGTAAAATCAAGACAGGAAGAGATGGTGATAGTGATGCCTCTGCATTTTACAAAACAACTAGAGCTGTTCATGAAACTGGGAGGGAGAAGCAAGAGCACAATAACCCTCTCTCAAAAAGGGCAATTCCACACTCCCTTCCCAAAGCTAGCAGGCGGCTACAGACTTACTGTAGGGGTGTCAGCACCTCTTCCGTTGAGCCTACACAGTAAGTAGCCAAATACAAGTCTTTGGTCATCAGGCAACACTTTCTCTAGCTTAGTCAATTAGAAGATGAATCCTGCATGTTAATTCTTAGACTTGGGATTTTTACTTTAATTGAGAGCTGATAGTATCAGGTGCTCATCAGTCCCAGCTGAGCACATGGCTGCTACTCATGCGCTCTCAAAGATGAGAGCGGATGCAGAGAAGGCAGGTGATTTTTCCCCACTATGAAGTAGGAATTAGGAGAAACAAAATCTGGGTCTGAACAGATGAGCAATATGAAAGCAACATGGTTAGCTGCTGTACTTGAGCTATGCCTTGTTTCCAGCCTTACATAGCAAAAATTTTCTCCATTTCCTACGGGAAAGGATCCCATACATGGCTCAGTAAAAGCCAGACACTTCAGTTGCTTCTGCAAAAAGCTGCACTGCTCAGCTCGCAGGCTAAATTTTTATCTAATGCTGAAACCAGGCTTCAAAGCAAGCACACAACACAGCTAAAATACATTACTTAACAGTGTGCAGTGTGGTTCACTGATCTTAGGCAGCACTGCCTTCCTTCAAGGTCAATTGAGTGATTATGGGATTTGCAGTGTGCATAAAGCTCTTTGGACAGAGTGCCAAACAAGAACAACAGTGATTCGGGAATCTTCAGTGGTCATCAAGACGACTTATTCTCAAAAAGTCCTGACATACCACAGCTTTTTTTCATGGACTGAGGAAGACGTTCATGTGGGCGGAGGGAGGAAGAACAGGAAGGCTTATCTCCCCCCCTCTGCCCTTTAAGAAGGCTAAGAAATTCTTTAAGCAGTGACTAACATAACAGTTAACACCCTTGATTTCTCTGGAACAGCTAACATCCCAGAACAAACTGCCCTCAGAAATGCTTACTCAGCTCATGCAGTAAATAAGGGGTTTGGCACAACTGTGAGCGCATTCTCTTACAACTTTAGTTGCGAACTACTCCTTAAATTTACTGTTAATAGGACCCTTCACCTTCCTTTTGCAGCTATGAGTGGGAGTTCTCACATTTGGCATAGGGAAGCTTCCTTACATTTACATTTTGCACCACAGATACACCTCCTGGTATCAAGTATGCTATACACCAAATCATGCGATGTACTGCAATTGGTGCTTACAAGGAGAGGGTAAGATTTTATTCCTGGCTAAATCTATAACTATCCATAAGCTCAGAGTATTTTAATTAATTATAAGCACTTAAGGATATGAAAAAATATTTTTATTTCCATCCAGTTCTAGCAATCTGCTGTGAAGAACTCAGACAAAACTGCTATGTGTAGTTAAAAGATACATAATCAAGAATAAATTAGGAAGATCTGAGAACAATTATTATTTGTATTTAGCATAAATTCCTGTCACTACATTTGCATCTCTTTGGCCTAGCTTGTCATAAACCTGTTGAACTTTGATGCCATAACCTGTTCACAGACAGCTGAAGGTTTGGAAGAAGACTTGCATGCTGTCTTCAAGGTCTTTTTTTTAGAATTCATGTATATTCAGCATCAAACAGGTATGGAGGACTTGTCTAACCACCTAATGCTTAGCACACACTAGCACATTATTAACAACAAAACGGGTGGGAAAAAGCTTTTGAGTCATCGGTTCCCGTTCCCCACTCCTACAGGCAGCAGCATTAAATCGTCTCCTTGTCAAGCTTTATGTTAAGGGATGTTAGGTCCTGGAACAGTCTCCTAATAAGAGCAACAAGGAGTAAAAAAACCCCACTCCTACCCACCCACAACACCAACACCACCAAATCCAAAAAAACCAACCAAAAAAATATCCTAAACCACACCACACACACTTGACTGCTCTCTTGAGCCACGAGTTCTGCTTAGAGCAATTCTTCCTCTTCTTTGGCATTTGAACCTTTACATTTTATACAGGTGAAGGAAGAGGTAACTTCTTTAATTCTGCCATGCTAAACCAGCCAAGCACTCTCTTATTGTGAAGTGGCTTTCTGCCTCTAGTCATCCCCAAACCCTTCTCTACATTCAGCTTTGAATTTGTCTCTTCTGGACACAGGTAAGTGCAACTTATATTCAAGGAAAGAGCTCGCTAGCACCTTCTATTAATGCTTTCTGTTAGAGAAACCCTATGCATTGCAGATGACATGCACAAGACAGTCATACTACCACCGATGAACCCATATCCTCCCACCCTATATAGTGAGGCACCTTCTTCCTCCACACCTCCAAGTTTAACTATTGCAATGGGACCTTCTTGCCCCAGCCCTTCAACCCCCTGTATATGGTGGTCCTCTGCATCAATAATACCTCCCCCTCAACAGCACGGCATTAGCAGATTTCATTAGTATGCTCAGCTTTCTGACCACAGGCCATTAGTAAAGGTATTAAAAAATGGTGCCTCTGGATGTCATTCACTTTATTTTCTCTTCAGCACCAGAAGCTGTTAGACTGCACTTACTGCTGTGCTCTCCTTACACATTTTATACGCATGCACACAAGTATTACAGATTCTTGTGTGACACTACATCAAATGCTCTACTGCAAAGCTGACTTCATTTCTTGTGAAGCTTTAATTTTTTTTTTTTCTCCCAAGAGGAAATCAAAAAAACATAAATAATCTACCTTCGATAAAGTAACTGCTGGTAGGTCAGATCAAATTAACAGGTCTGCAGACCAGAGATCATATTCCCTTCTTCAGTAAGTACTGTTCATTAGCCCACAGCTATACTGTTCTTGCCACAATTTATTAGACTGGTTTATTTTGCAAAAGGATGTAATTCAGCTGAAACACCATCCATTCAGTGAGTCAAACAGAAATAAACTGGTAACACACACCTAAGAAAAACACGGAGTGCATGCAGGCACTTCAGCAATGAAAAGATGTAAAGCTGAGCAAATAAGTTTATTTAGCATTTCACTTGTTTCCAGATAGCATAGCAAGATTTGGACAAGATGACATCCCTTGCATTTCCTTACATAATAATTCACCACCTGTGAAGCCTAATGAACCTCTGTACAGACTAGATGGAAATTATGTATCTGAACTGTTGATGAACTCCCAGCCATGAGCCCTTATGAAGTGCTACAAGTTATATATTTATAGCTTACCTTAGAGAGACCTCATTACTTTGTAACTGTCAAACATAGCAGACTGACAGTATTTGAATTATAAATCAACACTTCCCTATACTAACAAATACATTTATTTCAGATTTTTTTTTGACTGTTACTAAAATTTGAGTGCTATAAACATGCATCAGATCCCACTAATTGTGATTAAACATTACTACAAAATCTGGAATATAGTTCGCTTTCTAGCACTTTGGTACTCCATTAAAATATGTTCTAGTGTTAATGGATTTACTATTTTTTTACTGTGAAAGAATAAACTACATGATCTGTAAGCTTTGTGCATACATGCTTAGTTTTTTAAAACCAACAGTTTCATATAAAAGGTTTAACTTACTGGTTTTAGGGGGTGTGGGTTAGCATTGCCAAAGTTTTGCTTTGGCATCTTAATCTTTACTTATAAACAACTGATGACCAGTGTTTCAAACTCCCACAGCAGCATGAAGTCTGCCAAGCAACATCATATTTACTTCTGCCATGCAGACAAGACACATGCAAATAAGCGTAGGTAATAAATATTTAGTACCCATGTCAAACACCTCTCAGAAACAAACTGCTTCCCTGTGCGTCCCAAGAGTTCATGCTATCATTCCTCACGCATGCCAAAGGCTGTTGTCACATTCATCCTGAACGCAGTTCTGCCTCTGGAGTGACAGCTTTACATTCTCTCCCCCAGCCCCCTGCAAACGCACAGGAATCCTATTTAGCTGTATTAAGACCAAATGAGCTGGGTTGGGAAGGATCCAAATCCAGTCTCAGTCTGAAGCAGTCAGACCAAACAGTGTGTTTTATTAAAATAACCTCTGCAAAATTCCTTTTTGTTTTACAGTAAGGTGGCAGTTAGCCCTACTGAGCAGCAGATTTAAAAAGGCACTTATATTGTACAAGCTACTGGCATGAAGCCGCGTCCATAAATCCCAGCTAGTAGGTCACATCTCAGAAATCATTAAAGTACAGCTGTCCTTCCCCAGAAGGCGGCAGTTTACACCATCCACTTCTGTTATTCAGTGGCTAGTAAGCAAAGCAACAAACAAAAATCACCATCTATGACAGAATATGAACATAGCCATGCCAGGTAAAAGGATGAATACAGCTGTTTGATTTTTGGTGAGGTTTTTTGTTGTTGTGATGTTATTTGGTGGGTTTTGCTTTGGGGTTTTTTTTGTGTGGTTTTTTTTTTTTTTTTTTTTTTAAGAGATTAAAGAGTCTTTCGACACCTATCCATGGCTTCCAGTACGACTTAGTCCTAAATCAGGATTTCAGATTATTCTGACCAAGATATTTCAAGAAAGCACTCTGTAATTAGCAAATGGCTAATAAGGCTGAGAGAGATTATTCACACACAACCTTTTATATCCATGCATTATAAATTATATATTTGTTCCCCCAATTGCAGAAGGGTCCTTCCAGTATACATTTTTATATGCAGTAATATGTCACCTCCTACTGATGAAATACAGCCAAAGAAACTGAAAACGACTTGGTACCTTTTTTTTTTTTTAGTTGGTTTACAGAAACTGCAATCTAAATTAACCTAACCACTTTTTTTTTTTTGGAGGGAGGGGGAGTACATTAAACCTAACTTTAATGTTATGATGATAAAACATCAATTGCTTATTACCATAAAGATAAGCCTGTTAACTCTCATTTCACAGAGTGCAGCTAATACTCGCTTAAGTCCTTCACTGTGCTGTATTTTAAGAAATACTGCCTCTATTGAAAATAGACAGCAACAACAATCCGTTCTGATTATGCTCATCAGGGCTCAAAAGTGTGCCTGGTCCAACGACTGCTCAAAGCTTCGCATCAGGCAGTTGGTTCCCCAAGGGAATTAATAGTTTCTAACCAGCAGACTTTAAAACAAGCAAAATATGCACTATGAGATTCGGGGGGGGGGGGGGCGTTGTTGCATCAAGAAAGTGACAGGGATGAAAAAAGATAGTCAAGTTTGTCCAATTTAAAAAAAAAAAAAAAAAAGAGACAAAAAGAAGAAGCAGGTTTTTGATAGTGACTAGTAAAGAGCAGCGTGGAGAAGTGCGTTAAGAGTCCCTGGCATTGGCTTTTTAGCAAAGCAAGGGGAAAAAAGTTTCTCCAACGTTTACAGGCACATGCACGTTTCCTGTAGAAAAACGCACAGGCCATGCAAATACTGAATGGAGGTCTGCGCAGTTTTGCTCTCTCTCGTTAGCGGGAGTGTGGTAAAAGCTCTTTCAGAGTTGCTGGGGTCGTCCGTATGTTTCTAGCGCGGCAGTGCTGCAGAAGACGGAGCGATCCACCCTTTGATCCCTCCGGCACCTTCCCGGAGCTCCCTCCCCTGCCGCCGCAGCGGGGGGGCGGCGGGAAGGCGAGGCCCCGCACCCCCAGCCCACCGAGGGGCCTCCGTGACGCCGGCGGCCCCGCTCCGCCGGGCGCACGCACGGCCGAAGCGAGCCGCCCCGGTGAGCCCTCCCGCTTCCAGCGGCCGCTTGCTCGGCTCTGGAGCGCCCGTGCGAACCGGGGGGGAGCCCGCGGCTCCCGCCGCGCACCGCGGAGAAGTTCCGCGGGTGCTCGGTCCGGAAAGCCCCGTCCCGGTGCGGGGAGCTCGGGCCAGGGGCGCGGCGGGGACCCGGGCCCAGCCCTCCCAGCGCGGGGCAGCGGGACCCCGCAGAAGCCGCCGCCGCGGCACCGGGAGCCGACCGCCCCGTCAGGCGCCCGGGCTCGGGCAGCCCCGAACGGCCAGCGCCCGGCGGGCCCCGGCACGGCCCCGTAGGGCGCTTCCCCCACCCCGTGCCCCGCTTACCGGCTTCGGCATTTTGAGGGGTCCCGGTGCTTCTCCTGCTCCCAAGACAAACGCTCACGCAGCGGCTGCCTCGCCTCAGCCGAGCGCCCTGTGAGGAGGAGGAGTAGGAGGAAGGAGCCGCTCCCGGCCACGGCAGCAGCACAGCCCACGAGTGCGGCGCCGGCCGCCCGGCGGCGGTTAAGTACGCAGGTGGGGCCGCCGCGGTGACTCACCGCCGCCGGCCATTACCCGCCGCTCCCCCCCGGCGCTTTCCGAGCGCGGCACCGGCCTCCCCCGGTCGCCGGGCACCCCTGCCGGCCTCGCTTCGGCGCCCACGGCGCGCAGGAGGGACCCGGGTCCGGAGCCGCCAGCCAGCCCCCGCGGGGTGAGAGACAGGCGGGGCCGCCCGCCAACCGTCGGGCAACAGGTGCTGCTGGGCGGGGGCGGCGCCGCGCCGGTGACCCGCCGGGCAGGGGCAGGGCCAGGGCCAGGGCCGCGGCGGGCACTCCTTGCGCCGCCCGTTCCGTGCCCCCCACCCGAGACCCCTCACCCCCGGCGCCAAGCCCCGCCGCCCTGCCCATCGCAACATGGCTGCCGGGGCGAGCCCCGCCGCCGCGCCCGCACCTGCCCGTGCCGCCAGCCGGCGCGGCGGGCCCGGGGGATGGCTCGGGGAAGGGGTCCTGACCAGGGGACGGAGAGGGGTCGGCGGGCGGGCTGCCGTGCGGGGCTCCCCCAGCGCCCCGCTGCCCCTGCCTCCAGCCCGGGGAACCGGGAATGCCGTACTGCTCCCCGTAAGGACGGGCGCTGGCACTTCGTGTGTTTCGTCGCTAGTCTGTAACAGTCGCTGTGTTTCTTGAAGTGCCAAGTCGGGAGATACGATTACTGTAACAAAACACAGGATTGCTTTGCGTAGTAAAACACGTTTTCAACAACGGCAGCAAGAGGGAAAAGTTTGAAAATCTCAGCTTAGAAACTAGAAAGCAAAGAGTATACTTCAGTTGGCCCTGATCTTTCATCAAGACCACAAAAGATCATGCAAGTAGCCTAATAATTTATAGGCAAAGACTACAAATTCTGTGTCTCTGCCCCTTGTTCCTTCTCCCTCCTCACCCAGGAACGCACCCCTGCAGATCGTGTCTGCCAGTTCTGCAGGTCTCCCACAGCATCCCTGCTCTTGGCTGGGCACAAGAGCACACTATTTCCGTGGGCATGGGCAGCAGCCTGTGGGACGCAGCTTTTCCATTGTGCCGGCAATGGCATGAGGTTGAGCTTGTAAGGTAAGGAAATCGCACAGCCGGTACCTGAGCTGTTGCCTGCAACATCCCCAGTTCAAGCAGTGTCTGGCTGTTTGGTCAGAAAAGCATAGGGTGGGAACAGGGAGGCACGGAACAAGGCGAGTAATGACCCACTAAATGGAAAAAATACAGGGCAGGAGAGAGCCTGGGAAATATCAAGGGATGGTAACAGAAAGGACAGCCCTAACAATACAACTCTGCACCGAAGGAGATCCAAATGGTGTCTTCCTTCACAGAGTCCACTAGGCAGCAACTGGTAGTACCACAGGAAATAAAAGAATAATTACAGTGTCACGTCTGTGAGAGAAAGGGGAGGGAAGCCAAATCAGAGGCTGAGAGAATTCACAGTTATATTCCGTTCCTGTTGCATGATCCTCAGGGATTAAAGGAAACTTTACTATCAAAACGGAGCCATGGGGGCGGCAGTTTGCAACAGCAGGTGAGAAGAAAGTCTGAGCTGAACAGCTTCCAAGAAAAGGGCCATGGGATCAAACATCTGTGGGAAACAGTTATGGCTTCAGTTTTCTGATGAAATAATTCCACTGTGATTTACTTGGATCAGGTCAATTTAACAAAATATGATTTGTGAAGCGACTTTCTGTGTTCTTCTATTAAGCAATAAGTTTATGCTGGGATTCATGCCTTATTCAGTAGGATAATACTGGACATGGACCAGACCAGATTATCACAGTGTTTTGTGTAGGCTGCCAAGCATAAGGAGCAACTGTTCCAAGTAAGGAGTGCTTTAAGAACCCAGCTTTTGCAGCTCTCATTCAGAACCTTAAGTGGCATCTGTGGGTTTTTTTGGGGGGTGGAAAAGGATAGAGATGAGGTATTTTCATTCCTTAGTCTTAAAATCCAGAGTTTTGGCTGTGACAGGAAAAAGAAAAGCCAAAACAACTTCTGTGTGTCTGCATACCCTAGAAACAGAGTATTGCACTGATCTAATGGGAAGCCCATTTCTATCCTAGATTTCCATTCCCAAAATCCTTTCCTGTCTGTAGCTCAACATGGGTGCAGAGACCATCATCCTGGGGCTCCATGCTGGATCTATTCCATGTCAGAGTGATGCCTCATTTAATAGATCATAATCTCTTCAAAGTTTATGAATCTTGAATCAGTCAGGTAAGTATTTGTTTCCATTTGTTAGTTACATATCCAAGCTTAACCCCCTGATTATTTTTTACGCTTACCATTGCTTCCTAACCACACAGACCTAGAGGCAAAAGGAATTTAGGTAACTAATAATTAAGTGTGGCAACATACAATCTTTAGGTTCCTGTTTGCCACAGCACATAACCTTGTGCTATTCTCCCATAATCGCTTGCAATACATGGGGAAAGGTAGATACCTCAATGGTATCCATAACTACCAGCTGACTCAACACCACTCCACCCAAAACCAACCACCATGAACATATCGAGCTTAGACAGGAAGAATTGTCTTCTGTGGAAGGAACCAGAACAACTGCCAACTTGGAGTATACATTAGAGATCCTTCACCTCCTTGGGCTTCCACCTTCTGCTATGTGTGTTTTCAAACCCTCTTGCCTGCAGAGCACAGTGCCTTATTAAATGCTTTTTTAGGTGGGGTAGCAAGGTATCCTTGTGACAATATGAAACTTTCTTCTATAGCTGGGTCCCTGAGCTCCTTCCTTGATATTTTTTTTCCTCTCCCCCAAAGGATGGCAAGGTATATAATGCCAGCGCCTTCTTCCCTTTATACAGAAGCCTACTGATCCTTTGCAGATGCAAACCAACCTAGCTCTCCTCTCCTCCAAAGGTGGGGTGGAAGCCCTCAGTTCTCTGGTTTTCCTGAGAGTGTCCTGACAGGTTGGGAGCATGGGAACCATGTACAATACTGAAAAGCATCACCTAAGAATGCTTACAGACTGAATCCCCTCTGGAGTCTGGGTGAGGGAATATTTGAGCAGACATGAAATGGGTGCAGAGCAATCAACCCCCATCAGGACAGGCTGGGGCAGAAATAGAAATCTGGGGAAAAAAATATACAAATGTAGAAGTTGGGGAACATGAAAAATCTATGGAACTTGGTTACTTCTAGATTTCAGCATTAGCTAAGAAAGAGATTTTATATCTACCCTAATCAGAGCACCTTCAGTCAGACCTCACAATTAAGCATAACACTCAAATCAAAATGAAGCCTTTATGTTACAGGATTAAGATCTGCTCTGATCCAGCACTTATTCTTAACCTGCTTTATTAAGAGGATAGCGTTACTAACATTTTACAGGAATTACTAAGGCAGAGGAGGTGATGAAAGGATCTTGATTGCTCAGCAGGTCAGCAGCAGAACCCAGTTTCTGTTTCCTTCTCTGTAACAGTTTCTGTACCTTACTGACCCCTAACCAAACGGTCATCCTCATCAAGCCTTCCCTTAAAGAGAAGATTCATTTAATTTTCCTGTTGTGCTTTAACCTGTAATAACACTCCAACTTGATGTAAAACATTTATGAAATCCAAGTATTTGCCAGAATTTGCTAAAGCAACTCCTGTTGCTATAAAGTGGCCTTTCCTTAACAGTCTCGGTGCCTGCCAATTTTTAGTCAACATAAAACTTCCTAAGCCGGATCATTCTGGAACTGGGAAAAACATGGAATCTTGCACCCTAAAAAAAACATTCTTGGTTGCTCATGCAAAATCAATACTCTCAACAAAAGCAGACCTGAACTCCCTGTTTCTCCATATAGAAATCTTTATCCAGGTTTGGCAAGGCATAGCTGGAAGAGTTTTGCAGCGTCTCTGCTGGTTTGTTTGCAGTTTTACTCCAGGACTTTTTTACTAACTGGGAATCTATAGTAGCTAACTCTGTCCTCTTCACAACTCACAGACTGCATTTATTATAGCAGTTAAAATAAAGGACATTCAGTACAGCAGTTAAAGGACGCCATGTTCTGAGCCATGTTGTATAAATTTAACGAGATTTGCTGTCATCTAGGACAGTCAAGAGGGTGATTTTCTCTGTCAGTTGGAAGAGATGCAGGAGAAAAAAGAACCATATGGTATTATTGACAATAGCTTCTTTCCATTGTGCATGACTGAATAGGAGGCTTATTCCCCATTGCAGTTTCTGAGATTTTAGCATTACAATTCCTGAAATGTCAGCCTTCAAGAAGAGTGGACAAGGACCTGGAGAGTTCTAGTTCTGTCTACACTGAGAACTGCTTCCCCACTACCCATGCTGAGCTTATTGAAAATCCAACGAATTCAGGTCACAGTGGACCAGCATCTATTGACAAAGTGCTGTTGACATTCTCTGGGTTTCTTTTAAAGGGGATATAAGAGGTAAAAGAGCACAAAGCTTGCACTTCATTTTCACTTGTTGCTAAATGTGAAGCTTCTGCCAAGTTCAGTTAATGTTTTTTTTCCACTAAACGTGGGTTCCCACAAGGTTTTTTTGTACTAACAAATGGTTAGGTGAGTTCAGGCCTGGAAATAAACCTCATTAAATGATCCAATGGTTACATGCTGGAAGAACCTTATCTTTGCATTCATTTTATTTTCCAGCTGCACCCCCAAGTTGTCCTTGGGATTACCTTGCCCTCTGATTGATCATCATGCAGCCCTATGAGGACTATGCAGCCCTATGAGGACATGCTAGGTTATGAAGAAATATATATATAATGAAGCTCATGAAGATGTGGTTAAAAGGAAAAAGAAGCAGACAAGACTTCAGGATTTTATCTGGTTTGTTCTTACCCATCATAAAAGGAGAGAAAAGCTTAAAGGAAGATTCTGAATATGCTTCTTCTCAGCAAAAATTCTGAAAAGTCCCAAGGCCAATTTGCTTTCAGTTCCCATGACAGTTGTCTTGGTAACAACTCCAGTAACACATTCTTCACTTCTTCTACAGGAAACTTTCACAGGGAGTGATGTAAACTGTGCAATGAAATCTTCTTTTGGACTGAAACAAATCATAATTTGGCATTTACATTTTGAATACACTGAGACTGAGAAATTATTTACAATGAATGGGGAAGGCAACACTTAGTGGTAGGTAAAATATAGATAAAATATTACTCAAAGGCAGGTTTAAACATGCATGTGGTCAGGGAAGGCAAATCTATGGTAATCACCTCTGTAACTGAAATCCACAATGATTTATGGATCTTACCAACAAAAATAAACAAATAGAAAAAGCACTGAGTTTTCTGAATCTACTGAATGAGAACAATCATGTCAAAAAGCATTGCTTAAAAATGCGTAAAATAACAAGTTCATGACATACTGAATTTGTGGAGATCATACCACACGTATATCCAGCCATGTTTGTCCAAGACTCAAAGCAAATGGAAACTAGAGGCAACACAGCTTTTACGTCTCAAAATGAAATAATGATCTTAACGCGTATGATAAGAAAGGAAAGAGGAAGGGAGTTCCCCTGGTTAAGTAATCTCTGTTCCACCTTGATATCATCCTTTGTGCTTTTTTTATTTGGAATCTGATTAAAACCAGACTTGAGTGCCATATACTGCAAATAGCCCCTGCACATCTGAACTCTTTCTATAGGGACCAGCTCTTCTAGTCTTGTTTTTGGTTTGTTTGGTTTTTTTAATGTCAAACTAGAGATGTATAAAGCCGGTGTTGACAAAAACAGCAGGTCAAATAATGTGAACTAACTTAGTTCACATGCTTCACAAATGGAGCACAGATGTGTTCTTAGAGCAGGCATGAGTAGTAAGGAAGGTGAAGGCAAAATAAATGCCCACTCATTGACAGAAGAAAAAACAATTCCTCAGTCTGTGTACTGAAGGTTTTTTTACTCCAGGTTGTTTTATAATTATATATACTGCTGACATCTATCACTGTCACTGTGGGAATGAGGCTGTAAGAGTTCAAAAATACAAATAGTAAGTTAACTTAACTAAAAGTACCAGAATTCTGGATTTCAGGGCTAAAATAAGAGTGCAGAGTTCAATGTACAATTAATTGACATAGAGTACATTTTCTTTTCCTGTGGTACGATGCTGACTCACACCTTTTAAGATCAGAAGGGCTATGTTGTTTGACTTTCAGCATTAACAAAGCTGTTGAGTTTCACCTGGTGATTCTCAAACCAAGCCTGTAACATTAGAAAGGCTTTAAACTCCAGCCTCAAGACTGAATGACAGTGATTCTACCTCCTGTCCAGTTCTCTCCATGGCCAAGTGCCAGTATAAGTTGTAGAAGTCACTTGCGTTGACTGGTACTTTTATTTCTCATTCAGTTTCAGAAGGTGCACTATCTATAATGCAATTTGCAGTTAAATACTCAGCCAAGATAAAACACCTAGCATGGCTCTTGCCCGAGCTAAGTCAGTGATACAAGCTGTGCATTACTGTGCAGTTAGGTGCCAGCTATCAAAAGACCATTTTCTCATATTCTTCCCTAATGGAAACAGAAATAATTGCTTGATGCAGAGGTTACTAGGTAAAGTTCAGAAGATCCCAAATATCACTCTAGTCTATTTTTCCTCTCAGGACTGGCTCTTCCAGATTATCTTGCCATATTTTAGCCTTATTTAAGGGCTCTATACATAAGGCCTCTCCCCCTTTGAACATTAGAGATCAGGTTTATTTTGTAGTGTAAGGCTGGTTAACCTTAAAATATGCATCCAACAGCAAGGGAAACAGAAAATATGTAATATTTGGGCTGCTGTTTATTACTGGTCTGTACATTAGCTCTCCTACTCTGCACCACTTGCTTCTGCTGTGGATATGAACATTTCCAAATGTCATTAGGAGGTAAAGTTATTCTGCTCCACTCAAGCTGCAGCTGCTCAACAGCAGTAGAGGCTTCACAGGGAACTCCCAGCACTGCATTAGGAGAGAATATACAATGGAGACTTCTCTCGGAGATAAAGGAGGGTAATTTTGACTTTAGTATATCGTGAGTAAGACACTAAGCTGGAGTCTGAAGTACAAGAATCCACCTATCTCTTGGGAAATCCTCTGTTTGCTCTTTGATAACAAAATAATGCTGAAAACAGATAGGCACTGATAAAGACATCAGACCAAATACAAGGCAGGTATAAGCAGGGTGACATTGCTAAACAAAGCAAAACACTGCCTACTTTCACCAGACCTGAATTTTAACTCTGATATTTTGCAAGGCCTTACTTGGATCTGTACCTCAATTAAATATTCATTCATGAGAAAAAGCTATTTGTGTTTCATAACAAATGGCTCATAGGCAATTTACAAATGGCTACATATATCCTTAATTAGTTTTCAACAACCCTGCTAAACACTGAGGGCAAACTAAATCCACTTTATGTCAAGGTTGCAGATACACAGTCACCTTATCTCATCAGCCCTTGCTGCCCCAAAGCCAGTAACTCAGAAACAAAGAGGCTACCAAACCAAATAACTTCTGTGAGGCCTCACTGGAGGAGAAGGGGATGGGGCTGATTACTGCTCACCTGCCACACTGAGGCATGCAGGCAACCTGAAACAAAGGGAGTTTTCAGTCCTTCTTAATGACACACCTAGTTTGTGAAGTAATTACCTCTGACGCATGACACAAAAGATAAACACCAAGTCTTGTAGCATGTTGGCTAGCAACTCCTCAAAACACTTTGGAAAATAGTATTATTGTGCTACCTTTAAAATAGCTGGTGAATTTCACCTGTTTGCAGCAGATAACTCAGGACCTAGGTACTAACTAAGTACCACTTAAGCCTTCAAAATAGAGCTGAAGTGTTGCCTCAGATGTAACCAGGATCTCACAGAGACTTGGTTTGCTCCTGGGCAGAACATGGCTTAGCTCAGTGTTTCACTTACTTAGTAAGCTGGTTATCTTTTAAAAGTGGCACGATGAATTCTTCGGCCTCTTTTAATAAAAGACAAATGTAAGATGAGGGGGAGAAATCTATAACATGTAACCTTATGATTGCCTTCTGTGCCTTGGTTTCATCTGCATGACCTCTCGGCAATTGCTAGCAACGCCTTTGAAGCCAGATTGTTGGTCCACTGCTCTGTTTCGACCTTCAAGCACTTACAGTGTGGGAGGAGAAGGGTGAGGTGCCACTGGACTCCAGAAGCAGGGTGTCGTGTCCCTCCACCTGGTATCAGTTGAGAGCGAGAATCTGGTGACTCCAGAGCTAGTGGTTCATGAGTTAATTGTTCAGTATGTTTAATTATCTTGCAGCGGTAAAAACATTGTCATTGCAGCAATCACACATGGAGTTTCTGTATCCAAGAAGATTGTCTGTTTTTCCCATCTATGTCATTTGGCTTTACAGACTCATTTGGGTGGTTTAGTGCAAACATATGTCCACTCCACAAACATATGGAGACCTTCATAGACTTGCCTCGGAATACCTCCTCCAAAGCCAGCCCCAGCTCAATCCTGGACCTGAGAGAGACCAGAAGCACAACAGCTGGAAACATCTTGTAGACATTGGTGAACCATGGAGTCCCTAAGGCACACTACACTGTCAGGTGTGGCATTTTCCGATGAGAAAGTTGGTTGCTCTGTGTTGTCCTCCCTGACTGTGGTCTGCCTGCCAGAGCAAATGGAGAGTGAGGTGAAAGTATGTCAGCTATGGCCTTCTTTTGCAGGGTTCAATTTTAAGCCAGATGTGAGCACTTGGGATGTTGTTACAAGAGTTTCAGAGCAGGCCACACCAAGTAACGTGCCCTGCTTTTGACACCGAGTGTTGAAGCGCAGTCACCCCAGGCACGACCTGTGCTCAGAGCATCCAAGCGCCCTGGGCCTAGGGCCACAAGTGGCTTCATGCCTACTCCATGGCTGCTCTGCCAGGGCAGGACAGTAGCACCAAGCAGGAAAACCGAGTCTTGGCTGCTGGCCTCGCTCCCCTTCACCTGCTGACACTGTGCGGCAGGAGGATGCCAAAAGGGCTTCAGAGATGACAACCCAGCAGGGTGTGCACGTGCAGCTGATTCACCGGGCGGAGCGAGAGCTGGATGTGCTTGCAGAGAAAGCCACCAGGCAGTTGTGCGGGGGGGGACCCTCCACAGAGCAGATGTGCCTGGCAGGGTTCAGGGGCAGCCTGGAGAGCTGCACCTAAGCTGCTCCTGGGAAGCAACATGGCAGGGCTAACAAAAGCACTTCACCCACACTCTTCCTCTCCAAGCACAACCATCTCTAGCAACACAGCATTTTTTCCAGTTGTGTTCAAACTGATGGGAACTCTCCTGATCCCTTTAGGAGGCTGTCCTAAAGCGAGCAATGTCACGGAATGATTTCTACTGTGTTATCTTTCCTGATATCTAAATGTGCTCCTTCCCTGCATTGCTCTCAGTACCCTCCACCCCTGTCGCCTGAAATAATTGCTCACTCATCACTGTAGTGGGTTTAGCCGTGCTGTACGAATCCAGAATGATAAGAAACAATATTCTTTAGATAACAGCACGGTCTTGCACAAAGTTCTTTCTTGTCTCAGAGTTCAGTCTGCACCTTTATTTTAAAAAAAAAAAAAAAAAAAAAAAAAGAAGAATGTAACAAGACTCCCCTCTTTAAAGGAATTACCTTAAAATGCAGCATGCAGTATCATTAGTGTATTGCTAAGGCCTTTTGAAATACTGGTGGAGTTTCAAGTAAGATTACGGTCACCATTTTCCCCACGGTTACCTATGTGTACTATTTGAAACGATCTCTTTTTCTGTGCTTCAAGCAGCAATTAAGTATTGTGTTTCAAATGCCACCACACAGCAATGGTGAGTAAATAATGGCTTAAATAATAAGAAGAAGTTTTGTTTGCTTTTGCAGGTGTTAAATTTCAGCAGAACAATCTAACTCAAACAAAGCCCTAAACAAAAGTTGCTGGAGTTGCTGACTGGCAACCTGAGTTTCATGTTAGACAAAGCAGATAACCAAAATTATCTCTCCTGGCTGTAAAATCCCTAAGCAGTGATTTTTACTGTGCCTGTAAAATTCTGAGATTGAGTTTTTTAACTTCAGGTTTAACATTTTTGTTTAATTTTTTAATGCATGGGAAAAACAACTGCAGCAACTACATGTGGTTACACTATTTATTTCTGTAATGAGTATCCTTAAAAAAAACCAAGCCACCGTAAAACTCACATTGACAAGTACATTACAGTGAATTAAATGTGAATTCAGGTTATTTTCTTCTTCTTCTGGTAACCTGGTTACTTGTCCCTTGAGAAGAAATACAATGCTACATATCCAGTACCCAGGTGGATTCAAAATGACATCCTGTAAGCAATCTCAGAACATTAGGAAAAAGGTAACTGAATCATTTTTAGACCAAGTAATTAATTCTGTGGCACTCATTTACGGGAAACTCGGCTGCAGTGAAACCCTGCTTGCAGAGAAGAGAATGAAAGCTGCAAGTTGTTTCAATGCAAACTAGTGATGCTTGTAAGTGAGCCTGTTCCCGCAGGACTCAAGCTTGCAATCATCCCCCAGTGTCAAAGCCCTTCAGAGTCAAGATGGTGGGACCAGGCCCGTAACTGAGAGGTTTAGTGGAGAAAATTCCATGACTTCACTACAACAGGCTTCCATTGTAATTCTTAATTGGTTACTTTAGATTATTCTCTCAGCCAACATTTGTTAATGTGAAATGATAACCTTGAACTGTGTTCATGGTTAAAGTATTATCCAAAGACCTGCATGCAGCACACAGGGACAAAGTCAGAAATTCTTTTGCGCTTGTATGAGGTCAGAATCAGGCTGATTCTGTCAGCCTGCTCAGAGGATCGCAGTAATCCAGCTGTTTATGGGCCTTATGAAACATTAGATTAAGAGTTTGTGCATGCCAGTCTCGAAATAGAGTTTACCAGCCTGATTCTGCTACTTCTAGCCATGGTACTATTACCTGATTTCTTGTGCAATCTTATTTAAACATGAGTAGAGGTGGAACAGGTGAGTTTTATGTTCTTTAGAAAACTTGAGATAACATGCATGAAACAAATTAGTGGTTCAGCAGTTATGAAAACCTGAGGCAGTTAGGGGAAGCTGAAGTGGTCCTGGTCAGTACAGTTGTCTTGTTCATTTTCAACTCAAGCTAAATGTCTGTGTGGTGGCTGTCCTGGAAAAAGACACAGGAAAAATTCTTTAAAATAACAGATTCCTTTTATTCTGATCTTTGACGTAATGATTCTCAGGTTTCTGCTGTGTGTTTTTGCAATGTATTGGCTGTAACATTAGATACATTCTATGTATGTGTGTTCTATGTATGCATTAATTACATCTGGCTCTGATATGCACAGATTCCTCTTGCTCCTTTGAGAAGACTAGTAAGATGGTGTTTGGTGGCACTGCTCAAGTGAGGGAAATCAGCCAGATTTGGCTCACATCACGCAAGGACAGAGAGGGTAAATATGAACCTAGTCCTTGATTTATTGAAGTATCGCCTTTACTTCTCCTTCCAGGATTATTAATCTACACAAAATTTCCTTGGATCTATTGCTTCTCAGCACCCATGTGCTGCTTCCTAGAGCCCCCAAAAACCTGTCTTCTCTGCTCAACCATTCCTTTTGCATCTTCCAATCCAAAGCTGCTTTATCAATACCTGTTTACCCAGTGCCTGTTCTGTTTCCTTTCACAGCCTGTCAATGGTGCCCTTCAAGCCACCCTGTGGTTTAGCTCCTCTCAAAGTGTCTGGAGAACAAGTCTTATGAGAGGCAGCTGAGGGAACTGGGATTGTTTGCTTGGAGAAAAGGAGGCTCAAGGGAGACCTTATCACTGTCTACAACTACCTGAAAGGAGATTGTAGTGAGGTGGGGATAGGTCTCTTCTCCCAAGTAAGAAGTGATAGGACAAGAGGAAACAGCCTCAAGTTGCACTGGGAGAGGTTTAGACTGGATATTAGGAAAAATTTCTTCACCAAAAGGGTTGTCAAGCATTGGAACAGGCTGCCCAGGGAAGTGGTTGAGTCACCATCCCTGGAAGTATTTGAAAGAAGTGTAGATGTGGCGCTTAGGGACATGGTTTAGTGGTGGACTTGGCAGCGTTAGATTAACAGTTGGACTTGATCATCTTTTGCAACCTAAATGAGTCTATGGTTCTGTGACCCTCCCTGCTCCTTTTTGAGCCCTCCACTCGTTCTAATCTCAGCCGGGAGCTAGGGAGGCAGCTGTACCAAGGGTCCTGGTTCTCCCCTGAGGCAAAGAGGGAGAGGACAGCATGGTAGAGCGAGGAGTGGAGCAATCCCTGCTGTTCACAAGAGCTGGAAGTAAGGAAGTAAGGTGTGGCTCATCCTGAATTTGCCTGAAACACTGTCTCATCAAAGGACAGCCGGCAACCAGGAAGATGGTTTATCAGGCAAGGGTTACTTGAAATCACCCATCCAGGCCTTACAACAAAGGCTGGGCCTTATGGGATTAATATTTTCGTTCTGTGTAATATGGTCAATAAAAAAACCCTGCCCATAAACAGGGTGAGCTGGGTCCAGGTGTTCTGGGCTAGGAACAGACTGCTGTGGGACACACAAGGACCTTCACTGGAGCACATATACAGAACAGCACATGCAGGATGGAAAGGGCCTGGTACAGCAGCAAGTAAAGGTTGTATTACCCTAACAGCATAAGAAGTCAGTTTTGCTATTCTTCATGTATTTTTTTTTCATTAATTATTAATATTCAGTTAAGACAGCAGTGAGCAGAATGTACCCACAGGTCTACCCATAAAGGAAGTAATTTACTGCCTGCTTTACAACAGTGCTGTGTAAACACTTGAGTTGCATTAAGTACTGCATTTCTATGGGAGTAGTGGCACATTCAGGTGAGCAAACAGACCACTTTGGAGAAAACCAAGCACTTTTGGTCCAACCCCAGCCCGCACTGCTACTAACCCACAACAGTGTAAAAATAAATCAGTTTTAATGAAAAAATTGAGGAACTGAAAATGATCCCCACATGCTCTTTAAAATTCAATGTGTCTATTATTTCCACAGGACTTCTGCTTCGTGCAGCTTGAATACAGTGTTAGAGAGGCCTCAACCTTACTCCGAAACTCTCATGGATTTCAATCAGCCAGGATCAGGTCTAGCATGGGCACTGAAAACCAAAGGCGTCAGAAAGGAAGCCCAAAGGATCATCATTACTTCCAGTATTAGGATGATTACTTATAAATGCCTTAAAATACTCTTCAAAGAATAGATGTATAAATATATCATTCTACAACCCCTGTATGTCATGTTACATCTGCCTCTGTATGAGAGGCAGATTTTCCTCTATTCTTGTTCCCTAAACCACAGAGCAGGTTTCAAATGTCATTATTCACTTGTTTTTTTCTTCACAGATGTAATACTGCTTCTCACAGTGCAGTTTCATTGCTGAACAGCAAATGGAACTGACCCAGATGGAGACTGGGATCCTCAGATTTGCAGTGTTTCCTTGCCTTTAAGCACATACCTGAACTGTTCATTGGGACCCTGCAGTAAGGTATGTATCTCACTGTGAGCCTACTGATTTTAGTTCATCCTTGAATCCAGCATCCTCCAGAATTCAGTGAAATTACGATACTTCTTTAACACTGTGCATACACTTAAGAGTCTTGCTGAACTGGTGCCTGAATAAAGCACAGGTCCAGCAGACATTCCTATACATGCTCAAGGATAACAGTTGACTAATCAGTTTGGAGAGAGCTAACTGACAACTTCTAGTGACTGTGGTCTTCAGTACAACTAATCTTCATCCTTAACATTTTTAGAATCATTTCAGTATGGTGTCTGTACATCACAAGTCACCTGGCATACATACTGCCCTGTTTTCTTGCAGACATAGGCGCTTTGAATTTTTACTCTCTACCCTCCCACATTCCAGTGCAATTCCTTTCCTTAATGAGCATGCACACAGAATGACCTCTGTGTTCCCTTCTGCAAAATTGTGCACCGTTTCCCTGAACTCTGGAGCTCACATTTTCATGATAAAAGGTGCAATTATTTTCCCGTGCAGCAACATTTGCAACAAGACTAGCTCTGCAAACAGATTTTCAGCCTCTCATTAGTTGACAAGAATTTGGTCAGCCTGGTAAGAAATCTTTTGCATGTGGCAAATTAATTTTATTTAAGCACCCTTTTACGCTAGTCTTTTAAAAGAACCCTCTGAATGCAGACACTACTGCTCAGTCTACCCTTTCCTATGTATTGCAAATTGTTTATTAATGAGAAAGGTAGAATCTGATTTTATGCAATTGATCATGAAAATGTGTTAACAACTGTAACCTAAAATTAGCACCTTTCATAACTTTAACATCATTCCCAAACTTCCCTCAATTACATGCTGTTCCTTAATGGTTGCAGTTCATTCTTTGTCATTCTGGAGTCTCAGAAAACTCTGAGCAGTGTACTACACTGGTGACTCAGGCACTGGCAAGGCAGAAACGGGATCTTTGTAGTTCTCAAACACTATTAACAGATCCTCCCCCCACCCCGCAGATGAGACTCAGTGAGTGCAAAACTTCACCGACATTACTTGATGACGCCTTTGATTTGTGGTGGTGGCAAAAATGCTTGTCCCAGTAACCTACAATTATGACATTTAAGTGATAAAACCCGCACAAATCAACATCCCCACTAATAATGCAGTTTCACTATTTTAATGTTGGGGAATTATGTCCTCCAATATACTGAAATTTTTGAAAAAGCTGTCATAGGCTTCAATTGACTTGTAATCCAGTTCTGAAAGTAAGAGTCAAGAGATTCCCCTATTTCATTTTCTAGTTATGATCAACAGTGATGGAAGTGCCTAGCTCTGTAAAACAGTGTGTAAAATTTTATAGTACACTCTTGTATATGGCTTGATAGCGGTGCAGATGTGACAGCCGAGGAACCCCTATCACATAGAATATGTTAATTTCCCACGTGAACCACCTTCTGGACGAAGATTTTTTTTTAATGAATTAACAGGCAGCAGATGCATTTCTCTTACTTTCAACAGCACTTCAAATGTAGAGTAAATGTAAATACACATGAAGCATGACACATTAGAAAGTACAAAGCACTATCAGGTGACTAGTAGCACAATCTCTAGTTTAAACAATTCAGTACTTTTGAGAATAGTTTTTAAGCCATAACACAAATAGGTTCTGAAATCCTACAACAGAAGTTGGACAAACAGAAACAGATTCTGCAAAGTTTAGGTATGGCACTCCACTTGCCAAAAAACATCAGGAAATGGCATGAACTAAACTAATCAAAGTCCAACTCATTAATATTTCACTATAGCAGACAAGTCTGTAAAAAGTCCTTCTTCCCTGTCTGTGTGCCTAGCATGTGATAGACCTATCACCTGGCAGAAACTTTCCAGGAGTCTTTTGGCTCAGGCTCCAGATTAACACAGATCTTGCCTGCACAGACAAATTCCTGTGGGAGATGAAGGACTTACACAAATGAGTATTTCATGGCCACACCAATATGTTCTTGCATCTCCAACCTGTCTTGACTGCCAGAAATACACTGGCTGTAGAAAACTGGGGATTTCCCATGACACCCATCTCCAACATGGCTTGACTTCTGCCTCCTTCAAGAACTCCAGGGATGATTTCTGCAAGACTTAAGGGAGGCAATTAGCACTGCTTGTTCAGTCTCATGCTACAGTTGCCAAACTAATACGTGGCACCTTTCTCAAAGTGCTGTTTTAGATGAACAGAGTTTGGTGAACTGGAGACAATTCCACACCTGTGTCAAAATACTGGGCAATTGAATCTTCACACCGCTTACTGTTGAGTTTTGACCACACAAGATGGCAAACTGGTCTTTCACCTTTACCAGTAGTTTTCCGACCTTAATCTCAGGTGCATAGTGATGTACCAGCAGACCTACTGGAGACGTGAAGGACTGCAGCTGCTAAAAGCATATGTCCCAACCGTAATCACAAACTGTTTCTATAAATAGAGCATGAAAGTCACACATGGGTTTTATGGGCCAGGTGTTCTGGAGGCTATTTTTGAGTGGCACTGAGTCCTGGCAACATATTTAGCCCTTTTATTAAATGTTCACAAAGTGATTGTGCTATATGCCCAAAACCTGCAGAGAACTGATCCATCGGACTCTGTGCCATCCCATCATGGAGGAGTGGGGATGTGAAGATGCTCCTATCTGGAGCCCCAAATCAGCAATTTTTTTTTCTTCTTTTTTTTTTTTTAATCTTGTATCTTTTTTAAAATTTTAATCTTAATTAAGGTTGGTTGTACATCTAGCAATTGACATATCCTGGCTGCTTCCTCCAGGTTCGTTTCACTGTGTCAGGGGTACACAAAGGTACCATAGCATGCTTTCACAGCTAGACCAACACCTAATGCAGCTGTGGCTGCCACAGCGGGCCCCTCATACCACCCCTCCCCTCAAGGACATGCCTAAGCGCAGTTACCCCTGCAAGCCTTTCACCCGCTCGCTGCTGCAAGGGCATGGACGGACAAGTGACAGCAGCATCACGGCATGTTCTCCCCCTCTGCAAGGAAGGGTAAGGATGAAACCCTGAAGCATGCCTCTGACCCCCCTGCCCGCAGACCCCTGGCAGTCCCCCCGGACGCTGCTGCCCTCGCCAGCCTGCCCCGGGACACCGCCGGCAGCAGCGGCCCTCGGCGACAGCCTCCCCTCAGCCGCGCCGCCATTTTGAGGGGGAACTGCACAGCCCGGAGGTGGCTGAGGGGCTCGGGGCAGGGACGACCGGCGTCTCCCCCACCTGCAGCAGAGGAGCAATCACAGCGCCGTTTAGGTTAGAAAAGGCCTTTAAGATCATCAAGTCCAAGCGCTAACCCAGCGCTGCCAAGCCCACCCCCCGACCCAGGAGCCCGCCGCCTTCCACGCCAGCGCGACGAGGCTCTGAGGGAGCGGCCCCACCCCCGGGCGCTGCCCCCGAGGCGGCCCCGCCGCGCTAACCACGGGCGCCTGGGACTGCCCCACCCCGCTCCGCAGGGGCCCTGCGCATGCGCCCAGCGCCGCACCCCGGCCGCCACCCGTGTCACCCCGGGGAAGGGGGAGCGGTGGGACTTCACCCTGGGAGAGCCGCTGTCGTCACACGGCTGGCGGCCAATGAGCGAGCGCGATTAAAATAGCGCGCTATAAATAGGAGCCCCGGGCCGCTCTCGGGGCCGCTCGGGTGCAGGTGCGGCGGTGGTGGCCGCCTGCTGCCGGCAGCGTCCCGGCGGGGGCGCCGGCCCGCGCTCCGGGGAGCTGGCTGGGGCACGGGGACGCGGCCCCAGGACAGGGCACGGCGCCCTTGGGGCCGGGCCGGGCCGGGCCGGGCTGGGCCTGGCCTGGCCGGATCACATCACTTAATCTCCCTTCAAGGAGTCAGTGATGCTTCCTGCTAATTTTACTTCTGCCCTTAAAGCATGCAGGCCTCCTGCCTCTGCAGTACCTGGGGGTAGCCGGTCCCGTGCTGTCATGACAAAACCACTGTTCCAGGTGGTAATGCCTTGTGTGTGCTTTTAAACAGCCTCTGTTTAAAATTTGAGACTGGCTGTTGCCGATAAAGGAAGTGGGAGCATTACAGCTTCACTGTGGTGGCCTGTGTTGTCATCTCCATCACATCTTCATGCAGTGACAGAAAGTATTTTCAGAGGTGTTACTGGGCCAGGCCCTTTCTGGATCAGGCCCTGCTGGCCAGGCTTCCTTCTTGGGCTGCTCACTCCTGTACAGGTGTGTGCAATCGGTACATAAACCTGCCAATGGAGAAACATAAGGAGAGATTTTCTTTTTACCTGCTTTCCCTCTGGGAAAGATAGGGATGTGTGGTATGGAGCAGAACTGTGCTAAACCAAATGTGACTCATAATGAAAGCAAATAGACTTCTGTTTGAAGATTCTTTGCTCCGTTTTTAATATATAATCAGGAAAACGTTAAAAATATGCTGGGTTCCTGGCTATACTCAAGGTTGCAAGTGCTAGAAGTGCGGTGGATCACTTAGAAGATGTGTTCCTACTTGCTTAAACTGCTGGCTTTGTGGAAATGCCCATAGCACACCTGTTCTTTGCACTGTGCAATTGTTGCATGTGTTCTTGCCTTACTAATTGCATATACTGCATTGCTGCTGTCATATCAGGTAAGGTATCATCTGCAGGATCACTGGGGTTTTGATTTGTGTTTTTTTTTCTTGGGTGGTTTAATTTTGCCTTTTTTTTTTTTTTTGCGAGGCCTTGCTAAGATCATAAATATGCATTTGCTAATTAGGAAGAGCTCATGCAGTGTATTTTATATAATTATATATATACACCTTCATCCAGCTGAATTCTCTAAACATGAAGTTTATTCTCTATTTTTCACAAAGTTGCCACCAGATTCAAGGAGAAGTATTTACTGAAATGCTTAACATAGCAGCAGAGGAAAGAGGGGTCATCAAATGAAATTATGGGATGGCAGGTTCAAAAGAAGTAACCTCTTCACACAAAGTTAGGTCTTGGAACTCATTGCTACAGGATGTAGGGAATGTCAGAAGTTCAAAAAGCAATTAGGCATGATCATGGAAGAAAAATCCATGCAGCAATGTTCAATACAAACACCTCTGATTCAGGAGCTCTTTGAGGTGCAAATTCGCATCCTGCGGAAGTGTTTTGGGGAGCAGCCTCCCTTGTCCTCATGCTGTCATTAAGCGATTCCTGTTGGCTGCTGCTCTAGGAGATAGAGTCCTAGACTGGACTAGAAATGCTGCTGTTCTGACCCAGCGTGGTCATCTCTATGTTTAACTGCCATTTCATTCAACATGTGGGGTTTTTTTTCACAATCTTTAATAAATCGTAAACAGCAATTCTTAATAAACTTTTGTGCTTAATTTAATTTAACATAAATTATGTTTCCTTATGCTCTTTACAGCTCTGTTCTTTCTTGCCTGTTACTTTGATTGAGGGATGGAAGGTTGCTTTGCTGTGTGTTTGTTTAATGCCACATTATTAAGCTGAGCACTGGTCTGTGCCTGTATTTCCTAGATAATTATTTTATATAAATAAATATTAATAATCTGTATTTCTGAAGATGACCACAAGCCAAAAGGTTTGCTGCTTGTATAAGCACCCTAAGTAAGAAACCATGTAGCTCCAGGCCTCATTTGCTGGCAGAATTGGCCAGATGGGCCATTTCAGAAAGCAATTAAAATACCAGCAAAACCTGATAAGTTACAAATTCCACGCTCCACATCTGCAAGGGCTTGTATTTATTATCTAGGAGCAAGGGACCAGACCTTGTGAACCCACTGATGCTGAAGGGTAGGATCAAGGATGAGATAGCATAACAGGCATGGGGGCTGCGTGGTGCCAGCCCCCACCCCTGCCCTGAGCCACCCCTGTGCCTTTCCCAGTGAAGCCTGGTGCTGGCTGCAGGCCCATGGTGGGCCTGCGCACACCTCGGCAGAGGACTGGGTTTCCCCGAGGGGGCATGGAGGGCCTTGCAAGGGGCTGAGCAGGTACCTGCCGAGGGCTGCGTGCTTACAGCAGGCTCGGACATTGGAAATGGGGTCAGCTGGGCTTGGTCCTTGGATTTTTCCTTGTGTCAGGGAACTACAGTTGCTCTGTGTGACACAGGTAGTTCCTGTTCCAGCCTTGCTGCTGGAAGGAAATGGGTTGATGCACACATTTTCCATTGAAAATCAGTTATCCATATTCATGGGTATTTTTTTTCCAAAGTCAAGCCTAATTTTAGTGCTCAGGAGTGCAAGTGCCCTGAGATCATATGGGGAACAGGAGCACGACCTTCTCATTGTATTGAATAACGTTCAACACAGGTCTTCTGGAAAAGCCCCAATTCCTTTCTTGCCAAGGCTGGAAAACCACTATAGATTCTCATGCTCATTTTAAACACAATGGAAATCCAGTGTATCAGTCCTAGGGCAGGGGGGATCAACTGGAGGGAAGATCTTTTCCCTAGGGAGAAGTGAAAAGAGGAAGGACGTGTGACTGCTGAGGGGTATCCTTGCCATACAAGTAGGATTCTATGCCAGCGTACGGCTCTTGGCTCAGAGGCACAACCTCCCACATAGATAAGGATCCAACTCAGGATGGATGTGGGTAACACAGCAAAAGCCAAATGGTAAACCTGTTGTTCTTCCTGTTTTTCTTACCGTCTTCCTGTTGCTGTGTTGATTTTGCAGGGGAACGGCGAGAGGCTGCCTACATACAGAATGAGAGACAGCATGTGCTTACAGAGGTTGACAATAGAAGCCAGTCCTGCTGCAAAGTCACATTTCTTTTATGCAACTGCCATTTGTGTTGCAGATAACCATGCAGCTCACGGCTTTAGCAGCCCCTCAGATGTCACAGTTTCATAAGGGTGAGTAGGTCTTCAACAGCTTCTTGAATATGCACCCGTACCTCAGACTCAGATGCTTTGTATAGCACTTTTCTCCAGGAGTGAGTTAACATGTGGTGTAAATGAAGACAATAAGACTGAATTTATTCTTTAGTCGAAGGGCACAGGCCTGGAGGGGATGGGGTAGGTCACTGAGCTCTGTCCCACAGGGCCAGCAAGAGGGACCAGGCTTCAGTCCAGAAAGGACTGCAGAAGTTATTCCACCTGTCCCACGCTCAACATACATTTATACCACATTGGCTGCACTCCCATAGCCACCTTCTCTAATTCCTGGTACTTTTTAATAAACCTCACACTGTTAAGTAGACATCCGAAAATCACAAGTGTGAGGTCCCATGGGAAGAGAGGAGAGGTCGGGGGCACTGGCACTGTGTCCCTGTGGTTGAGGGGTTTTCCAGTCTCAAGTCCCACGCTGCTGCAGCACCTATTAAGCTTGTTTAAAGTCCATGGAAGAACAGGAAAAAGCTCTCCCAGCTCCTGTGAGTTTCAGCTCCTGAACAAAGCCTGACTTAGGTACCCTATCAGTTTTCCTTCAGCTCATCGTGTCCCTTCCCATGGGTGCTGCTGCAGCCCTGTGCCAGGCAGCTCCTGCAGCACATGCACGGGGTATAGGTGTGTTCCCATGGAGTAATTCATCAGCACAACTGTTGTAGGACCCCCAGGTCATCAGTGGCTGGGAATGGGCAGGAGATCTTGTGGCTCAATAGCATTTGGTGAGCAGCAACATTTTCTTGGAGTGAGGCAGTACCTGAGAGTCTTTGGAAGAGGAGAACTTTTGTAAATTACCTAAAGGGACAAAGGTGGTAATCTGCCACACAGGGATAAGGAAAGAAACACAGAAAGAAAAAAAATTTGTAAATTTACTTAAAAAAAATAATCCAAGAGAAACACTTGTCTTTATTGGCTAGTGTATCTTTAGACGGTGCTGATTTATAGACACATATAGAACTTTTTCCTTGGATCTGTGTTTTTCACTAACCAGAACTGGGCAGTGCCTGTCATTTGGGCAGTTATACACATGAAAATACATTAGTTTAGATTTGTAATTTTTAGATTTTAACGAATTACATTTTTGCTCTTCATTTGGTGTGTCAAACTACTCTTGGAGGGAAATTGCAATTCAATTAAAAATTCAGAAACCACAATTTTTAAATTGTTTGTTGGAAATAATCTGGGTGTACCTACCAAATAATATAACGAATCAATATTTATTAAACAAAGGTAGTACTACTGGGTTTGTGAATTCCACTATTAGTGAACTGATTGTTTGCAATAACCATGTTCTTACAATTTTTTAAATTAGTAGATTTTTATACCTGCCTGGAACAGATACGTTTATCAGCTGTTTCACTCATGGTAACCCAGCATCACATGTAACCTCAGTGGAAAAGACAAGCTTTGAGGAAGCCCAGAGCTAGTGCCCTGCCAGCCTGCTCTGTCCCTGCCTGCAGCCCTCTGCCACGAACACACCAGTGTCCCCAGCAAGCCCCTGTAGTGCTGTGGTCCCAGGTGGCTCCCACAGCAAGTCCATCCCTGGCAATGCATGGAGCAGGGATGCATGAGACTTTCCATAGGCACCTGTAGAGTGTCCAGTGTCAGGACCTTGAGGGCTGCTCCAGCAAATCCTAAGGCTTGTGGATTTGACTTTGCCACATCAGTAACATACTCTTCAGCAGCAGTGTATGCATTGGGAAGGACTGAGTTATTGAAGAGTACAGATCAGGGGTGGCCAGCAGTAGATCCTTGAGCAGGACAAGTGTAGTTCCCAGGCTGGAATGGCATCACACAACAAGCAGTGAGCTGTGCAGGCACAGAGGCTGCCAGGTGACCTCAGGCACCAGCTCTGTGAAGGTGTACATCAGCAGAGGTGGCTGTCAAACTCCATGGAGACCATGGGCCCATGGGGAGTGGGTAGACCCATGCTGGGAGCTCTCTCCTCTTCCCTAACCCTTAGCCATGTGAGGATTTTGGCAGGCAGCTTACAAGAGCGTGAAGGTTGATCACCCTGGAGCAACATCACTTCTCCTCCAGCCTCAAGACATCCACTTGCCACCACTACACAGCAGAGACCCAAGGGTCAGCTGTAACTCTGTCAGGTACACAACTCTCCTACCTCTCATTACCTACAGCGAGCTCCCTCCCCGTATGTCAGTTTGTCCCTGCTGCGTGCTTGTAACTCTGCTTTCTGTAAACGTTTTAGTGCAAATGGAAGGAAATGCAGCAGAATCTGCCCAGCCACTGATCTGTCTACTAGCAAGATGCCCTCTCTGGGTCACTGGCATTGAGCAAGATGGGCTCTTAAGTAAATTCTGTTGCAACTGCTGTCTTTAAGCTAGAGCGCACTTCAATAATTCCCATTCAGCCAAAGGAATGCGACTGCCAGGCTGACTGCAGAGCACAGTAATGTCCTTCTACCAGCAAAGAGTCACTTGCAAAAGGTGGCTCAGGGGTGGCCAATATAATCTTTTTCTTTTAAACCTGGTACACCTTATCCATGTGAAGAAATATTTTTCATCAAATAAGCATTCCTGGCACCCATACTGCTGTTATCATTAAACAAATATTGTATTTAGTGGGTATGGAAACAGGTTTATGAATTTTTTTACCAAACAAAACCATTAGCTGTTGACAAAAGAACACAGATTGTACCATACTTTAGGGCTGAAAGAATTGGTTCTCCTATTCTAATACATTCTGCAGATTTATCGTAAGATAGTTACAGTGTAGTATTATTTTCATGCCACATTCATTTTCTTAAGTGCGTACTTCAAAGCATAGATACGATTTACAGGCTTGGATTGTATTTGTAAATTATAATGAAGTTAAAATGGCACTTTTGTATGAATGATGCTGCAGGAAAAATCTCTAAATGTAAGTTCTCATATAACTTTCTGTAAGTACCCTCTACCCACATTGCAGCAGGTGGAGGGTGAAATCCTAGGCAAAACACCTTAGGTTGACCTTGTAGTCTCTTGACCATTTTACAGCATAAACAAATAAACAAACTCTTCACATTCTACTTTTTAACGTTGTTATGAAGGCAGGATCATGTCTTTCTGGATATGACCAAACCTGCTTTCTTTTCTGTAGTTGTGCATTGTTCATGTTACCTGAGGTAAGTGAGAACAGGGACTTTCTGAACAGCGCTTTGAATGTTATGTGAAAATCATGTGATGTGCAAGCTTTGGAATTTCTCTTAAACAAGTTCTTGACCTTTCATAAGCCAGTATTCCTGAATTATTTCAATGGATACAATTCATTATTTTTTCTTACAGAAATCTAAGATAAAAATAATGTCACAGAGAATTTAAATACAACAATTCAACACTCTCTAACTAGACTTTCCAACTAATAAAGCACAAAGCAGAAATGGCAGAAATGAAAATCTTCCAGCTGACAACTTTCTCCTTGGATATTTCCCAAAACAAATATTCAAGTCAGCATTCAGGTGCTTGAATCTTTTCACAAATGTCCACAGCAATCCTCTTAGTGATGCTAAATCTCTTGTAAAGATATGACAAGACATCCAGTAATGAGTAATCCCTAAACCTGACATTTAATATTCCACTAAAGAAGCTAAAACATGTACAGTTCTTACAAGCCACACCGTAGTGCCCTTATTATTTATTTTAATCCAGATAAAGTAAGCCGTAATAAGACTGATTTATATGAAGTCATGACTGGAGTCTCCATCCTTGTGGAAACAAAACCATTGTGAAATCTTGGTCCCATTGACTTAAATTCTAACCGAAATTCTCACTGTCAGCCTTTGACTCCCATCTTGTGTGTCATCAGAAGAAACTGAACAATTGTTCTCAAATACTAGCAGGCAGATGTGGTGAGTATGGATAATTTTAATTTCTGACAGATTACATATATTTGGATACTTTTAGGAATGAATGATAAATGAAAAATATAACACAGTATGCTGAATTACTTTAACTTAAAAAACAGAGTTTACAGAAGAATATCCATCTTTAGAAAGTGTCCATAATGCTAGCCTAATTTTGACCTCCAACCACCTGACTACAGACACTCCATTTAGCACATTCAAATGTCCTGACTCACAAACCACTGAGTGGATTTGTGGGTGGTTACATCTCTTTACTTCTGATTTTCAGCTACCTTCAGAGACAGGTAAATACCTGAGACCTTCCAAGGGAGCTTTTCCACGTAAGCAATAGCTGCCCTGATTTCACTGGATGTCCTAGCTCAGGATGGAGGGGAGGCAGCATCTGCCTTGGAAGCCACACGTACAAGTGGCGCAGTGAAAAGTCTGGACATCCCTTTTGAGGGTATGAGATGCGGCACAGGTCCTTATGTCTTCAGCTGTCATTCCTGACATCCCACTCTCGGACTGGGATCTAGCCAGCTGGGTTAGCACACATGGCAGATAATTCTCTGAACCTGAAAAGCTTCAGGAACAGCAGCCTTTGTCCCATTGCCTGCTGAGATGCCCATGAGCAGGTGTGGCAGGGCAGAAGAGGCAAATGTGGTGGTAACTTTCCTGTTAGTCATTTCCCAGCACTCTGCTGGCCCCCAGGCCCATCCTGGCTGGGTCTGTCCCCTCCACCAGCTCTGGACAAGGGAGTGAAGGTGGCTGCTGGCATCCCCTCTGTGTAAGCTGCATCAGGCCCCATGACAGTCTTTATAGGATGAGCCTAACCCTCTGTTTCCAGCTACAATAGGTTTTTTTTCAAGTCAGAAGGCAGAATGTTATTACCATTTCAGTTATCAGGTTTTTGATTTTGACCTGAAGCTGTGGAAGGCGTTTGGTCCCTCACCAGGTAGCACCAGTAAGCCTGATGCTGGTCTCCCGGTCACTCCTGCATGTTTGGGAATCCCTGTCCCTAAGCATATCTCCCTCCATCCTAGGGAGATTCCAGCAAAAATGTTACACAACCCAGCATGTGTGATAAGCAGGAACAATGCTAGGAAGTGCTGTACACTGAATAAGCTTTGCATGACAAATGCTAAATTAATGCCTGCAACGTCAGCCATCCGTGGCCGTGGTGCAAACTGTGGACAATGGGTGGGTGTGCGAGCCTGCCTCTGAGGGACGGCTCTAACGGCAGGTAAACGGGTTTTGCTTCAGTGTTACCCGTGACATCTGGTGGTAACAGAAAGTAAATTCAGTTTAAACCTTCTTAAAGGTTATGTACGAGTTTAAACGCCTAATCCCAATGAAGTATATTACAAAGTTGTATTTCCCAAAGTGTATTTCTTTCTGACTGCCTGTACACAGCATGGTGGGTTTTGGTGCTGGGACCAAGGAAGCCACCGAAGTATTTAGTGTGCCTGAAAAGCAGTTGATGAACACCTGTTATTTATTACTGTTAGTTACGTACAGCCTTTGTAAGTTTTCCAGACCTCGTAGCCCTTCCAAATCAATGAATATGGCAACAATTGAACTCCTAATTTGCAATATAAATTGAGTAATAAATACGACAAATTAAAAAGGCCACCAGTGAAGGTGAAGGGGTGTAATAAAGAAAATAGGACAATGCAGGGGTGCTGCAGAAAGCTCCATTGGTAATTGTTGGGTTGAGTTTTGCACAAGAAGAAGGAATTGTCATCAACAGAAGTGAGTTTAGCAGTGGGCCACCAAGATGGTCAGGGCTGGAGCACTTGTCCCATGAGGAGAGGCTGGGGGACCAGGGCTGGTTCAGCCTGGGGCTGAGATGGCTTCAGCAGAGCCTGACAGCAGCCCCCCAGGGGCTGGGGTGGTAGGGGTCAGCAGGATGACAGAGCCGGGCTCTTCTCAGCAGTGCATGGCAGGAGGTTGCCCTGAGACCTTCAGAGCTCTTCTCCAGTCTGGGCCAGATGGTGATCAGCTGAGGCAGCAAGTGTGGAAGAGCAAAATAGGGGCAGACTGGTGGTGGTTGTTAACCTCTCTGTGCATCCCAGATATGGTGTATCTGGTTGTAAAAGTTAGAAGAGATATAATGGGAATATGATGGACTTGATCATCAACAACGTATCCTACAGCAACATTTTCCTTGAGATGTTTATTCAAAAGTCACATACAATACTTACTTAAAAGGAGAGAAAATTTGCTCCCTTCTGAAGAGCTACATGAAGAAGTGATCTGTACATACTGGCACATGTATCACAGGATAAAATACCTAGCAGACCAGCTGTAATTACCCAAATTATACCTTAACAAATAAAATTCAGGGTCCTTGTTAAACCGAAAATAAACCCTAAGGAAACAAACACAATTGTAATTTAAATCCAGAATCACAGCAGGAGGAAAAATATAGGAATGAAGATGTCATGCAAGTGTAAAAAGTGGTTTGATCCAGGACTACCACGGTGATTTCATGATTCATCATGTTTTTGTGTTTCTACACAAGACAGAGTTTAGACTGTTCAGGTGTTTCACCTGCAGCCTCTGAAGACTGCCTAATGAAAGAACCTGAATACTTAGGTTGAACTAGCCCCAAAGAGGCTGATATTTTAATCTATTTCAAAAGCAAGGGCATGATTTTTGACTGCTGAGCAGGTAAGGCCTTGTTTTGATTAAAAGTGTTGGTCACCTGACTTCTCAGTCAACCATGGCCTACGATTATCCTTCTCTTTTCCTTTCATGCAGGATGAACATGTTACTCCACAGCTCAAGGAGCTTACACGAACAAGTGATGTTCATGGTATACATGTGGCTGTAGACAGAATGGGCTTTGCTGTCCCACTGGCACAACAGGCACACTACAGAGAGTGGCTCAGCAATGGTGGCTGTGTAACACGTGAGAAATAAGAGTTCTGTAGCAGAGAAAATAATGGTGTTCTTTAACTGTTCTGCTCCTGCTGCATCTCCCAGCATCAACACACTTCAAACTTTATAAAGCCAGCAGAGAGAGGCTAGTGCAGCATGACTGACACTATAGTTTCAGCTGAGAATCCATCACTGAGGTCTACATAGTAGTAATTTTCCAACATTAAACTCTTTTCTAGTGTTTTTTCCACTTCTGTTCTCAGCCAGGGAAGGAATTCTGTGTCAGTATCTGTAAGAATTTGGCAAGAAGGAAGCAAGAAGTATCTTTTTATTAAGGATTAGTGATAGGATCTTGGGGACAGTATTCATTTGCTGCAATCATTACAGTATTAATGTCATTGCTGGAAGACACTTGCTTTGCAAGAGCCAGATGAAATCTCCCAGGAGGTGCTGTTGTCTCACCTCCTGCCTCTTTTACCATTACAGATCTAGACCAGAGTCCAAATTATTTTGCAGCTTGTCTTTCAGTGCTGGAAATGTTTTTTTCTCTTCTGACGAGCATTCAGAGACGCTTGCTCTGCTGTTGGGAAGTCCTACCTTCTCCTCTCTGTATCGCCTGTCCTGCTCTTCCAGGCGCTGTACTTCAGCAAGCTCTGCATTACGCAGCTCAGCATAGGCACGCTGATGTGCCCACAGCTGGGCCAGCTCTTCTTCCTCCATGACTTCCAGCAAAGCTTGCTCAACCGTTTTCCCAATCAACACTTCCAGGATCGGCTTGACTTCAACATCAAAGTCAAACAACTGAGGATGGAGTCAGGGAAACAGAGAGAAACGTCCCTTGATCGCAATCGCTCTTAGCACCGTGGCAAGGAGGAAAGGAGGGTGAGCAAAGCCCTTGTGCTGAAGGCAGCCTGAGAAGTGCAGGTGGGGGCCAGCGTCAGCTAAATCCGAAGCAGGAATGCAACTGGGGGCTAAGTGGTGAGTGGGCTGGAGTGAGACACCACACACCCGACCACAGCCAGCGGGGGGGGCTGCCAGGGAGAAGCAGAGCACTCACCTGGACCCTATTTCTGTGTTCCCAACCCCTTCTTGGGCCGGACGCTACTTCTACAGGGGAGAGCTTTTCTCAGCATTGTAGTTCTTAGCTGAAAGCAGCAGAACCAGTGCACATGAAGAAGCACATACAGTGGAGACAGTTTTATTTTAATACTTTCTGTGAGGAGTTCTTTCTGGTTTTGCCCCAGTTTTGCATCAGAAACTTGTTTCATACAGTGCTTGGGGACCTGCACCTCTCCTTTTCCTGCTTGCATGGTCACATGTCCTCCTCTTTCGTCTTGGATGAAGAATGGAGAGCATTGTCTGTCCAAAATAGCACCTTCTTGGTTCTCTGTGTGCACCTCTTGCTGCTCTTCTGAATGCAGCTCTGGAAAGCAAAAGCTACAGGACTTCATTTTTATTTTTTTTTTAGTCTGACAGTTCACTAAGGCAAACATTATCCAACAGATGAACAGTAAAATGACCTTTATGAAGCCAAAACCAAAATTCAAAACCCAACTTAAGATGTACACCAGGCGTCTGTGCATGCTCTGATGCTGTGTTCTTTGTAATATCTGCTGCTCTTCTTGAAAATGGCTCTTGAGAGGACATTTCACTCCACAGACTTCTGAAGTCAGTGTCTAGACCTTGATGTTTCAGCTCACCTTGAAAAATAAACAGCTCTCGGAGGAGTTAACTTTGATAAGGCAAGTGCAAAAAAGTGCACAGATAGCATATCAACTATGCTGAAAATGTGTCTGTCTTTTCATACCCTGTTCCTCCTGAGAAGCAATGGCAAAACAGAGACCTCTGGACCTCTCAGGTTAGGAGAATGATGCTGTTTTGAGCCCTTTCAGAAAGATCCTTGAGCTATCCAGAATGTGCTTGAGGCCGATGTTTAACATCAGGATTTAGTTTTGTTTTGTACTTTTGGAAAGTGTTTCTGTAGAAAAACACTGCAATAATGAACTGTCTGGGACTCTCTGTGTTTCCACAGATGTACCCCCATATCAAAGCCCCAGTCTGTGACACCCTCAGTACGTTTTCATACCTGTGGAGCTGGTGTGCTCCAGTGACTCCTCAGCCAAGGCACAGGCAGGGAAGGCAATGTCGTCCCCAAATATTTCTGAGCAGTTATTTATGAGGAACTCCACCAACACTGTCACCTGCACACAGAAAAAAGGTTATTTCAGTCAAAAGGGCTGAAAACATACCGAACAGTGTTTTCTGCCCCTGCCTGCTGTCTTGGTATGAAGGGAAGCACAGAGCAGGGTATTTTCTGCCAAAATCCTAGCTTAAAGTCAGAGGGTGAGTCCACTTTGGAGGGTGAGGGCTGATGCTGCAGATGAATTGATCTGCCCCGATACAGACAAAACGCCATCAGCCACAGCTCTGGCCTCGCTGTGCAGAGGGCCCATGGTGGCAATGCCCACCGGGTGCCCCTTGCCCCCTGCATGCCAGGCATTCAGGAGCTGTGCTACGACGTAGGGGGCTGCAGGGCAACTGCTCCTTTTGCTCAGAGGCGGCGAGAGAAGGGGCAGCCTTGCCCATCACGTTGCAGGCGCCCGAGCTGAGGGGCATCCCCGATGTGTGGGGATGCTGCTTTGTTCAGCTTTTGCCATGGCAGCGGGGTCCCTGTGGATGGCTCTGAGCTGCCTCGAAGCGGGTGGCTGCCTGGTGAGTTCAACACACCTTGTCATTCATCTCCTTCTGCACTTCCAGCGGGAGCGTGTTGTCCGACTCTGGGCTCAGCATGTTTGGGCCGATGCAGATGGCCAGATTGCTGGAGTCCATCCTGTTGGTGTCGGCATTTTGGCTGATGTGGTGGAGCAGAGAGAGCAGGTGCTTGAGCAAGACCAGGTTTGGTCTAGGCAGTTTGTCAGCCACCCTGCATGAACACAAACAAAACGTGATGTTAATTCATGGTGCAGCAGCCGCTGCTTCTTTATTTAGGCGAGTCTCAACTGAACTCAGCCAGATGACGCTTCCTCCAGAAAGAGGCAAGCGTGTGCTTTTTTCACTGCGTAGCAGAAGTATCATTCAGAAATCCCCAACGGCATCTGAGTGTGTGGTTAATTCTAAGATCTTGAATTACAAGGTCTTGACTGAAAGGCAAGCATTAGAGCAGTGCACGTCCTTGAGTAGGTGCGATGCCGTCAGGAGATGTCACTGGAGGCTTCCGAAAGGCATGTGCAAGCCTGCAGTTGTGCTGTGCGGCTCTCAAAGGCCTCCACATGGCAGTGGTCTCCATGTGCCCGTCTTTACTGGCAGCAGCTGTGAGGGCTCCCTGTCAGTGCCTGTCCCACAGCACTGGGGCTACGCTAGCTGAGCCACTGCAGCCTCTCACCTCTTCCTACACTAGTCATTTCGTAGGGCAGGCACCGGCAGGGTCTGTCACAGGCACAATGGAGTGTAGGGGATGAGGCTCCCTGGCAGCGTTACGAGGGACTTGAAGGCACGTGGCTAAAGCAGGGCTGTGCGAGCCAGTGCCAGATGACTCCAGGAAACAGGAATATGGAGAGGGACAGGGACACACTCTCCAAACAGCCTATGGGCTGCCACCACTGAGTCCCGGGTGCAAAAGAGGTTCAGGCTCTCAATACGCTTTAGTAAAAGAGACAGTATTTGAACAGTCCACGCCGGAGCAATGAAGGAGGTGGTTGGGTGTGGGTCCGGGCCTCCAGAGGGCTGCTGGCACACAGCCACTGCCTGCACATGGGTCTGCACAGCTGGGCTGGGGTGCTGCAGGGTGCCTGTCTGCTGCAGAGAGTGTCAACTGGTTTTTTTCGAGCACTGTGAAAAAATGCAGTCCTGGATGTGTCAGCTGGGAGGAAACAGTTTTGACTTTGTGTTTGATAAGAAGCCTTCCACCTCCCTACAGGGCTTCTCCTGATGACCTCCCCTCCAGTTTGGCTCTGCACCCACGGTGACACAGGGGAGGCCCCGGGGGTTTCCAGCTCCTGGTCCCTACTAAGAGCCACAGCAGCATCCCTGGAGTGTGCATGTGCACGCGGGTGCCAGGGGAAGAGGAGAGGGTATGGAGGGCACTGACCCTGCAGGCACCAGAGGGCAGGACAGCTCACAGCAATACTGCTACAGAGACGCGTAGAAAGGCAACTGGCACCTGTGACACCCACGTGGACTTCCCTCCTCTGCAATAACCCCCAAAGGTGTCGACCTTTTGCAAAGTCTGGGTGCACTTGAAGTGTGAGGAACCAACGCTTAGGGTGACCCTACACAGTCCACACTAAGATAGACTCAGAATGGTTTGGTTTGGAAGGGACCTTTGAAGATCATCTCTAGTCCAACGCCCCTGACATGTCCACATGTCTCCTACTCAGTCCACACTCAGATCCTGGTTTTCAGGGCTTACTAACTGCAGCTGTCTAGTATCTCCACACCATGTCTCGGCCCTGGGCTGAACCCTTTCAAAAAATTCAGCAGAGCTGTTTCAGCCCATCCTTTAAAATTGGAGGGAAAATACATTTCCCTGCCTATATTCAACCATCTTTTCAGATGTCTTGGTAAGTAGTCCCTGCCACCTTGCCAGAATTTGGTGGTTTAGCTTTGCACCACCATCATGAGGTGCTTTAGCTGGGAGGTGGGAGAAACTGTGCAGCACAGCTCCAGCACACTTTGTGACAGTGAAGCAGAGGCTTTAGCACACAGATAGGCAGGATGCTGGAGTTCTGCTTTGTGTTTTGAGGCTCTCATGGAAATCTTCCTGCAATTTTCAGGAGGAAAAAGTGTGTGGCAGAATCAAACTGCTGAAAACCAGAAGTTATTCTCTGGAGCAGATGGAAATTTTCAGAAGAGCTTAAGCTCCTGGCTGCTTTGAAAATATGTCCAGGGATATTGTCCATGTGGAAATCTGGAAATGACAGGACACCCCCTTCTTGCTATGCTTCACATCTGAAATTGAATACACAGAAACAAACCCAAATTGCATGCGGAGCAGGTTGTATGAAACCAAATGAAACACCCAAGAGCCACCTGAAAAATTCATGCTGTGCTTTGAAAAACAGAGATTATTGTGGGCTCATTACCAAACCCTGTGTAGGGAGCAGCCTTGTTCTGTTTGCACACTGCATTAAACTCATTTAGTCTGCAGTCCCAGAGCTGCTGCTGGTGATTCATCTCCTCCAGCACCTCTGGCCACTTTCCCAAGAGCAGAACTCCTGGCACAGCCCCCAGACTACTCCTACCTCAGTCCCCACTAAGCAGCTGCCTACATAAAGCACTAGTATTTTCTTCTCATGGGGAGCTGGAGGGAGTGCTCAGCAAACATTAAGCTATACATTATGCTATGTACTTGTAGCAATGTTTCCAGAAGGAATGCATTCCTGCTGTCTCACTGCTTAGGATCCACCAGCAATTCCTCTGGCGCTTTTTGGCCTAAAGGGACAAATACTGCCTCATCTCACGCTACCTGATGCCTGTTTCCCTCCATACCATGGGCCTGGACTCTTTTGGAAGCAGCCTCTGCCAGTCAGGGATGGGAACAAGAAAAAGATGCAGATGTGCCTCTGTCTGAAAGCATACAAACCCTTCAAGGTACAGTCCCTGAGCAGTTGTCATGAAACACCCTGGTATATGCAGATCCACAGCATTTGCGGTGCCTGACCTGCCCGCAGCAGACTGGGGTATGATCCATGACATACCCCCACCTCATTAGCTGACATGGACAGAAATACCCATCCAGGGATGACATGAGCTCCGGACTTGGAAACAAAACCCCAAAAGAGACCCTCAAGAGCAACAGGATGACTGATCAAGCCTACCCAGGCGCAGGCTGCCTCACCCACGCTGGGCTCTGCTGGCTGGCAGCACTGCAGGCAGCGTTTCTGCCAGGTGCAAAGTGTTCCTGTGGCCCACCAAAGAGCTGGGTGCTCTCTATTATTAAATCTTTTCCCAGGTAGAGACCCACTGGGCTGCACAGGCACACACATACACCCCCGGTATACACACGAAGCAAGACATGTTTTCCATCATGCTTCCCAGCCCTCTGATCCAGTCCACAGAGCTCCACACATCAAACAGCACACAGATGAGAGCCTGCACATCTTTTTTTGATAAAAGCTCAGAGGAAGCAGGATTATGGCATTTGTCTTCCTAAGCCACCATTATACATGCTGAGGCCCCGGTTCCCATGGCGTGGCTGGACATCTGCCTGCCCATGGGAAGCAGGGAAGGAATTCCTCTTTTTGCTTTGCTTGCACGCACAGCTTTTGCTTTTCTTACTAAATTGTCTTTATCTGGAGCCATGAGGGGGTTTTGTGTCATCTTATTTTCTCCCTCTGTCCTACTTAGGAGGAGGAGTGTGAAAGCATCTGGGTGGGCATCTGGCAGCTGGCCAAGATCAACCCACCAGCCCTTTTTATTGCTGCCCAACATGGGGTGTGAGATAACGGCAGTTTTGATCCAGGCACACTATAGCTGCGGTAGCTGATAATTGGCAGGCTTCTGCGTGGGTCACAGAGCTCGCCTGATTTACAGTGTCACAGAGCCTAGGGCTCAGCAGGGCTGCCTTCAGCTCCTCCCTTAGCTGCATCGCTTATCTGGGCTGCTGTGCCTGGGAACACCCTGATAAAAGCAGCAGCCATGTGCTTGGGTACCGCTCTCTGCCGTCCTGTGGGCAGTGAGGGGCTGCACCTCCCCTTTCCCCTCTGGGGCTGAGGGGGCTGCCTTTGTTGTGTGGGCTCCAGAGGTCCCCCGCACATCCTTATCTAAGCTGCTTGATTAAAGTTGTCATCTTTTTGTCGTGTCGGTTGAAACTGGGTTTGGTCTGCTGTTAAGAGGGAACAGTTTGTCAGTGAGGTGGCAAGGAAATGGGCCTTTAGTCCACCTAGTCCTGCATGGCAGGATGTGTGGGAGGACTTGGGCAGGTGCCTGGGGTGGTTATCACCTCCCATAGCCCGGGATCTTACATCTCTACAGGCATGTAATCCTGGGGAACTGGTGCGCTACTGGGTGGAAGGGTGCCTTGTCCACCCCAGTGAAACCCAGCAGGTCTTAGCACTGTGCTGAGCCTTTCCTCATGCCTCTTGAGCCTCCCTTCAGCACCACCAGAGGAGCATGGTTGAGACAGGGACCCAAACCACATCTGGGAATACCATGGGTAAGATAGGAACCCAAATCCCAACTACAATAATTGCCTTAGTAGTCAAAAAGAAGCAATGGACACATAGTTCAATGGGTCAATACCACTGATTTAGTACAGAAGGAGGAAGAGGAAGGGTCTGATCAGGAAGCTGGTCCTTCATCAAGGAAGCAAGAGGCAGAAGTGAGAGAAATCACCCAAGGTGGAAACTGGCTGGTCCCTAATCTTGGGCAGAATGATACGCTGAAAGATTGTAGCCGCCAGCCAGGCAAGCACATTGCTGCCACTACCACTGAAGAAGGCATCCAATATCTGGGAGAATTAGCAGTGCTGCAAAGTCTACAGTGACCTGGATGACAACCAGGTCTCCAAAGATCTGTATGATGGCCATCATACACAGGCACATGCAGAAGGGTCATCTGAAATGCAACAGCATTCTATTCCAACTGCCTGGCAGTGATGGACTGACCAGGCTTTGATCCACCAACTGTGGAGAGAGCATCCCACTGGCTCTGAAGTTTTGAAGAAAACCTATCTCCTTCGTCGTCCCCACAGGTCAGCATCTCGGCTGTCAGGGGTGCTCTGCAGACCCAGCCCCCCCAGACAGAGGGGAAGGGAACCCAGGCACATGCGGTGTGACACTCTCTGGTTCCTCCTGTGTGACCAGGGGGAGGACATGACCAAGTAGGATAGTGAGCCCACCTCCAAGTTAGGACCCCAAGTGCACACATTGAGAGGGAAGACAGCTGATAAGAAGGGCCATCCAAGATGGCTGTCAGTTCAGCTGCTCTTGAGATGGTAGAAGGCAGCCAGTGATCCCCCAGGTACAGAAGGGGACTAAGAGTACCTCCCCCGATTTTGGTGAAAGGTCTTCTGGTCTGACACTGCAGGGATCTCCAACCAGGAACAGAGATCTCTGCCTTTGGCCAGGATGAGGAAAGGGATGACTGGTTTTACTGGATGATGTGGATTTGGTGGCCTGGCACACCAGATCTACAGACTAAAGCTTTGGTTGTCGTTGGTGCACAGTATTCCCTAATGCCATCAGGGTATGGCAGGGAGGAACCTATCTGGATTTGGATTTCTGGATTGACAGGGGCATCCCAACAGCTGTCTGCATTGGAGGCTGAGGTGAGCTTAACAGAAGGCAAGTGACAAAAGCACCCCATTGTGACTGCCCCAGAGGCACCATGTATCCTTGGCATAGACTACCTCAGGAAAGGGTACTTCAGGGGCACAAAATGGCAGTGATGGGCTTTTGATTTAGTGGCCATCGATTCAGAGAAGGTTAAACAGCTTCCTGCCTTGCCCAGCCTCAGGATCCCTGTGTTGTGGGGTTGCTGCATGTCAAAGAACAGCAGGTGCCGATTGCTACCACAGTGGTGCACCCTTGGCAATATCACACCAGCCAAGACACCCTGGTTCCCATCTGTGATCTGATTCATCAGTTGGAGAGCCAAGGAGTGATTAGCAGGACTCAACCACCCAATCATAGTTTGCTTTCACCTGGAGGGTAGTCCAGTGCACGTGCAGCTGACCATACCAGGGAAGCACAGTCCTACCATTTGTCATGGATTGATCCAGACTGCATTGGAACAGGACGATGCCCATGAACATCTGCAATACATCAACAGTATCGTTGTGTGGGACAATGCAGTGGAGGAAGTATTTGAAAAAGGGAAAAGAATAATCTCAATCCTTCTGAAAGATGGTTTCCCCATTTAAAAAAAACAAAACCAAAAAAAACCCCAACCCCCCCCCCCCCCCCCCCCCCCCCCGCAAAAGTCAAAGGACCTATGTGAAAGATCCAGTTCTTGGGAATAAAATGGCAGAATGGATGTTGCCACATACCTACAGATGTGATCAGTAAGATAACAACTATGTCCCTGCCAGTTAACAAATAAGAAACACAAGCTTTTCTAGGTGTTATGAGTTTCTGCACAATCCATGTTGTGGGTTACAGTCAGCTTGTGAGCTCTCTTTGTCAAGTGACATGAAAGAAGAGTTATTTTGATTGAGGCCGTGAGTAACAGCAGGCTCTTGAGCAGATCAGCCAGGAGATAGTTTGTGTAGTAGCTTTTGGGCCTGTCTGTACAGGCCAGCTGTCTAAAATGTGCTTTACACTGCAGCTGGGGAGCATGGCCTTATCTGGAGCCCTGATAGAAAACACCAGGAGAAACCTGTGGTCAAGCTCTAGGATTTTGGAGCCAGGGGTATCGAGGATCTGAAGCCCACTATACCCCAGACGCAAAACAGATACTAGCAGCATATGAAGGAGTTTGAGCTGCTTCAGAAGCTGCTGGCACAGAATCACAGATCCTCTGGGCACCACAATTACGTGTGCTGTGCTGGATGTTCAAAGGAAGCGTCCCCTCTACACACCAAGCAACCAACACTATGTGCAATAAGTAGGTAGCATTGATCATGCAACAGGCTTGAATGGGGAACCTCAGCTACCCAGGAATCCTCGAAGAGATGATGGACTGGCCAGAAGGCAAAGATTTAGGAGCATTGCCCAAGGAGGTGACTCCTGCCCAAGAAGCACTACCATACAAGTCATCAGAAAGTGAAAGGCAATGTGCTCTGCTTACCAACGGATGCTGTTGTGTTGTAAGAAACCATCAAAAGTGGAAAGCTGCTGTGTGGAGTCCCACATGACAAGTTTGAAGTTGCTACAGGAAATGGTGAGTCAAGTCAGTTTGCAGAGGTGAAGGCCGTCCAGCTGGCCCTTGAGATGGCTGAAAGAGAAAAATGGCCAGTGCTCTGTCTTTATACTGACTCATGGGTGGTTGCAAATGCCTTGTGGGGCTGGTTATATCAATAGAAGGAGACCAACCTTTCTGGATTGCTGCATTGTGTCAAGACGTCACTGCCTGGTAGTGTGAAGGTACTACCATTGTGAAGGTACATCACGTACATGCTCACAAGAACTGCCACTGGAGAACATCAAAACAATGAGCAGGTAGACAGGCCACCAGAACTGAAGTGGCTTATGTGGGCCTGGGCTGGGAATGTACAAATGAGCTATTTGTAGCTCAGTGGGCCCATGAACATTGGGACATCTAGGGAGAGATGCAAGATGCAAATGGGCTCGTGATCAAAGGGTGGACCTAACCATTGAAGCCATCACACAGGTCACACATGAATGGGAAATCTGTTGTGATCAAGTCACCCATGTGAGTAAAGTAACCCTGGAGCAGATGGCAGTGGTTGGGTTACTGATATGGTGAAGCCTGGCAGATTTGGCTGTATTGGATCACCTGCCAGGGCAAGTGCTGCAACACACTAATCATGGTGATGGCCACTACTAGGTGGCTGGAGATACACCCTGTAACCCATACCACAGCCTGAAACAGCGTTTGGGCCTTGAAAGGCAAGCTCTGTGGTGATGTGGGTACCCCAAAAAGAACTGAGTCAGACCATGGGACTTAATTCCAAAATAACCTCATAGATTTCTGGGCCAAGAAACGCAGCATTGGGTGTATCACATTCCCTATCACCCATGAGCCTCTGGAAAGGTTGAATAACACAACGAACTGTTAAAGACTCCTGGGGCATGAAAACACCGGGATGTAAATATAGCAGTGAGTCTGCTACCTCTCCTTGTCCTGCCCAAGCAATACCCCTGCGTACTGCGGAAGAAGATACTGTCCCAGTAGTAGTGCACACAGGGAAGTGTCTGGGAAGGGCAATGTGCATTGCTCCTCTCTTGGGAAAAAGGCAAACCCACTCCAGGGATTTTCTTTGCTCAAGGATCTGGGCGCACTTGGTGGGTAATGCGGAGGGATGGGGAGATCTCAAGTGTATCTCAAGGGGATTGGGGAAAAAATAGCATGTGCATTGAGTTGTATGTAAGTACTGCAGCAGGAATCACCTAAGCTGATGGAGAATGAGCTTCACCAGGAACCAGGTGAGTGCAGTAATGACCCAACCCAAACTGATGTTGGCACCCAACGATCCCACGTGCTGCTTCTTCTGTCCTGGGCAATGACCTTGACAGATGGGGCCTGAGTCACTGACTCTTCTTATGGAAATTTTGTGGGGAAGGCCCATGAAATGGGAAAATAATACCTCTGTGTGTCAAGGAGCAGGGTATAGTGGTTAATGAGCGTGTACAAACCTGCCTGGTAGGTGAAAAGAAGGTTCAAGTATGTAGTGCAGTGTTGGTAAGGGGGGATTTTAGGAGTGAGAAGCAGACAGAATGGGATGGTCAGAGGATACCTAGATGTACTGAACAACATGGGACCTGAGCGTGATGCAAATGGTATTAGGGACAAAGATTGCGCTGGGTCTGGCTGGGATGGAGTTACAAAGTTAACTTTCCCCATCACAGCCTGTACGGTGCCGTGCTTTGCATTTGGGGCTGGAACAGTGTTGGTAACACACCGCCGCTGGCCAGTGCTCTTGCTCAGTGTGAAGGCTTTCTCTCTCTCTCTTCCCTGCACCCCCAAAACCAAGTAAACTAGGAATGGGCAAGAGATGGCGAGGGGACAAAGCCAGGACAGCTGACCCCAGCTGACCAAAGGGATATTCCATACCACATGATGTCATGCTCAACAATAAAAGCTCAGGGAAAGAAGGAGGAATGGAGGAACATTCATGGTTATGGCGTTTGTCTTCCCAAGCCACCATTACACATGCTGAGGTTCTGCTTCCCACAGCGTGGCTGGACATCTGCCTGCCCGTGGGAAGTAGGGAAGGAATTCCTCTTTTTGCTTTTCTTGCATGTGCAACTTTTGCTTTTCTTATTATACCACCTTTATCTTGACCCACAAAGTTTTTTCTTCAATCTCATTTTCTCCCCCTGTCCTGCTGAGGAGAGGGAGTGAGAAAGCATCTGGGTGGGCACCTGGCAGCTGGCCAAGGTTAGCTCACCACACTGCCACGCACACACATACTCACAGGCTTCGTACATATGTTTATATACCCGAACATGCGTATGTTCTCCTAGCTAATTTGTTTAGTAACAGCAGGCAAAGAAGACTGAGTCAGCTTTTCAGATGGTGAAAATAAATTTGAAATAAACTTCAGGTTGGAAAATTGCTATCAATTCCTTGAGCTTATTATTATTATTATTACTGTATTGCACGGAGCTTCCAGGGGGTAAGAATGAGAAACGTTGACTGAACGTCAGTGAAAAGCTGTCTCTGCCCCAAGGAAAACCCAGGCACCGTCACAGGTCCTGCATGGTTCAGGTGGTCCAAGCAGTGCCGTTAGGGACACCTGAGGGGTAACTGTCAGCAGAAGTTATGGTAGCAGAACCTGGATCTCAGTATGTACAAGACGTGGCAGATGGAGTGCAAAAGCAAACGGGCTGGCTAGCAGCAGGCACTTTAGTAATGAAGCGTCACCGGAGCTCACAGACTCCTCTCTGATTTTACTGGGCTGTGTTCCAGAGTGCGTCTTCACCTTTTTTTTTTTTTTCTTTTTTTTTCTGAAGTGTCTGCAAATGGAAGCCTGCTAAGCTCTTGGGTAAGATAAGTGTCTCTTTAACTTCTCAGTTTTTTATGAATTTCAAATAGCAATTTTTTGTTATCTTTAATTGGTGACTGCCTGTTTTAATTAGGCATCACAGTTAATCTTACAATGATTACATGTAGGAGGCTTTGTGCACAGCAAAACATGAGGGTTTTTTTTTAGCATAAGCACCAAAAGAAATATGAATTGTAAGAAATAAGATGACCACGTTTACAATTCTGATTTTCATTTTCTTCCCCTCACTGTAGCCTTCAGTTACCACCTTTCAAAATTCTCCAGTATTTTGCATGCAGATAGGTCCTGGCCAAGACATTGTGCGAGCTTAGAAAAAATTTCTTCTCTTTCTAGTGATCCAGAAAACATTTCTGATCTAAACAACAATAGGCAGAAAGTAGTGGTCTGTTTCACATCTCTGAAAGTCTCAAGCCATAATTTTATCTGTCCAACTTGAGCTAATATCAAATAACAAACAGATTTATAAATGTAGAAATCAATCACTCCTGATCATGCTGTCTGGGAACATATTGCAACTTCCAGAAAAGATGGCCCGCGTTCATATCCTGGAGGGCTTAACTAAGCCTTCACAATAGTTGCATTGATGATGCCAAACCTCATGTAACTTCCCTGTTGGTTTTTGCAAGCTGCCAGAGGGTGTCACGGAGGGAACCCAGCACCTTGGAAAGGAGTTTTATTAATATTTTATAGAAGAGATGTGCTCAGCAATAAAGCTGAAAAATACAAGAGGAAAAAAAGCCAAACAAAACAAAAAGCCCCCAGAACTCCCTGGATCACAGAGAGCCAGGAAAGGGAGGGTAATACTGGCAGAGCTAGGGGGCTGATTTATAGCAGTCGGACGTAGGGAAGCAAGGGCAGAGCTGCTATGGTTAGGTGCAACTTTTGCAGGAGTCTGTATCTACCTACCTTTGCAAGGGGTCTGAGCGGTTTTTGAAAGCGGTTTTGAAATTTTGATGTTGGGGGTTTTTTGGGTTTGGTTTTTTTTTTTTCTTTTTTTTTTTTTCCTAAGGAGTGCAGTGTGGACAGTCAGACACATGGTAATTCATCCCTTCCCCTCCTCAAGGATAAGCTCTTAGTAACCAGCCCACATTTGACAGGACACTTGTCTTTATGGCAAAGAGCAGTTCCTATGCTTTTTCCTAGCAAAGTACCATGATCTGGACTGCAAGAGGTAGTGTCCCATCTGGAGGCAATTCATCATTACTTGGAACAAATCCGTCAACTTTATCACTAGCTGCCAAGCAGCACAGCTCAGTGAGAGCAGGTCACTTGTAAAATATGATGGTTAAGTACAGGCAAGTCTGCAGAAAAAATAACCCGCTTTGAACCGATAAAGCACCCCTGTGCTTGGATCACTTAGATTTCAGTAAGGAGAGGGAGCCTGTTCGGTAGTAGCGAGTCAGTCCCAGTTGTTGAAGAGCGCTGTGCAATTCTCACTAGAGTTAAAAGGGCGATTCCCCAAACCTGAGCCCAGGAGGACGCTGAAGATGTCTTTTCCAGACCAAAGTGACACTTGCAGGGATGATGAGCACATTACTCAGTCTCTACCTCCAGGCCAGTGGCGCCACAGACCGCTATCCCTACTGTCCCTTGGCCCCATCCCTCGTTCCTGCATGCCTGATGGGCTCGCATTCGGGCTGCCAGTCCCCCAGCACCGGTGCTCGTTATTTCTGACACCCTGCGGTGTCACAGCGACATCGGCTCACGCCGCCTCAGTAACAACCCTGGCGGGGAGGGCCGGCTGGGCTGCCCCGCCGAGAAATGAGAAGCCCCGAAGGTCCTTCTCTTCCTTCGTAAGGCCCTTTCACTGCATTACTCCCTACCCCTATCGATTCTCGCCTCCCCCTCTCCGGCAAGCCCTGCCCCGCGGCGGCCGGCTGCCCGTGCCGGCGGTCCCCCGGCTGCGCTGCCGGCGGGGGGAGCGGCTCCTCCCTCGGCGGGGGGGGCCGGGGGAGCCGGCAGCGGGGTCTCCGCTCACTCGCTGCGGCTCCGCGCCCGAGGCGGACCCGCCGCGCAGCGCTGCGCCCCCGGGACGCGATGCCGGGGCCGGGGGCCGGCGGGGCGGCGCGGCGGGGCAGCTGCGGCGGCGGCGGCGGGACCCCCGCGCCCGAGGCGGTGAGTGCGGCGGGGCGGGCGGGGCGGGCAGGGCCGGCGGGGGCGCGGGGCAGCACCCGCCTTGCCCGGCTTTAACGGGATGCTGGCTGCTGCTGCGCGTTATCCGGGGGTAGGGACTGCAGGGACACTGCCTGGGTCTTTGAGCCTGCTCTTGAATTTGGTAAAATTCGAACAACCAAACAAGCAAGCAACTCACCCAAACCAAACCAAACCAAACCAAACCAAACAAGACCACCCCACCCCAAAATAACCCAAACCCCCGCAAACCCGAGACCTGTCTTGCGCAGCTGTAGAAACGCGCTTCCCGGGGGCCAGTCCCGTTCCGTTGGGCTCAGCGGGTTCCTGCTCCCAGCCCGGACCGCAGAGCGCTCCTTTCCCCAAGAAAGACGGCCGGGGGGTCGGGCGGCACCGGGTCACACAAACGTGCGGTCCCCCACCTCTCGCCGGCGACAGAACCTGAAGACACAGCTTGAGGATAGCGCTGCCTGGTCTAACTGCTCAGATGCCGCGTTTGGGCAGCAAAGTCCTGGAAACCAACAATCCAACCAAACCCCTCAGCCATGGGTAAACGGGTACCGGTTAGAATAAAATGGGCGGATTTCTTGGCTACATCTGTGTGAGGGAAGAGTTAAAGAGGGGTTTTTTGTTGTCGTTGTCGTTCTTGTTATGGAGAGGTTTAACATCATTGCGAGAGATGTGTTTTACATTAGTACATGCTGTGAAGCCTGTCCCACCGCACCTGGCAGCCTGGTGGCCCAGGACCACGGCCGGGTCCCCAGAGAGGTCTCAGCTGCAGCGATCGCTGCTATCAGCAGGGAGAGGAGCCCCGGCCACCGGCCCATTGATTGCGAGGCCAGAAGGGACCGTTACATCATCTAGTCTGACCTCAGACAGGAGAGAGGTGCTGGCGGGGGAACAAAAAGAAAATTGCCAGGGACTGAATCTCTGCACTGAAACGCAGCATTTCTTCATGACATTGTCAGCTTTGACAAATAGACTTTTCCACAAAAAATGAGATTAGTGGCAGGGGCTCTCTGCATGAATTGCTTACACAGAGATGCATGGATCGTAAGGAGAAGCTTCAGAGCTTCCCAGTTTAAAGCCTGGAAGTGTATTTTACATGTCAACTGATTCAGTTTTCTATTCTTCCTCCTGCTCTTCAAAACTAGGGCTGCTAGCAGAAGTGGACCATTTTCCAATAAGAAAGAGTTTACTGAAAAGAAAGAGTTAAGAGGGGAAAAAAATAAAAGAAACAATAGTTATATTTTGTTCAGAGTTGTCTGTAGAAACCTTGTGAAAACATTTCAGAGAAGCTTATTTTTCTCTCTCTTCTTCCCATTTCTTTCTTTTTAATCTCTCTATTTTTCTATTCCTGGTGAGATACTAGGCAAGAAACAAAAAGAAAAAAATACATGATTATTTAACAGAGAAGGTTGGGATGCTGACTGCCCCAAGATAAATTTTTACTTTATGTAACTTTTTGCAAAAGTAACCCTTCAATATACATTGGAAAAAAATCAGTTTTCTTTAGATATAACGCAGCCCCGGCACTAGCACCCATAGCAGGGGTTGGATTTGTCTTACTGCACTTTGACATACAGTCTTATCTCCACTTCTAGTTTTATGGATCTGGCCCCTCACTATTTTACTTAAGTCTGGTACTTTTTCAGAGTATCAATGATCTCAAAAAATGGAACAAGACAGTACCAAATAAGGCTCCTCAACTTACATCCCGCTTTTTCCAGTGTTAACAATGTATATAAACCCCTTGCAATGCCACGGGAATGAAGTGTCACGGTGTGCCAGGCTGTACTGGGTGGGACATGATCCCAAGAGATAAGAAGAGTGAATCGCCTCCCCAGCCCCACGCATCCATCAGTCCGGTGCACCATCTGTCACAGCCTGGTGGGTCCTCCCGGGAGCCTCAGAAATGCGTATCTACTGCAGATAGTCATGGATGTGTGGCTTGCATGGTGTGGCAGGAAAAGGGACAACAGTGTTTGTGGTTAATGAAGTCCCATGCAAAACTGCATCCCGCAGTAATTTATTACCTTGGAAAGCAGGGGTGTGATGCCAGACAAGTGACTGGCTCCATGGGAGGGCAGGACACTGGGAAGGCAGGACCAGGAGGGTGGGAAGATGATGATGATGAGGAACCTCCCAGTGCCACTGCTGCTGGGATCAGCAGCAGTTCCCAGTGGAGCTTGTGGGGGGATTTATCACAGCTGGCTCTTAAGCCTGCGGCAGGGCTCCTGCAGGGGCTCTAAATCACACTGATTGCACAGTCAATAAAGAAAATCTCACCAGTCCCCATAACCAGGCGGCTGGCTTTTAAACCTCTTTAGATAAAAATCTATTTATTGCTGTGGTGTTAGAAGTTCAGAGTAACCACGCTGGCTTCAGCAATGTTAGTAGCACAATTTAGCTTTGGAAAAGAGTTTTAACACAGACCAGCCTGAAGCAAATTCCAGTGTGGTTTATTCCATGTAAGCCTGGAGCCACTTCTTGGGATGGCTAGCTTAAATTGCAGGTGCTGCTGCTTATTTCAGAAGAACCACTCTCTGCCTGCACTGATTCAACTGAGACCAGAAATCCTTCTCTTGCATGTATTTGTGAGTTCCTTCCCAGCCCGCCTGACTGAGCCAACCCAAACCCTTGTGGATGCTGCTGCGGGTGGTGGGACAGCAGGGCACAGGACAGGTCCTAGGGGGTACAGAGATGCCCTGCTCCAGGGGGCACAAAGGAGCCAGCTGATGCCACACATCTACATGCCATGGAAATACTCGCCAAAGGCCACCCATCCAGAATTTCAGCTAGCAGGGCTGGCTGCAGAAATGGCCAGGGCATGGGCCAGTCAGGGTACGTCTACACTAGCATATTAGGCAGCACTACCTGGGAGTCCTCCCTGGCATTGCAGCTTAGTTATCTATAATTGGTATAAACTATAATATTGTGCATAAACTGTTAGAGCCAGCCCTGGCACTCATTTGTCCCATGCCGAGTAGCACTGCCCCACTCAACCCCTGCCCTCTTTGAGGCAGCAGCAGCCCAGGCTGTTCCCGGTTGGAAGCAGAGCCCTGCATCGGGCAGGCAACACTGGCTCCTGAAGGCACAGGCTTAGCTGTGGCACCAGCAGCATCTGTAGGCAGTTGGGTTTAACAGCACTGCACTGCCTTGAAGAGCGTCTGGATGCTTCTGCCCTGCACCACCTGCTCCGAGCTCTTCCCGCTCCCTTGCAGCCATGGGAGTTCACCCCAGCTGTTCCCACCTGGCTTATCCCCTTTCCTCCTCTTCTTCCATTTCCCTTATCCTTCCTGAATGACACCAGTTATACAGTGATAACAAAATTTGGTCCTTTGCTCCCATCACCTTGGTCACCCCTGCTACATGCCCACCTCATCGGTTCCCACTGTGCCTGAGTGGGCAAGGCCCCCTGCACCGCGGTGCTTGTATGGTGCCAGCTGCACCCACTCACTTCACTGCAGGAGGGAACCAGACCCTTCCCCTTTGCAGATGGGCAGGGGGCTATGGGTGATGATGCCCTAGCTGTGGTGACTGCTGGGGGGTTGAGGCTTGACCATGCTGGGGAGAGCAGTGGTCCCACTTCCAAGGTGCAGCAGGGCCACCCCCATAGCTCTTGTCCCCTCCTTGCTGCTGGTCTCAGGTGAGAAGCAAACTGGGGGACAGGTCCAGCCAAAAGCTCATTTAAAGGAATCATCCACCCCAGGAGCCCCTTTTTCTCCCCTTTTTTTTGGTCTGATATGCTCTGGTGGTCACGTTTGGCCCTTCCCCAGCCTCCTCCACACGTGCACAGGCATGATGTGGCTTGAGAAAGTCCCTGGGAATTTTAGTATGTCCCCTGGGAAAACCTGGTCAAGGAAAGGCAGCTTGACCTGCCAGCACACCTCCGGGAAACCCCCTGGGCTCCCCTCTCTGCTTCTGCTTCTGGTGTCTTGTGGGGTTTGGTTTAAATGATATCTTAATGTGAATCATGTGAAATCTCTGTGTTCCTGCCAGTGATGGATTCTTGCAGGAGGAGAAGGAAGGACGTGGGTTTGCCATTTTCACAAGGCCTCTTGCCTAGTGTGGTGGAGCGGGGTGAAGAGGCTTTTAGTTCATCCTTAAGGGTTGCAGAAGTAGGTGTGTAGATGTGGGGGCATTTCTGAAAGTCCTGAAGAAATAAAAGTCCAAGGTTTTAGAAACGGGTTTAGTTTTCAGCTAGTGCTGGCCCTTGCCTGCTGAAAAATCTGGCCACTTAAAAGTCTCTCCAGATGGCAAAATCATGTCCCTGTATATCTCTGAAGGAGATAACACTTTGAAAGGCTTTCTGAATGCGTAAAAACAAGCGATGCGTTTGCACCTATAAACCAGCAACATGTGGTTAGCTCATCCAAGGAAAAATTACTAAACTCTGGAATTTCAGGTTTTTTTGGTGGAGTGCTTTAAGCTAATAAAGGAGTTTTGACTTTTTTAAAAAAAGTCTCTGCCAGTTTCAAAAAGCACATCATTTGGTGCCAGGGTTGCTTAGCACTCTCAGTACCGTATATCCCACTGCAACATGCAAAGCAGCAAGGCACTTTTTAAGCTTTCCCTTCTGTTTTCCAACTTATGGTCAAGTCTTCAGACAGTTCTCCTTGTGGGTGCCTGGGATGAAGCCCTTGCATTGTCCATGTGGGCGATTTCATTAAGCAAATGGCTCCCAGTGAGTGCAACTGAAATTCTGCAATCTGCAAATGTCATCCTTGCGTTACCTGGTGTCTCAGGATGTGAGCAGGTTATAGGCTAGAGTAAGAAGGGCTGGAGTTTATCTTGTGGCAGATACTGCAATATCCTCCATGAAGCAAGAGAAGTTTTCTGTTAAGCGGAGTAAAACCTCTGAAGAGAGAAATCATGATGTAATCGATAGTCAATACCGGCATAAATGGATTCAAATTCTCCTGACTCTTGGAGCACAGGGCAAAGTTAATTTGGCTTCTCTGTACCTGCTGCAGTCTTTCAGTAGCAATCACATGTAGGTTTTTTCCACCAAAGTAGCAGCAATACTTGGGAATAAGGTTTTTCTTTGTGACACAACATTATTCTGTTCAATAAATCAGATGAAAATACCATCCCCTCCATGTAAATTAAAGACCAAACACAAAATCTGCCAGGTATAAGTCTGTCCAAGTCCACAAGTTTTGCACCACCAACCTGACACTGGCGTTGTCCACCTGTACTGGCTTTCTAAGGATTTCCAAAGAGGGCAGGGAGGTTTTACCAGGGATCACATAGGAGGCTGGAGAGGGGATGACATACCCAGTAAAGATGCCCAGTAGCCATGAAGGAACACAAAGGCTGGGAGACAGCCCAGCAGTCCCAGAGGGCTGGTGGGAGTTTCTCATGGAGCTCTTCTTGCACTGATAAGGACTCGGGCCAGAAGGTAAAAACGTGCACCCCATGTGGGAACTTCTATGCAAACTCTTCTAACAAGGCATTAATTTCTTTTTTAAAATCATAAAAACTGAATGCAGTTTCCATGTGGAAATAACCAGTTCCAAGCCCCTGGACCCTGATGAAGTAATTTATTGCTTTTATCTGAAACATGTTGCATGCACTGGATTGATTCTCCACATCCCAGTACCTCTCACTTCCTAGATTTACTTCTTTGCTAATGAACTGTGGTAGGAAACCTCTTGCCCCATCCAGGTAGCACTGGTTTTCAATTCACCAAGCGGAGAGGCCATCACCTAGAGACCTAAGGAAGGGCATCATTTGGAAGGACTTCTCAGCCGTCTCAGCTGACAGCCAGTGCACTCTTGCAGGTGATAAGCAGCAGAACTGGGTGAAGCAAGGAAGATCTGTACTCCATCCCTGCTGTAGGGCTCTGCTTCCTACCTCTGCAAGAAGGTAGTTAACTACTTCTGACCCAGTCCTTTGCCCAGAGCAAGGTCTGCTAAAGCACATAATCCTGCTGCAAAGCGCAGTAGTTTCTGCAGGACCTGCCATGGTTACCCACCCCACAGGACTGACACTTGGGTTCATGCCTCAGCCTCTCAGGAGACCCTCCACCATCATAGCCCAGAGCCAGGTCTTGTTCTTCCTCATATTTGGAGTGAGAGGAGGATCATCAGGTCTGTTGTTTTCACTGGTGCCAAAACATGTGCATGTGTACACATGTAACTTGAAACAGCTTATTTAATCTTTGCTATATGCGCTTGGTAGATGAAATCGCAGCAACTCTAGAATAACAGGAATAACAGCAAGAGAAATAGTTTGCTTTACCCTTGATTCAGGGAGAGGAACAAACTTTTTCTTCCCCACAGTGCGGTACTCTTTCTTTGCCCTCCTGGTGATGCATTGATCCAGGCAGCCTGAGCATCATGCTGGCACCAGCTGTAACACACAACCCCACCCCGGGTGCCAGTTGGGAAGGTTTTTCCCTGAACCTGCTCTGAAGAAAGCGTGCCTCTGGGCGGCCCTAGGTGGTTCAGAAATGGTTCCTGGCCAACTTCTTGATGCTGCTTGCTGGCAGATGTTGCATCAAGAAAGTGGTGTCTGCCCTCCCATGTGCAGCTTGCTTGGGAGTCTGCACTGAACAGTCCTTGTGGGTTTAAATGGAGGTGGAAAGACAGACAATGCTGACAGTTTTATAAGCTGATATGGTCAGAACTCATGATACAAGGGAGTAAGCTGGGGAGAAAACAGATCTCTGCCTGGGTCAGGATTCATCCTCACTTCCCCGCAGTGTGCAGCTATTTCTATCACTCCATCACTAAACAGGTGATTTATCCTGGTACTGCAAAACCAGTGATGGACAGACCATGCTCCCCACATGTACCATATTTTAAACTGGAGCTGGAGGACTCCCCAAGCTGGAGTCCTGCTGGCCTCAAGCATGAGGACAACACTCTATCTTAGGAGAATAAACTTTCCCCAAAGCACGTTTAAATCCACATGCTCTGTAGTGACTGCCATGAGAGCAACATGCACTTTGTCACTTACTGACCTTTTGTTGAACAACTGACTTCTAAAGAGCTTCTGCAAATAATGAGTCGATGTTCATTGACGGAAAAAAACCCTGCTGCTCTGATAACAGACACATGGACATAATAAGCAATTTCAATGTTCAATTCTCTGACTTCTGATTTTGTATTTTAAGGTATTTGTCAAAGCAGGCAGCAAAAAGGGTCATGATAGTACAAGCATGGGAACAACCATTGCATTGAGAAACCATCTCCTCTGCAGATATGAAGCAGTGTCACGCCTGTCACACAACCTTCCACATGCAGAGAGACCACAGGAGTAAATATACCAGTGTCAAATTGGTATAAATCAGGTATAAACCAGGAGTAAACATACCAGTGTCACTCCTGTCTTTCACTGTTCCTAGCAGAAAGCAATTTCGTAGTATCTCACTGCAGTGCTGCTGCAGCTTCATGGCCATGCATGCCAGCACCTTTCTCTTCTGCTGCTGCTTTACTTTTCTCTGCTGATGACAACTGGGACCGCATCATTCATCTACTCTGGGAAACTGCATTTGCTTTTGGCTACGTGGGCTGGGGTACCACGGGGCTAGTCTCAGCTGGCTTGACTCCCCATCACCCTTCACAGAGCTTGGTCTCCAACACCCTCAGGGAGCACGCGGTGCCTCCAGCTCTGCTCCGTGTTGCACAGGTGCCTGACTTTTGCACTGGGCTGGTTTGCACCAACTTGATGAGATCTTGGTTTCTGCCCTCTAGAAAATTACTCAGTTCTTGTCTCACCTCCAGCTTTGGCAGTGGTGCACACACACACTCTCACCTTTTCCTCTGTAACTCCCTAGCAGAAGACTGAGGCCACCTTGCCACTTCTCCCAGGAGAGAAGATCTGCAGACACAGGTAGTAGGGCTTATTTGCCATTTGTAAACAGCATGGAGCAGTATGCTGCTGTGCTGGGTTGGTCTAACCCTCAGAAGAAATTCCCCACAATAGTTCAGCTCTCTAGCAATGTTTGGTCCATGTTTTGCTTGTTACCTCTCCCAATTACTATGCTTATCTCAAATTCTTCATGCCCCATGTTGGGCTACTAAAAGGACTGTCTTGGTTTAACCCCAGCCAGCAACTAAGCACCACACAGCTGCTCACTCACTGCCCCCCACCCCCCCGGTGGGAGGGGGGAGAGAACTGGAAAAGTAAAAGGGAGATAACTCATGGGTTGAGATAAAGACAGTTTAATAGGTAAGGCAGATGCCACACACACAACCAAAGCAGAACAGGGAATTCATTCTCCACCTCCCATGGGCAGGCAGGTGCTCAGCCATCCCCAGGACAGCAGGGCTCCATCACACATAGGGTTACTTGGGAAAGACAAACGCCATCACTCCGAATGTTCCCCCGTTCCTTCTTCTCCCCCCAGCTCTGTATTCTGAGCATGACGTCCCATGGTATGGAACATCCCTTAGGTCAGTTGGGGTCAGCTGTCCTGGCTGTGTCCCTCCCAGCCCTTGTGCCCCCCCAGCCTGATCGCTGCCGGGTGGGGTGAGGGGCAGAAAAGGCCTTGGCTCTGTGTAAGCACTGCTCAGCAAAAACTGAAGCATCCCTGTGTCATCAACGCTGTTTCCAGCACAGATCCAAAACATAGCACCATATTAGCTACTATGAAGAAAATTAACTCTATCCAAGCCAAAACCAGCACAGCTGCTAATAACCTTCACAAGTAAAAATTGAGAGTTGAAAGCTGCTGAAAATCTGATGAATTTGGGACAAAGTTTCAATAAAAAGCAGATGGTGTTTTTAATCATTCTTTTTCCACTCAGTAAATGAGGCCAAATGTTCAGAAAGTTGTCTGTAAATATACCAACCTGCTTTTCAAGTATCTAAAAATAATACTGCAAGTGCAACTTTAACAAGACAGGCATCCCCCGAAGGTCAGTAACCTGCCCTTTATCGGCTTCGTGTCAACGCTTGGCAGCAAGGAGCCATTTCTTGTCTCTGATGCTCCTCTGCTGTGTCCCTTGTTCCTGAAATAGCCTTGTCCCCTGGCACTAGTGCTCATATTTGGATGGCAGGTGGCCATGCAGAGCCCACTGTCCCAAAGTACAAATCTGAGGGATTTGAGCTCTTTAAGAGGCAGGCAGCTCCCCCATGGATTTGCAGGAGGCAGCGTACCACCTCTAACTGCAGCCAGCTTGGTTGCCTTTGCACGGCACCCAGCTTGCTTTTGGGAGCCTGGCTGGACAGGGTCCTCTCACCCCGTGTTACAGAAGGTGGAGGTCTGTATCCAACCCACCTGCTCCAGGGGCTTTTTACAGCCAGTGCGGAGAAGTGGGCACTTCTGGGAAATGACACAGCTCCTCTTCTCCCAAAGCTGACTGCAGAAGCAGAGAAGGAAGAACAGTGCCTTGCAAGTGCCCGTATCTCCCCACTGCCCGTTGAAGAAGCTCAGGGGGAGCAGCCCCCATGCAGACACTGGTTCTGCAGTTGCCTTAATTCAGGCAGACACCCACCGGGGTGCCTCAGCTGGTGGCCCCAAGGCTTTGCCTATGGTGCTGCAGCTGTGCACCTGCCACGGCCAGCGCTGCCGTGCCCGGCTGTTGTGCCGACGGCTGTGGGGCTTGGAGCCCTGGCACTCGAGGGGAAATTCAGCAGCATTCAGGAGTTAGGAGCACAAACAGACTGTATCCTCTTCCCATAGATGCTTTGTAGCAATGACTCCTTTAAATGCTCAAATCCCTCACCTTTGTGGGAGCTTTGCTGGATGATGGAAACTGATAACAAACTCATTCTCATTTTCAGCCCCTCAAGACTGTTCCTTCCCGCCGGTGTTCAGCACCATCACTCTTATTCAGCAAAGGTCTGAGCAAGCCATGGTTGCCTTCAGCCAGGTATGTACATTGTGTGCCATATACACAGTGCCTGCACAGATGTTTAATGCCCAGGAGCAAGGCGATATACCTTGGCTTGCCTATACATGTGTCAGGTCTGTCATATAGCGCTGTCAGTGTCCCGTGCTAGCAGGCCCCAGGAGAGTCTCAGACGAGGGAGCAACCACACGGTGCCTGGGGTGGCTGAGGTGGCAGAGTTGTGGGTGCGGAGCAGGGGCTGCTGTTGTAGAGGGGATGGAGGGGAGAGGCGGTGGGAACTGCACCTCCTGGCACTGCCCCCCAGCTACTCTTCTCACCCTCCCACCATGCCTGTGTGAGCCCAGCAGGAGCTCAGCCTCTTCCATCTCTCCCCCTCCATGGCAAGGGCTGCCAGTGCTGGCTCCCTGTTCACATTAGTTTGTGCCTATGCTGTCGGGAAGCCTCCACTGGCAGTTTTCCCTGCAGAGCATTTAGATTTTTTTGCTTTCCAACTGTTCTTCTTTCTTTGGGGTAACAAAACCTTTAAAGCAGGCAGAAGAGTCGTCTGTGATAGTATTTACTGCCTTATTTCACTACAGGTCATGGCTTGCCTAGCCAAACTGATGGGAAATTCCTGCTGAACGTTAGCGGCAGTGCCTCCTCCTTCATTAAACTGTTTTCCAGTAAGCGGAGGAACACTATCATTTGAACTGCAGCTACTTCACTGCAAAGCCCTGATTTCCCTTCTGTTCTCCAACAAACTCATTCTGGTTAGTCAAATGGCACCGCTAACTGGACACAGTGGTGTTGCAAGTAGGTTCAGTATGTGTTAAAAAAAAGCTTACAGAGGAAAGGCAGGAAGGGAAGCAGTATCTTTGGTCTTCAGGTAGCAGAAGTCCGAGTCTTTGAGCATTCCTCGCTTGGGGAATTGGGCAAGTTGTGCTGTATGAGCGCTTGCAATTAGTTATTCTTCAGTTATGTCTCTCTTCAGAGTGAGCACATTTTTTGCATTTGTTTCTTGACATGAACATCAGGAGCTGTCAGACTGTGAGAAAGGCTGTTTAACATGTTTTCCTTTCACTGGAAACATTCCTGATTGAAGACTCTGCAGTAGCTCTCTGTGACACCTCTTGGCTTGCCATACGGCTCCATCTCAGAGCCCAGAATCATCCTACAGCCCAGGTGGGCAGGTGGAACTCAAATACTGAACAAGTACCCAGGACTCCCTGCTCTGTTTTCTTTAATGCCATAATTTACTAGGTGTTACAAGTGAAATACTATCACATACACACCCCCACCACCTCAAGCCCTACAAACTCCAGGAGTCTGCAGGAAAAAGGGGCTGTTGATATCTCTATAGGAAGGAGACAGCAGCACTCCTGTGTTGACTGGTGGTGGGTACCTGACTGGAGAGGCAGCTGTGCCCCCTCTCCAGCCCTGAGTCCCTGCCTCCTCAGCCTCTGGCTTGGACTTTCAGACCTCTGTCCCTGAGAACAGACCCAGCTGGGCAGGAAAACGGTCCCAGTGCTTCATGCCCCCTCCGTGCACAACATGGGTCCTCCCTCTCATTTCTGCAGGAGGCAGCATTTACCAAGAGTGCACTTCTGGTGGTGTAATCCACGTTGTTGCTAGTGCCATCAGCTAATTTGCACTAATTTCTCAGTGACCTGGTTGTATGGAGTAGGGAGGCGTGCTCTGGCAGTCTCCCCTATTTTAGTACCCCGCTAGACAAAGCTAGTTTAAGATATCTCATCAGGACAATCAAATGTCAGGTGCCAGCACAGGGCTGCCCCTACAGAAGGAAAAGAGGAGGGAGGGGGCAAGCAGCAGAACTGGGAGAAACAGCCCTTGGGACCCAGGTTTGTCTGTTTACACTTCAGGTGGTGAGCTGGAGCCGGGCAGAGCAGGAGCTGCTGCTCCTCCAAGCAGCGGTTCAAGAACAGCTGCCATGTCCCTTTGCCCTGAGCCTTGCCTCTGCAGCCTGCCCGGCTGCCCAAGGAGCATCGCTCTAACAGACAGTGTGGGCTGGAGAGCTGTGCTGGTTTTCACCCTCTCAGTAGGTTGCTCCCCTGGGTGACTGCTTGCTTTGCCTGTCCCTCGAGCTGGTGCTAATCCTGCTGAACAGCCAGGGCAGAGCCCCAGTTGCTTCATCAGCACCTGCCTCACAGCACTAGTGGCGACAAATCTTGAATCAGCTCATCTCAGAAAAGGAGGCATCAGTTTCCACTGAATACAGTTGAGCCTAGGAATACACAAAACCTCTGAGGTGCAGAAGAGGCTCTGTGTGAAAGTCAGGTTAAACCCAGCTTCCTTCGTACCACACACACAGTTCCTCCCTGCCACCTCCCAGCCCTGTGGCCAAGCCACCGATGGCTTCACTGTGACATGAAGCAACACGCAGAAGGCCCACAAAGCCCTATGGAAAGAGCATTTTCTTTGTTTGTGATCAGCACAAACTAATCAGCCTTTAAATGAAAAATGTCTTTTGTATTCCAAAAAATGTTGCCATCTTGGGCAACACTCTGGACTTGCTGCCTGCAGACATGGTCTAGAACCTCTGAACCTACATAAGCATAAATAGAAAAGTCTCTATTACACTTAACAGCAGGAAAATTGCCACAAGTTGGAATTGTCACAAGGAATCCACCTTCATAAAGCTGTCACCTTTCAGGATTAGGAGCAGTCACAGATATCCCTGTGATATATCAGGAATATCCCCTGAATTTTTCTGTGCAGGTAGTAAGCTCTACAAGTACCACAGAGCACTTACTGGAGCGTTGTCCTTCATAGCCGCTCTACAGTGAGGATGGATTTCAAGGGGAAGTGAAAGCTTTTGTGATCTGGCTGCCAAACCCTTGGACCATCCAGTCCTGACTGTTCTTGGTCTAAACAGTGATTTTTCCCTTTCTCCTACAGAGGTTCACAAACTACCTGACTGGGCTAATGCAGGTGATTATAACTGAACTAAAAGTCATTTCCAGAAAATTGATGAGTTTATTCATCTTGCAGATTCAAATGTCTAGAAACTAGCTTCCTCCAGCTCTCAAACCAATTCCTGGTTGCAGTAGCATGCAGGACATGCTAGTGCAGATCCAGGCATTGACTAAAGAGTTAGCTTGTGAGACAAAATCAATGCAGTGTCTGGTTTCTGGACCTACTGAGCAATTACCAGTAGCATTAGGAAAAGGTAACATAAGCATACTCCCACGCTTACTTTCTGGTTGTTAACCAACATGCCTATCAGAAATCCTTTGGATTTATGTTGGAAAACTATCAATGACAAACTTCAAGAAGTAAATAGGGCAAACCTTTTGTTTTAAAGCACACAGCCTCCATAGCAAACCGAGACCTGAAGGAACTTATTCCTTGGGATGCTGTCTAGAGGACATTTCCTGGCAGTTGATTATTTTTGTACCAGGCGTTTTCTGTACCTCTGAGGCTGAGTTTGCATACTGCTCATTAGGTGCTAACTTCATTGCCCTCTCCTGGCAGGAAAGAGGATTTAAACAAGATGCATCCTCTTCAGACATTTATGGGGACAGAATTCCTATCCCAAAGATTTTCCACTGGGTTTTCCACTCACATCGTGTTGGAGAGGTCAGTAGACCCAGACCAACCCTTACCATGACTGCGGATGCAATTGCAGAAGGTGAGAGGAGCAGTGCACTGAAGATGACAATCAATGGGGCTTTCAAGAGAGTGAGGCCAGTCTGGTTTGCAGCTTTTATTGTGACATTGGGAAAGTAATTTAATTAACCACTGTCTTGATTTCTAGCCTGAGCACTGTATTTCCTTGCAAAGCGAAACATCTGTTCAGGGGGTTCTTCACACTGATGGAACAAGGAGCGGGGGAGCTTGGGCTCTGTGTGGTCTTTTCTGTTGCCCTGGCTCCTTCCCCTTCCAGGCAGCCAGGTCTGAGCAGGGAGGCACAGCATGTACTGAACTCTCCTGCAGAGATGCTGGAGCCCATCCCAACACCGAAGATCTGATTGCTGTCATCATGCAACCACATTTAGTCATGTTTTTTAATTATTTTTCCCCCCAATGGTGTGACAGACTTGCCAAGCTGAGAAAGCTCAGGGAAATATCTGTAGAGAGCTGCAGAGTGGGCAGAGATGCAGAGCGGGTGAGTCATGCAGAGTCTGGGGGCTGACGGCAGAGACCCTTGTGTGAAAGGCTGTGGTTAAAGGAGGTGGAAGGGTTTCTTGCTGGCCACAGGACTGAAGTGGGCAGATGTAGGTGAGTCAAGTGAAGGTTGTTGCAAAACAAGATCTTTGAGGGCAAAATCAGTGAGGTTGCTGGTAACACTATAGAGTTTTATGGGTCATCTTGAAACTCCAATTTCATTTCTGTACCCTCCTACTACTTCTGGACAGCCATGCTGCTCCTGCCTTTCATTTTTTCTCTTCATTCACTTTTACTCTTCCCTTCCATTTTTCATCCTTTGTGTGCTTATGCTAGCTAAATGCTTTAGCTCCCTTGTTTAACCAGCTGATGATAGATAGCACTGTGAGTTTTCTTTCATAGGCTGACTGATGGGAAAATGAGTAATAAAAAAATAATATTATCATAACACCAGCTATATGGAAGCATAGTGGGTAGGGTGCTGCTTTACAGAGGAAGCGTGGGCATCCCCTCCCTGCTCTGTCCAGATGACCTGTATCATCTGCAGCATGGCATTTCATCTCTCAGTGCCACAAGTCCCCATCTGTAACATGTGGTTAATAATACTGCCTTTCCTCAGACGGATATGGTGAGGCAAGGAATAGTTAACAACTCAACACAGTGATGGGGCTGATTGATTTGGAGGTAGGAATAAGACAATCAGGAACTGCAGATACCTGGAGCAAACCCAAAAGATGAGGTTTTTCAGAGTAAGACTTGTCCCTTTATTAACTGATAGCAAAACAGGCTTGATCCATGCAGGATCCCTCTTTTTTTTGTAATGCAAGTAATAAGTGAAAGTATTTCATATTAAGTGAGAGCAGTTTAGTTGAGAAAGAGTTTTGTGAAAACTGGCCTATTTATAAAGACAGAAGTAATATTCAGCTTCTCATGCAGGTTGGTTCAAAACAGTTCACAGAAGCTGTTCTGATGGGAAACTCAAAGGCTGGCTGATATTATTATAGAAGGTGTCTGCTTTCTTTGGAAATGTTACATTTTTGTTGAAAAAAAACAACACTAAAAATATCACCCAAACTGAAAAGGTTCTTAATGGGAAAAACATGTCATCATTGCTGGTAGAGACCTTAAACCTTTCTTTCTACCAATTTTCTAACTTTCATCTGAGTTCTAGAAATGACATGCGTGACTCCCCTTTGTGCTTTTGATAAATTACAGTCTCATGAAAGTTGCAATCCAAATTTATTCAACTAACACCAGAACCGTGGTTTTCACACCAAGAAAGCTAATCATGTTTTGAAACAATGTCATCCTGCCATTGATGTGACCATACACATATGTGTGGCTCCAAGACCAGTCACTGGGGACTATGATCAGATGAATTCGATGGGGTGAATTTGGAGCTGAGGTGTGACCCATACAGGGCTCAGCCTGCAGCAGGATGGCCTGCAGAGCCCACACTGCTGGTGTGACAAGAGGTGGCCAGGTTGCAGTGGACCAGCACACCAAAGCATACACGCAGCTTTACAATGACTGGAGGGACTTCAGGCATTACTGCCCTTTCTTACTGGTCACCTTTCCCTGTCTGGAAGTTGCAGCCAGCAGCATAGGCTGGTGGGTGGGATCTCACAGCTCTGGTACCAAACCTGTTACTTCTTTATTACAGTGCTGAGGGATGAGATTTAAAATAAGCTGGATATCTCCCACTGGAGAAAGCCACGTGCTCTGTTTTACCCGCAGACCAGTGGGAGCAGGACACTCATTGTGTGTGTCTACCTGCAGGCCAGTGACAAGGAACATCCATCCAGCTGCTGGGCAGCAGCTGCTGCCCTCCCAGATGCTGATTCATACAGTTATTCCACACAGGGCAGTTTGTGCTTCCACCAACACAACTTGTTCAAAGCAGTGAAAATTTTATGTGTCCAAGCCTCAGTTGTAACCAACTTGTCTCTAAACAGCTAACAATTTCATTTTATTTCTAAATGAAATTCTCAGGAAAGCCAGTAAAGGTTTTCCTCACCTTTCTGCATACACACGGCTATTCCCATCTGTATGCCACAAGAAATGTGCAGGGCCAAGTGCAATGTTGCTACTGGACACATCTAGGACTTAGCTGAGTCCAGCAGTACTGCAGACATCTGGACAAACTTTATTCAGAAACAGCCAGCACTCTGCAGCACTCACAGGATGCTTTTAGAATACAGGATTCTGCCTGTTTTTGAAAAACGTTGTACCTAGAAAAGAGAGCTTGGAAAAAGCCTTAGAGGGATGGGGGCTTCAGTGCTGTGGCCCTCTCAAGACTAGTCTGAAAAGAGATAGCCTCAAACTGAGAGATGCGCTGACAAAAATCAGGAGCATCACATTGCAGGTCTCGGGGAAGGCTAATTAACACCCATGACAGCTTACATCCTGTCTGCTGGTGGAAAGGAAACATGCTGTAGGCGTCCCAAGGCTGACATTCATGCCTGGCATTTCCCCCACGCTGCCGGGGTGGGCAACAGAGCCGTCAGCATGCTGGCACGGGGACCACTGGAACCCTGGGCCCAGGAGGGCTGGCAGCAGACACCCGGCTGGGATGGGGGCTAGGGGGAGCGGCATTGCTCTGATGGGGGTCACAGGTTGGCTACGGGGGGAATCCCTGCTGAGGCCTCCCCCTAGTTAACTGCTGTCCCTTCCAACTCAGCAGTCTTCCGCACAGCGTTTGCAGAACTTGGAAATCTTGGAAAGGCACATACAGCCCAATAACGAGCAGGGGGACCTGTGCTCCCAAGCCTGCCAGCAGCACTGGTAGCGCTGGCTATGGCTGGCGATGCCTCCAGTGCCTCCAGCCAGGACCTCCCCATGCTTGGCAGCACAAGGCAGCCCATGGAGCTCTCCTGCCAGCAAAGCTGGGCTTGCCTGGGCACAAGCTCTGCTAGCACACAGGGTGATCTTGGGGACTGGCTCGGTGACTGTGCCATCACTGGCACAGGAGCATCCCTCTCAGAAAGTGTTTGGGTGTTTTCAGCACGGCTCTGCCCGGGCCAGCCAGCCCTTGCCAGTAGCTCCTTGGCACCGTCTGGAGGCTGGCACGAGCTGGCCATCCCCAGTGGGTGGCTTGGACAAGGTCTCCCTGCTTGGCGGGGCGATAGCCTTGGACAGCAAAGACATGGACTGCCCCATGCCAGATTGCCCCAGAGCTAGGCCCATGCAACGCGCCAGCATTGCCACAGCCTGTTTGACATCTCCCCAGTCGCTGGGTGAGGACACTACAGAGGACCATCCTCTGCCCTGAGCTCAGGGCATGGGCAGAACCTGGCTATGCCAGGGGTACAGCCCTGGTCTCTTCAGCTTCCTTCCCCACCCAGTAAACCCACCTTGCCCCATTCATTTCATAGGTCAGACCTGGATGTGAGATTCCCTGGTGCTGCATGAGCATTTGGGAGGCTACACCCACCATAGCAGCACTGTCTACCTCCTCTCACTGGGGCTGCCCTGTGCAGCACCCCAGCCCTTGAGTGGGTTTTGCAGGATGCTTCTTGGGAGGTCCTGGTACACAGCTGCTTTTGGGGCATGCAGGACAAAGCTGTCTTCCCCAAGGGTGCTGAAGACTTCAACCTTGGCCACCCACAGTGATCTGCCCTATAGGGGTGGAAGGTTTCTTACCAAGCGTGAAGGGCAAGCCATTTCCTCTTGGAAGAAACACCACAGGACCTTTTCATGCTTCCTCTGTGTGCAAAGCACCAGCAGGCACTGCTTTCCATGGCAGCTCTGCCCTGCCCTGCTGGCTGTCCCGGTGTCAGCTCCCATCACCTCCGCCAGCCCATGGAAGAAAGGTCAGGGGAAAGCACTGAGCACTGGGCAGATTAACACCTGTGGGAAAGAAATCAGGCAGAAGGAGTGAAAGCAAGCAAGAAAATACCTCCCCTGCTCAGCCTGACAGGAGGTCCCCAGCCCTGTATTTGCGATGGATTCTCACCATGACTGGGAGAGCGGGAGGATTGCTAACACCAGCACAGAAACTGCATGCTAGCCCCCGTGCCCTGGGGAGCAGCAGCCCCTCCGAAGGCCAGACCCACACCCAACCACCTCCTTCATTGCTGTGTCTCATCAGCTCCGGCATGGATGCTTCAAGCAATCACAGTCTCTTTTTCTAAAGCATCTTGAGAGCCTGAATCACTTTTGCACCCAGGACTCAGTGGTGGCAGCCCATAGGCTGCCTGGAGAACATGTCCCTGTCCTACATATTCCTGTTTCCTGGAGTCATCTGGCACTGGCTCACACAGCCCTGCTTTAGCTACGTGCCTTCAAGTCCCTCGTAACGCTGCCCAGGAGCCCCTTTTCCCACCCTTGCCCCTTGCACTCAGTTGTGTCCAGGGGAGACCCTGTCAGTGCCTGGGCTGCAGGGTCCCCCCTAGCCAGGAAAAGCAAATCTGTGCACCTGCTGGCGGTGGTCTTGAAGGTAAGCTCTTCTGACTTGAGGCAGTGGGAGGACATTGCTGTTCTGCGCAGGCCCACTTCAGTGCCCAGAGCTGACCTAGGTGGGACTCCAAGCTAAAGCCAGAGTGAAGCCAGGCTTTATGTTTCAGGCAAAACATTTCAGGCTTAGGAAAGTTTAGCATTTTCCTTTTCCACATTACTTCCAGTCCCCTTGTGCTGCTGATTTCCTGCATGCCTACGGGAAACTCACTTCATCCTCCTCTTCATCATCCTCCCGGGGAGGAATACTGAGATTTATGGGTGAACGAAAAGCGGCTAGGAGCTGGGTCCTGTTGTTACCCCAGTGCAAGTGTAGTTGGCATGTACTTGTGCATTGCACTTGTGCCAGTGGTGACAGGCACCTTTAAGAGCAGGAAAAATGAGCCAGAGGGCTGTGGGGCCATCCCAGTGCTATGACAAGCCCCAGAGCTGAGCTGAGCCAAGTAACACTCATCCTCCTCTTGCTCAGTTATGCTTGAAGCAGTGTCTGTTCCCTGACAGAGCCTTGGGTGCTCACTTAAGCTAGGCAGAGCTGGGCAAGTCTCATCTCAGCAGGGTGAGATAGCTCCAGCTTTGCATGGAAATCAGCATCAAACCATGCCATGGTGTCAACCTGCATGGGTTATTTCAGCCACCAGCATGAATGGATCCTGAAGGTTTCCACCCACTCCCCACTTGGGCTCCCACATTTGCAAGCTTTTAAGCCCAGTCATGCAGTCATGCCTCTACTGCCAGGCAACCTCCTGCTAGCCAGGCCCAGGAGTACTTAGCACCCAGGTTAAGCCAAGCATGGGAGCCTGCAGCCTCGTATGGGTGCCAGGGACCCAGAAAGGCTCTCTCCTTAAGAAAACCAAGGTCTAAATGGGTAAACACAACCAGATAGTTCTTACTGCATGACACCTACTACTGCTACTGTTTCTCCCATGCACACATCACCTCCCACAAATGGCACCTTTTACTTCAGTCTCCACAAAACTGGTTAATAGTTAAATGTCACCCAAAGCAGAAAAACCTTTGCAAATCTGCAGCAGCCCTGAGCTCCCTGGTACCACACAGCCAGCAAAGCAAGTGAGGGCCTTGGGAGGAAGCACCGTGTATGGTGTACGTGGGTGTGCTCCTCTCATTGCACAAGAGATGGGCGTTACTGGAGTATCGTTCATGTTTCTTATTCCACACGTGACCCTGTCACCTGCTCTGCAGAGGAAAAGACATGTAACAAGTCACAAGCGAGACAGGGAACAAGCAGATGAAGCTGCAGTTGGCTGATATAGGAGAACCTTCCTACACCATCAAGGTGTGCTTCACACCGTATTGCTCTGATTCTGCTCTCTTTGAGGTTGCTGAAGATTTGAGTGTTATCTTGTCATGGGAACCAGGTGTAAATGAGGTAGAAAATACATCTGTGCGGCTTAACCTTCCATGAGAGAGGGCAGACTGGAAGGTGCAGTGTCTTGAGGTAGTCTCAGCCCAACTCACTGGAGGATCTGTGGCCACGGATGGACCCAGGGTTTGCCAGAAGCAGATGTCCTTGCTGCCCTTCCCAGGGCAAGTGCAAGTCTCTATAGGCCATCCAAGACAATGGAGAACCCAGGTATACTGCAGATAAGCCTGCATGTTTGGATTTTATATGGAAACACAGCCCAGCTGCTGGACCTGTTACATCAATCCTCAGTCACTAACCTTGCCTCCTCTCTTGTCCCAGGCAGCAGTCACATATCACTGTCCACTGCTGAGAAGCTAAGTGGCAAGTTTCTAGCTTCCCATTACATATTTCAAAACTCAGGCACTGAGAAAACCAGGGCTGTGGCACAGTCACAGTGGTTCCCCTGCTCCACACATATTGGTGGATTAATGAGAAGAGACCTGGCTGTGGAAATTAACCCCATTAATCTGCAGCCTGAGCCAATGCTTCTGGTTTTGCATATGAAAGAAATGGCATTCTCTGAGATTTCTCATAACCAGTGAAAGGCAAGGGAACTGAGGAGCTCCCACTGGAGGATAAAGTGCCTCCTTGGTGCTTTCCATGCAACCCTTGTCCATCAGTGGATGGGCAATTTCATTTCAAATCAGTTATAGCCATCAAAGCAAAATGCCATTTGCTTTAAGGTCAAAATGAAGTCCCACTGTGTTGCCACCTCTGGGCAGGAGGAGGGATTTAGTCAAACTCATTGCATCTATTTCTTACTGAACAATATAATCGAGAAAAATAATATAAATATTGCCAACTATTTTTTTTGTAAGCCTCTTGTACTCAGCCTGACCCCACAAAACTCATCCAGGAGGATGCCTTAGCCCTGTCCTCTCTGTGTATCAACTGTATGCAAGTCCTTTACTTCTTCAAAACGTTCTTGATCAAAATGACTCATCTCCTCTGTGAGTCGATCTGTACACTGTGTAACCATATCCAGGAGATATCCATGTCTCACTAATTCAGGTAGATCATGGAAGCTGGGACAGTTGGCTTGTTTTAAAAGCCTCTTTCAGCTGTTTATTGGCAAGACAACCACTTGTAAGGAAGCTTTTATACACTCAGATCTTGGTGTGACCTTTGGGTATATCAAAAACAATTAGCAGAAGTAAGGAGATTAATTTTGCCTTAGGAGAGTGCTTGAAACAATGAAACTGAAGGACTTCTAACACACTGTTGTCTGTATTTTTTAAAGGATCTGGAAACTTGACAAAACTGCAGAAAGGTCCCACAAAAACTGCTGCAGGGTTTGAGAAAGCTCTACAGCGCAAATCTGGAGGATATCAGCCCAGATAAATTACTACAGGGAAGATTAGGAGATGACTCAGAGTATGGGTGTGGATTCATTCATGTAGAGGAAATGTAGAGCTGCCACAAGAAGCTCTTGAAAGTAGAAGAAATAGACAGTAGGAGAAGTGGTAGCTGTGCAAGCTGAGAAAAATAAAATGTGGAAATAACCACGTTGTTAGTAAAGTCATTATGAACATTTGAACCATGGTGAAGAAAATATCAAGCTAAATGGTGATCTCTCTGCTGAGATCTCCAATTTGAAAGGAAAAGCTTTTTGGGTGGTGGTGGTGTATGTGTTAACTAAAAGCAGAAGTATTGTAGTCAAGCATGCATTGCTGACTGGGCTCACTCCAAAACTAACCAGCTGAAATTCCATTGTGGACATGCAAGCAGACTAGGTGATTTCATGGACTCTCCTGGCTTTGTGGATGAACCTATGTGTCCATGTTACCTGTTTTCCTGAGGAAAAAGAAAAAATCACTTTTCTGCTTGACGTTCCCTCATCCTGCAGTCCTCACCTGAACACAGTTTCCATCAGCCTCACCAAAGTGCTGTTCACATCCTCTGCAAGGCCAAGGCCAGGTCTCACTCTTGGCCCTTCTGACTCACACCATACCTCTGATGTGCCAGTTCCACTGCTTCATTGCAAAAATAAGGGTTCAACTGCAAGACAGGAAAAGAATAAGCAGCTAAAAGGGTCCAAACACATCCAGAGACATTTAAAGAGACAACTCGTCCCTTTCTTGGGCAAGCAGCAATATTTAACTACAGCCAGCCACACTTTGCTCTTATCTGCAGTTGTAAGGTTGCCCCCGTGGTGGCCCTCGATCGCAGCCTCCCAGAAACCCAGCCGTGAGCATCCATCTCCCCTTGGCTAACAGCAGCAGTAACCCTACTTCTACACAAGAAAACGTGTACACAGATTATGCCTCACAAATATCAAGTCAAATGGATTTTCTTACTTCTTATACTTCTCTTTTTTTCATATCATATATGAAATATATGATACGAAAAAATATATAATAGCTCCAAAAATAATCCCTGAAACTCCCCTACCTTAAGTATTTTTTGAAAAATAACAAAAAAACCCAAGAAACTCTCCAGTCAGTTATAAACAAATGACGGGAAAATCCTGCACCTGACTAACTGTAGTACTGTGGCCAGGCTTTGTCTTTGGGGATTTCCTCAAAGCTCAACTTCTGCATGAGTGAACTAAGAGCCAAACCAAAAGCAAAAATTGGGCTGTGCTTGGAGACGGGTGAGCCGGGTAAATCTGCGACTCCACTTTTACTGACCTACACCAGAGAAAACAAACAGGTCTTTTTCGTGCTGGCTTGAAAAAGAAATTTGAAAGGGGCTTGATTTCTTAAGAACAGCTGCTCAAAATCTTATTTTTGGCAGGCTGCTGGGGACTTTCTTGCTGAAAGTGGAAGAAACGCAAGAAGCTGACTCACATTTCAAATAGCTGGTTTTCAGCTGAGGAAACCTTACTTTTTCAGTAGCGTTTTATATTCAGTTAAATTTTTCATGATGCAGAAATAATTTCCAAAACAGTTTCAGTCTTCCCTTCATTCTGCACAGACAGAAATCTAAGCTATTTTTCCTCAGGAAATTTACCACTTTGACCCTGACAGGGACTCACCGTGGAGCTGGCTGGGGGGGCAGCAGAGTCGAACGGCTGCAGCTGCCCCATCAGCACCCTGCTCACTAACCCCGACCCTGCATAATGGGCATGCCACTGCCCCTGTCCTCCCCCCAGGGAAACCCACCCCCATGCTAACTTCCGAGAGCCTACTCACGCAGACCTTCAGGCTGTTATGCTTAGTTCATTAAAAGATGTCCCAGGAAAGTGGTAGCAGGTACCAGATCCCTTCAAACTGGTAACATCCTTGCATGGACCCTGGGTACCTGCTGTGCCCAGGCTACAACCTTCTCAGGCAGAAACCTGGTCCCTCTCTCAGCTGTGGTGCCCTGATTTGGTTGAGCCCCAGGCGTGGCACTATAATAAGCAAGGTTCATAATAATCCTGCTAATGGCTAGATCAACAACATCAGAGTCGATCAAGCGTGCCCACCCTCAGAGCCCAAACCCAGGCTCTCTATATAGAACACACTGACACAGTAACCTTTCTTTATACAAAACAATTGACTGTTTTTCTAGCATTTAAGCATTCGTCACTGGTTTTCAAATCAGCCATCTGATGTTTCCCGATTTATATATAAAGGGCACAAGCTTTTGCTTCAGGAGAGTCACCTGCACAAAGCCTGTGCTTGAGGAAGCCGTTGATGTCCACCACCCTTTCACGCCGGTGGTCAGCCGGGGGCAGCTCTCCTGCCTCCAGCGCCACTTTTCTGGTTGGGCTTCTCCATTCTGATCTTGGTAAGACAGTTTGTGGTTCAGATGCTATCTAATGAGCAGGTCCTTCAAAACAAGTGGAGGTGAGAGAGACAGCAGCTCTGTTTGTTTTAAAGAAGCTTTGAAATATAATAAATCAGGAGGATACTAAAGGCAGAAAGGGAAATTCCCTGGGCAAGCTTGGTCTGAGGGGGACTGCTAGCACAGCTACAGGGAAGTCCACATCGCAGAAAAAGTTAGGTCCATCTTTTAAATACATTTCATCAGCTTCACAGATCATAAATGTTCCTCTAGACTCTGCTGGGTAAAGTGCTCATTTCAGGGTCCCAGCTCTTGTGTTTTTTAAGCTTCACAGCTAGAGGAAAATGAAGGAGGCTAGGCACCCTGAGGGGAGCAATGCTTTTTAAGCCCGTTGTTCTCACAAAAATGCATCAGAAATCTCTTACATTGTGTAGGCCATTATTCAGAAAATGCTGCCACTCTCAACAAATGCCAGCTGGATGCATTGCAATCTAGGATGTAAATAGAGCTGGCTTTGACTTTTAGCAAAGCTTTTGCCCAGTGGACCAGACAGCTCTTTTGTAGCAATAGAAGGAAAAGTTTTCTGGACCCCAGCAGGCACAGAATAGCTTATGAAGTATGGTGTACCCTGGTATCTGGTGTTTGGTTTTCAGCTGGATTTTGGGGTTGGGTTTTTTTCCTGCAGCTGTTCTGCATGCATGCGTCTAAACTCTGTGTGGCTCATACACGTAGTAAAAATGATCACATTCTCCTCCTGCATCCCATCCAGGTAATTGTGCCATGTATTTGGAAATGCACCACAAATCAGACTAATGTTCTTTTTCCTGGCAGCACTGGAGGAAGGGACTCTGTGCTGCAGGGCCCAAAGGCTTTGCTTTTGTTCTTAGAAAGAACCCTCTCCTCAGGTAAAATTAACAGCCCAAGCTCTAAATCCTAGTGGGGGAGAAAACATACCAGCTTTCCTGAAAGAGTGTCTGCTACAGTCTTAAACTGCAAACACCCCTGGACAGTCTTTCTCTTCACACAGGCAAAACATTCAGCCCATGCACAGGTCAGCCAGCCTACCACATTTCATTGACTTTTTGCTTTCCTCCTACATTCAAACAAGTTAGAACTTCTTCATAAAGCCCACACTTCTTAAATTACTCAGGGGGGAACTTAATATATCAGTCTGAAGGTCTGGGAAATAATAGGCTACACCTCCTGATGCAGCCTCAATTGCAATATATTGTCATACTGATGGACAAAGCGCATCTTGTGTTTCCCATCAATGGTACTCATTTCTGCTGAGAAGTGACTTATCAGAGAGAGCTGACTGAAAAAGAACAGAAAGATCTAAATGTATTCCTATCTAATTTCTTCTCACAGTCAGTTCAGATGTAGTTTTTAATTTCCATTGTTTGGGGTACTTAAAAAAGTTTCAGTTATTGTATTAGATACACTTCCCAGCAGAAATTCCCCTACATAATACCTATAGGCAGAATTCTTAAAATTGATTTGCAGCGTCACTTTTGTGATACTACAGTGCAGATCTGGGCTTCTTTTTCTGCTGAAAAGCACACAGAAAAACAACAATCCTTCCTGGTTCTTTGGAGTGTTCTTTTGCTTTGTTTTGTTTTGGTTTTTTTTACTGGTAAAGGTACTGGCAATTGTAAATCTTGTCTTTGTTTTTCTTGGCCCCTTCTTGGGTGACAAAGGAAGGTAAATGGTAACTCAGCAGCTGACACTTAAAGGAGAAGAAAGACTGCACCTTTAATGGAAACATTTTCATCTACCTTCTTTAGCAGACCATTAAAAAAGTATAACTTTAAGGACTCTTCATGGAAAAAAGAGAAATTAAATCCAGAATTTTGAGTATAAACCCATTCAAGCATTTTTCGTCTTCCTTATGTTGCGTGAAAAGACTAAAGCAATAGCAGAAGACATCAATTCACTTTTTTAGTCATTCTTTAACATGACTGTATGGTGCTTTACAAGGAAAAACCAAGATAAGGGTCTCTCTGGATATGACCGAGAGAACTGAGTGACTTGAAAAGCATAGGCTCCAGCAGAGAGAAAAGGTCTTTTCCCTTCAAGGACAGCAAGCTCAGAGTTCTGCTGCTACAACTTAATGCAAAAGGGCACCATATGTGTCGCAGCTTGCATGGATTAGACAAACATTTGTTAATTGATGCTATTTTGGAGGGTAGAAGATGCCCCAGAAGAACACTCTGGATTCTTACCAGTAATCTTTCCTTTGAACACTGCTTTTCTGCCCATGGGGACAGAAGGTGAGGTACTGGTAAAACTGAAATGGTTACCAGTGTGTTAGTCCTGCTTTTTTTAGGGAAACAGTTTCTAATGAAATAAGGACCTAAATCAGCCCTTTTCTGTATTTTTTTCTGAAGAAGAAATAAAATTAATAAACTAGGGGCTCGGAAGAAAAACCTTCTTATAAAGACATTACAATTGCAACTATTTCTGAAGCAAGTGGCATCCTTTGCCATTAGAGATAGAAACCTGGATTAGGCGGCTCATGAGCCTGATCCAACCTGCTAATGCCTATGTTACTATGTTATATGTACACTGTTTTTCCTCAGTGAGATGGCTGAAGCTGAAAATTCAGCTCTGTTCAAGGCTTCCATGGGCTGCTGAGTATTTGGATATGGAGGTAGCTGTGGTCATCTGTAGGGGCTTCCCACCACCACAGGTCTTCACAGACCTTGGTTTCAATTGCAACTACAAGCAGAAGTTCCAGAATAGCACAAGAAAGGATGTTCCCCAAATTGTTTCTAAAATCAGGAAGTAGAAGAAAGCTGGTAAGACCTCCCGAGCTAATAAAAGTGATAAGCCTCATTCACAAGGTTTGCCATTCTTATTGAGTGCTTCTGCCATCCAGATTTTTTGGGGCTTTCCCATCCTTGAGTATATTTTAAGTACAATGTAAGGGGACTATGCGTGGCTGTTCAGAGAACCACAAACTCTCAAGACCAGCCTACACCACAGAAGCCTTCAGGTTGTTTGAGCTTGTTGCTTGGGGATTTGCTTTGTAGACACCTCAACGCAATCAGCATGGAGAAAGGGCAGGGCAGCCCCTTACATGGGCATCGTGTATGTACCAGAACCATTATGGACGCAAATTATAAATTCAGTCTGCAAATCTGCCCCAGGTGTCTGATTTTTTTCCAAGTAAAAATGACAGAATTGTGCAAACACACAAATGCTGCCTGTCTGCATATATGGATGTCTGTATATGTAACTATGCATTTAGTGGGATGGATCTTCTTGTCTTTTCTTTATACAATGCATTTTTATAAGGACACAAAATAATGCTCAGATAGCTCTGAGCCTCTGGCCAGCCTCCCCAAAAGTCAAGTTTTCTTGTTCAATTTGGAATAACTAAATGGACTAAAAATAGCTTGTTTAGTGAAATATAGTGACTCACTTCAAAAGCAGAATCCTGCTTTATCACCATCAGTTCAGAGCAGTGGCTGGGATGTTGTCTGTAACAGTGGCTGTATATCCAGTGTCATCTGATAGCCCTGGAAGACCTTCCCAAGTCTGGGAGCACCGTCTGATTTCAGCTCCTTCCCAGAACAGAGTGCACAGGCTGAGAGGACAGGTGGTGTCTGGAGAACCAGTTAGAGCTCCCTGACCTTCCTCCTGGCCCTGAGGTTTGGGACCTGCCTGCAACAGCTTCCAGGTTAGAAAATACTTGCAAAAGACTCTTAGTCCTGTTAAGTTTCATACTCTGGAAAGATTTGTTTGGCTAACCTCCTCTGCTCTGCCTCCAAGGGTATCTCTGTCACAAGAACCCATGATAAGATGCCACATATGGCAGAGACAAGAAGCACTGAGAGGTCTGTGAGCTGGCTAGCAGTGGTCCCAGGGACCAGCCAGCATTTGAGGAGACCTGAAGAAGAATGAGGCCACCTCAGGCATGGCTTTTCCTCACCTTGCAAAGCCTGTCTTCTCCATCAGTCTTTTGTCCTGCAGGTGGGGAGGATGGCAGAGGTGCTGCTGTTCTAACCTTGCAGCCAACTGAGGCTCTCATCTGAGGGCATGCTGAGGTACCTCAGGAACATGTCAAGACAGATAAAGTGCCCCAGTGACTCAGGCTGATAAATGCAAATGGTGTTCAGCCTATTTAAAGTGCAACAGGCGTGAGTGTCAGTGGCACGTCACAGAAAATAAGTTTTATTTGTATTTGGGCTAATGGACACAGGTTTTCTCATGTGTATTCTGGTCTCTGAAGGTCTGCAAAGGCTTGAAGTCATGTGTGAAATGTTAAAACTTCCAAGTGAAAAATATGAAAAAATAGCTTGAAGTCACCCAAAGGTGGTGACAAATAAGAGTTTCTCAGGGATCCAAGAGAAGAGATTTCCTGGCTGAATGCTAGCTGCTGAAGCATGAATGTGACAACTGTAGGCTTTTCTCTGTGTTACCAGACAATCTGAAACCCCACCTCTGACTTTTTCAAATATACTGTGGTTTGTAATCACTAAGTACTCAGCTACTGCGGGGATGACACAAGTAATGTCATCTCAGCACTGAGAGAAGACCTAGTGGGGCAACAATGACCAACATGTCCCAGAAAATGGGGAATTCTGGTCATGGGAATGAGCAACTCAGCAAAAGACATGCAGTCACTTTCAAAAGAATGACACAAGTGAAGCCAAGTCACTTGACTGACAACAAAATTAAGACCTCCTTTAAAAGAAACTAAGCATGTCTGAATTGTAGAAAACTTTTATGCTTGCACAACAAGCCACTAGGCACTGAGGCAAGACACCAGCCAGCTGCCATGGATCATGTAATACTGTCAGTCACATGAACCGTCTTTGCAGAGAAAATCTCTCTGATGTGCCTTTTAGACAGTTACTCAGCAGATCAGCTGCTGTGGCCCTTGTGGAAGGCTATCTGTCTTCCCCATTTTGTACCATTATGTATTCTTAAACCCTTGTTCTCAAGAGTCATTAGCAGGGCTAAAGAGAGAGACAAGCAAAGGCCCCCAATCTCTGTGAGGCAAGAGTGGGAAAACGTCTACCTTTCCATAATCCAGTGTAGATTGTTTAAAGTCTAAAAATTATTATACTTGGTCAGATTAAAGGGACTGGGTTTTCCCTGCTTGCTTGCTTATTTCGGCTCAGGGAAGTAGACCCCGCTTCTAGTTTATCACCCTCCCACATGCAAACAAAAAGCATAATACCTCAGAACCTGCCAGTTTCTCTCTGTGGACAAGGAGGGCATGAAGAAATGTCACCAGCAATTGTTTTCTGAATGCACAGTGGGCTGAAACGTCCTCTTACAAGCACCACTATTCCGCAGCCTTCGCAGGAGCCTCTTCCTGACACATGCCACCACAACTGCAGACCTGCCTCTGATCTCATTCCTTTTTTACCTTTCTGCCTTCTGCTTGGTCAAACTGGAGGCATAAACCCAACTGCTGCCTGGGCCAGGGAGTGTTTTGCACTCACCATGCCCTAGGCAAAGCAGGGGAGAACACAACTCAGAGCATCCCCAGGTGGCATGACGGGAGCTTGAAGCAGCTGTTACAAAACGGTCAGGAGAAATCAGATGTGGGAATCCCAGGCTGCTTCTGTCATAAAGGAGGCATGGGAATGGTACAGACCCATGCTGCTGGAAGGGTCTTAGGTGAGCAAAGAGCATAAAAGAGCAGAGTGAGAGCTATTGCTGGGGAGAGGAGTTTAAGAGCAAGGTGCTACTGTTATGCGAGCTGTATAGGCAGAAGGAAAATGGTGACGTTATTTCCTAAGAGCTGCACAGGGAGAATGTCTTTATCAAGAACTGAAAGAAGCATTTTTCTATGAAGAAGAGCAAGAAGAAGTTTTTATTCCATCTCATTTTATTTCTTCATCTGGAAAATACACTCCCTCCAGTTTTCCTCTTACACTGAAGGAAATGTGCTACCATTCATGTTGTGTATGCCACTCAGTATGTACTATGTGTTTACCACATGCATACAGTGTTGTGGGAAACAGCAAACATCTGAGCCTGTGGTTTAAGCTCCTTTATAGTCAACAGGGAGAAAGTGGTGGTTCCAGTTGCAGAAGCTCTCTGAGCTGTCTTAGGTTCCTACTGTAGGACAGGATTCCTCTCCATGTAGACAAGCCTTGCTCTCTCTCCGGACTATGGAGAGAGTCTAGATGACTAGCTTGGATATAGATGTGTCAGTTTAGACAGAGAAAACAGCCAGTGGGTGTTATGCCCACTGCACTGACAGGGATGTCTCACCAGTTCCTTGGTGCCCCCTTGGACTGGCTGTGTCCACTCTCAGTCTCAGCTTTTGACTGCATCCTCTTTGGGTGAAAGCTGTTATTTTGTGCTGTGTTTGAACAGCACCTTGAGCAATGAGGGTTCAGTCTGTGCTCCTTCAGCAAACCCCTAGTGTTGCCACATGCAAAACTGATTATAGCCATCGTCCCAAAAAAATAAAAGTATGTTTGTCTCATGATTTTGTGATTTCAGTGTTGGAGTACCAATGCTAGTGTAAATGGCGGGATGGAAGGAAAAAATAGAGATGTGTCATAGGTCGGAATCTCTGGCAGTGCCAGTCAACATGTCGCCACAGCAGTGACTGCTGCTGATTTCTGCCATCTGAGACTCTGGGCCTTCATTCCCAAGGCTCTGACTTGGTGAAATGACTCTCCCAGAGATAGTTCCCATGGTTGTTCTAAGAAGGCAATCTAGAAGTTAGTCCCTGCTGCACCCCTCCGCAGCTGTGGCACAAACTTCTGCCTGACACACAGGCTGGATTTTGGTGAGCTGTGGGTTGTGTACAGCAAGCAGGCAGCGTTCAGGTGTGAAGAAGAGAAGGAAGTATTCATCTTCAGATGCAGTAGTTCTCTTATCCTTGTGTGGCCCACCAGCTTCCCTGTTGCCACTTTCTGGTGAATTTTGGTGACATTTCACATAGCTGTGCAGTTGTATGCCATAGCATTCATCTGCCATCCTATGTGGGCTAGTTTAGGCTTGTGTCAGAATGTGGGAAGTGAAAGAAGAGGCACCACCTTGTATTTAGACCATGACCACATTGTTTTGAATTGATCTTCTCCCCTTTGTCAACAGACCATGCAGTAAACATGCAGCACCACAACAGTGAGGCCAGGTTTGCAGGAGGGAGTGTGCTGAGAGGTGTGCATGTGTGGACACATGGAACGAGAAGGACATATGTGCAGGGTGCGTCTTTTGTGTACTCCTACCAAGAGGAATGAGGTCACTCTTGGTCACAGGACACCACAGATTTACTTTCACCTAAGAGTTGTCTAAACCCCGTTAAACACCAGTAAGCACTATTCCTGTTAGCAATCCTGAATTGCAGGCTGTGACAGCTCTGGAAGAAGTAGATGGCCTGTAAAAGATCCAGACCACCAACTGAGTTCTTTTATTTCTTGACAGGACTCACCAGTAAGTGGCAACTAGACAAGATGTAGAGATCCAGGACTGAAAGGGACTGCCGTAAAGACACATTCTGGCTTCTTTGTGCCAGACAAGCTTTAGCCATTTTATATTTCTCTGCTTTTAATCTGCCAAAGAAAGAGAACACTGCCTCTTTTCCACCTCATCTCCTTTGTCCATTGCAACCTGTGTGTTCCTGGTGGAATGGCAGCCTCTAGTTAGAGATACCCAGAAGTAATGGAGAGATCCTTTTTGGGCAAGTACTTTTTGTACCACTGGGACATGGCCCTGGTCTTGGCCTCCAACATCCCTTCCTGTATGATCAGGGAGATGACCCCCCACTATCTGCTCCACATTTGCTTCAGAATAAGCAAGCGAGAAGAGGCATCTCACTCCTCTGAAGTATCATGAGATCAGGTGTAAGAGGCACTTGAGGCCATCACCTACCCTTTACCCAGTAGCAAGCTGGGGAGACTCTCTGAAACTATCTGTGGCTGTCAGAGCAGAGCCCAGATGACAGATCAGCTGTGGCTTGATGGCAAAACTGTTTTCACTGACAAGAAGTCCCCACAGGATAGGATAGGATAGGATAGGATAGGATAGGATAGGATAGGATAGGATAGGATAGGATAGGATAGGATAGGATAGGATAGGACAGGATAGGATAGGATAGGATAGGATAGGGCCAGGTGCTGACATGTCAGATCCTCTTACCAACCCTACACAGCCTCTGCCCCAGCTAAGAGAGGAATGTGCTGATTTGGAAAAGCCCTGGTCACCTCCCTTGCACATTGCCATGACTACTCTGAAGAAGAATCCTGGCACTGCAGCCCTGGCAGGCATTATAAGGGTACAAAGATACTCCAGATGAACAGCAGCCATTCATTCAGCAGAAGTAAGAATGGGAAAATGGAAAGGGAAAGCCTGGTCATGTGGCTATCCCATGTAGGAGCAGAGCTCCTTCATCCTGGGGTGGGAATGCTGGCGCAGGCACATGCAGCACCAACAGTGCTCCAGGAAGAACCTACAGTCTGTGCTCAGAGCTGAAGGGGAGCTGGGATTTAGGCTTGCTAGCCCTTGGTGACTGACACGCAAACCCATATCTCCATGGCCTCCTTGGTTCCTCTTCCACAAGGAATTTCCAGTCTTTTCAGATACAGGATGATGAGCTGGGTGAGAAACACTTTACCCATCCCATGAAAAATTTCTGAGTCTTACAAATTTTCAAAAGAAATTTCTGTTCAGATTGCACAACGCTCTATGTTCCCAAAGTATTTCCCAAGACACTGGAAGGGAATATTAAAGAACTGCACCGAGAAAAACAGCAGCAGGAAAATCAGGCTAGACAGACAGTTAATGTCAGTCACAGACCTACCAATATTGGGCCACTTTCCTGTCTTTTGTTGCAAACTAGTAAAACGAAAGTTAAATTCAGTAGGTGGATTTTAATTGCAACATCATTCTCTGTGATGTCTGTTTATGGATATGTTGAGCCTCTGAGAAAAACATCTCCATAAAATGCAGAAGTAACTGTCCTTTTTCCCCTCTTGTGAAACATATTCCATGAAATCATGAGGGAAATTATCTGCCTAGTGAGAAATCCATTTCCAGGAAAAAACATCAAGTTGGATGGGTCAAAGACAAGAGATATTGAACAGTGTGGAGGGGAAACATAATCACAGAAAACTGTGTGGTAGCTGCATAGCTCAATGCAGAAATAAAAATGTGCTAGAAAACATCACACGGGTTGCAATGACATGCATTCAAAATGTTTGAAATAAGAAAGAGGAGAATATTATTTACATTTATCTTAAGCCCACTCCTTATGCATTCATTTCAAACCCAGAATGACATGTGGATCTTATGAAAAAAAAATAATCTATGTAGTCATATGACCAGAGACATTATGAGAGCACATGGAGTCAAGGCAACTACCATAGGTTTTGCCCATCAAACCATAAAGTGGATACTTCCCAGCCACTTCCCAGTTTGACTTGGCAATCAAGGTAACTTTTTTTCTTCAATTTAATTTCCCAGGTCTTTATGAGAGGGAAGCCAAAGACACCTGCTCATGTTGTTAGTGAGCCTCAGTTTGAAAGCTGGGGTTCCCAAGCCCCTGACAAGGAGAATTAGCTATGTTTATAAATCTGAATGGAAGAAAAGGAACAAATTCAGCTTAAGCCAAATCCAGGGAGATGGCCATAACTGGACAGCATTCCCACCAAAGTCATAGATTCTCATTCTTCTATTTGGGATAAAAGTGTCCACAAACGGGAGAAAAAAAAAGAAGAGTGAGAATTGATAAAGACAGCCTGCAGCTACATTTCAGGAGAACCCTGTCCTTCTTGTTCAAAGAAAGCATGATGCGTAGCTTTTCCTCACTGTCTTCAAGTGGCTCTACAGAAACCCTGCAGACCTCTTCTAGCCTGTCTTCCCTCTTGCCAGTCTCTGCTGTGGCTTTGGATCTGTCTCCCAAAGGAAGAACAAATGGAAAACCAGGTATAAACAGCTGAGCAGCGGGAGGGCAGGTTCTTTCTGCTTGTCACTTTTCCTGTCCACCTTCCATGGGCGTCTCTGACCTCCATGCTACCACTGCCCTCAGCTATGGGCACTGCACTAGTTGGGTAACATGGGAGTGATCAGAGCTGCTTGCTCCTCACTGGGCGCTCTCTTTCATCTACCCAGCTTCTGCCTGTCATATGTAACTTTCACTGGTATCTGAACTTTCACCAGAAACTGCATTTCTTACCACACCCTACCATCAGACCATGGTCTGAAAGGAGAAAATGAGAGAGAAAAATAGAAGAATACTGTATCTACATAGATATTAAAAAAATATTTCTTTCTGGTAATTATTACTTGGTATGTTTGTCTCCTTGAAGATGTCAGCCAAATGTCCTTGCCACAAGCCTTCCCACTATGCACCAGCTGAAGGGTTTGAACCCTTTGTCATTGTAATGGTTGAGTCCAAAAATAAGTCACAGTGGCTTGCACCAAGTGCTGTCTCAATATTTGCATCTGAGGAGTCAGCCACTCCTCATCCAGCATCTCTGTCGGCTGCTGCCCCGCCTCTCATGGGCCCAGGAGCTATGTGCCAAGGGTACAGGTGGAAGCTGTTCAACCGACTAAACCATCTCCCTCCTCCCTGCTCTGTTACAGCCCATTTGACAGCTGTCAGATGTTCTCAGCATGGTGGCTGCTGTTGTTGCTGGATTCGTACTGATGGGAACTTTGCCTTAAGTGTTCCTGCTTTTAGTTGTTATTTGGACACAACAACAACACGTTCCCAAGGCAACACAAGTTTGGGAAGGTCTTTGGCAATGTTTGGTACTTTCTACCTCCCCAAAAGCCAAGCGGACTTCAAGAAAATAATGCAAAGGTATTTGTATCGTTCTGTAGCTTTCCATATGCTGACCAACAAAGACACTGAGAAGGTTTGCGGGTCCCTCAGATGAAAGGTTTTAAGATTCATATATAGCAAAACCAGGGGTCACAATCTATTCCCCCTTAAAACATCTTTACCCCCTTCTACAGAGAGCTACAGTCAGCAAGTACATTGAAGATTTGTTACTAGCTGCTCTTAAGTTGAAGCATAACCATTCCTGGAGGTGTTGAGAGAAGTGTGAGCATGCACACACTCTTCTGCAGGACAGCTGGTTAGCAGGAATCGGGTTAGCCAGCATGAATGGGGTAAAGCCCAGTGACAGCTAGGGAGTCTGTAGTACAAATCAGTTCTGACATGTGCAAGTGCTGCCACCCACAATCAGCTGATACAATAGGATGGTTTCTTGGTTTTCTCTACACTTTTGTTATTGTTGCATATCTTAGGGGCATATCCAAACACCTTCTGAATTCTCGCAAGATCTTAGCAGGATTCGTATTTTACATTTTGTATTATAACACTACTTATTAAAGAAAAGGAAACCTTCCTCATTTTCCTGTCATGATGCATATCACTTTTAATGCATCAGATTTGTGGAGAAGGAAGGGCTTCTGCCCATGCACAAGATCGTTAGCATGTCAAAGTCCTGTTAAAGGTTTGTGCAGCATGGCATCATGGTAAAGATGTGCCAGAGGATCTCAGTGATCCAGTGCCCAGTTGCAGTAAAGCAAATTGCACGACAGGAAACAACTTGCTGTGGCCCCATAAGTTAGCCCAAGGCAGAGTTCATTCAGAGCAGAATTCCACTAGGGACACAGTGAGATCTCTTCATTCATAAAATTTTGTCTGGTAGTAGATCTTTGAATCATACTAATTTTTTTAGAGATGAGTCATGGACTAAGACTTGATTCAAGTACCACTTAGAGCAACTCGTCCCTGAATTCCAGCTTTGCAGCATTCCTGTGCAATATTTCTGTGACAACTCAAATCAAATTTTAGATGCTGATCTCTTTCCCTTTTCTCTCTGTGTCCCCAGACTTGGCATTCCAGGCAAGCACCCTGATATTAAACACATCCTCTGTAATGATCAGGTGCAGCCTAGGTCATGCTTTTACCATCTGTTTTCTGTAGAAATGATTTGGGGAATGCATCATGTAGACTCTGTATCTCCTTTTGCTGGTACTGAAAATAAAAGGGATCACAATGAAAACCACTGGCCAGGCGCAGGGTAGTTTTCTCTCAGCTATGCTGAGTGCACAGTGGTCACGAAGAAGAGCAGACTGAAAGGAGTTACACCTCACACTGCCAGAGCCTGCCCACCCTCTCCCTGACACTCACCTCATCCAAAATCTGCCGAGGCACTTGTTCCCAACTCCTATTTAAAATCAGGGTGGGTAGGTGATCAAAAAGGCAATAGATCCTGAAGTATCTTTGAGGATCTGGTCCTTGGCTCCACTTCCTCACCAGAGCGCTCGGCAGTATCTCCCCAGCACAGCGCTGCCCGCAGTCGGTGGGGCCTGCTCCGGCCTCCCTCTGCCGCAACGGCACAGAACTCACGGCAAAGGAGATAAAACCCCATAAGTGGGCAAAAGCTGTTTCCATCCCTCTTCTCTTCTAAGGAACAGAGACTAGGGTGATACTTTGACCATATAAAGTGTAGCCCTCATACATATGTATCACTGTGAAAGAGTCTGTGGTGTCTAAATTCTGTGTTCTGAGGACAGAAGTTTTTATTAAAAGTAATAGGCTATTTCCTGACAGCAGGCTTGTATAGATGTTCTCTCATAAAGGCACAATCCCACACCAAAAGCCTGGGACTTTTCCCCCATTTTTGTTGTCACTTATTGCTGTTTCATGTTGAATGACACCTAGATCAGAATAGTGGCATTTTATACCTGGGGTGCATGGAGCGCCAGGCTGCAGGGATTGGGCCCTTTTCGGTTATACCTGCACGGACGCAGAACCAGCCACAGAAACCACTGCAAGGGAAGGCATTTTTTGCGGGAAAACTCATTCTGCAAAAGTAGTGGTATCTTACACACCAAGAAAAAGAGAACCAACAAAAACTGTGTTTTGAGGAACTAAAACCAGGATCTGCTAAACAACAGTAAAGAATGAAAAAAGAGAAGGAAGAGAAAAAAACAACCACAGTGTCTGACCTTAATTTCCTTTTAGAGGATTACCGCTGTGTGAGACATTAAGCAACTACTTTCAAGTTGATGAAAGTTTTGGGTTTTTTCAATCAGTACAACATAATTCAGCATTCAGAAACTAAACTGGGAAACACAGGCATCTTTTTTCCTTAGTTTCATTAAAATCACTTTATCTACATAGAGTACTGGCCAAACCTCAGCTAAAATTCTCTAAGGTAAATTAAGCAAAAATCACTAGTTGACCAAAGAGAAAATATTATTACTACTTGTTATTGTATTCTCCCCACACGTTAAAAATAAGTAATCTTTGGGGTATAAAATGGGCCTTTGTCTCTTGACCAGGTACCCCAGTGCACTGAAAGTGGAAGAGGGGAATTTCAAGCTCTGAAGTGATACATAAGCCCAAATGCTATTGATTTTCATTTGCTTATGATGAGAATAGAGGAAAGGGACCAGACTGGTCACACTGATGAGAAGGGATGTTCTCTGGCTTGTCATTAGGATAAAGAGCAAGAAGTCTACCTCCTTACATATATCCCTCCAGTCACCATCCCAGTGTTTTTTTAAGAAAAGTAAATAGGAATTTTCTGAAAATCAGCTGCTACCTCTTATCTTCAGCACTTCTTGTATACTGAAAAGGAGTTCTTGTATATTTTAACAGCCCACCAGAGATGTATTTGATGACAGAGGCACACCTTGGCACAGGCCTTGCTGACAGACAGAATGGGCTGTCCATCTAACCACCTTACACCCTCCATTTCCTCATCTTTGTAGCTCAAAATCGAATGTAGGTGAATGTAGTCACCGAAGCTTTATCTGAAAATCTGAACATGCTGTTCTGGGAAGAGTGGAACCAGCCGTGTGACACTTCCTGCAGGCTGTGTCCTTTGTGCCCTGATCCGCCTCCCTGCAAAGAGCTTGATCTCCACCATGTTTATATGCCATTTCCATCAGGCACACCACAGATAGCCCAGAGCTATGGGCACGGTGGCTGTGGCGCACATGCTGATTAGCCACCCAAAATTGTTCAATGACTCTTTCTCAGGTAAAAAACCTCCCACCACTCACTGATTTCCAAAATGCTTGTAGGAAATTCACTGGCTTCGGGAAGAGTTGCTCACTTGCCTGTTGTGACTGAAATTAATGCAGAGACCAGAAGTTACTGGGGGTCATAGAGGAGTAAAAAACACCGGGGAAAAAAGTGCAATCACATATGCCTTGCCTGTGAGCCCAGGAGCCCAAGATTAAAAGCATACGGAGGATTAAATCCACTTAAATCTGGTAAAAGTTCTGCATGGCTAAAGGTAAAGAATTTGACATAGGAAAGTAAAAAATAGAAGACAAAGAATATTGTGTGTGAGAAGTAAAGACACCAGTGTCTTAGAGAGCTGTGGGCTGGGGGTTTCTGAGGAGCTGCCACGGAGGCCCCACAACCCCATGCAGAAATAGACCCTTTTTGCTAAGTGGTCTTGCAAACTGTCTTGCTGAGGATGCTACGAGCCTCTTTAGAAGCTTGAAGGTACACAGTGGTTGCAATGACTGCAATGCCATGTGTCCCTTCCCAAGCTCACTTTGAAGGAAGTAGCTCCTCAAAGAGCATGTAGACACCATTCCCATGATCTGCTTGATGTTTAAAGGGTAGCCGCTGCTGTGACTGTGCTGGAGTCCCCACGTCACATCCCTTCTCAGAGGTCAGGCAAAGGGAGGGCAGTTCATGCTCCGAAACATTTTTATTACAGAACCTAGATAAAATGGTTAGTTCAGTTACAATATTGAATGGTTATTTCATTCAGAAGGTCATATTTCCTCCCAATAATAAGCTGCATGCTTAAAATAAGCAAGTATTTGGTCTGGCCAGAAAGTGACTGTCGCATTTTGCTGTGGTAAGTAGAACCGCAAAGACCTTGAGGGACACAAGTAATGCTCAGAAAATAACATGCTGTCCTCACAGATGATGCATTTAAAATACCTTCATTTGTCAAAGATTTGCCACTAAAGCTAAAATTAAGGTCTTCTCTTTGCTATGTGGCACATATAGGAGATGGAAGAGGCAACAACTGCCAAACTCTTCACAGGGTTCTCCTGCATGTACCACTTCTCACCAAAAGATATCAAAACACCTTATGCAGTGCAGTGACCTTCTGTTTTCAGCACATTATTCATGAGAAACTGAGGCAGAAAGAAGGCAAGCTACCTTTCAGATGGTGCGTGAAAAATCAAAGGGCAAACCCAAAGCACCTCCTGGAGTTAACCCACAAAACCCCAGCACAAAGATGCAATTACAGGTTTTGGTTAGTCTGAAAATTCCCTTATTAGGGGGATTACTGAGCACTGTAGGTTTGATGAGTAAGCCTGTTCAATCGTTAGACTTCTTCCATGCTTGTGATTTTTGTTAGGATTTTTCCTTTAAGGTCAGTACTGAGATATTATCTGCATTGTTTATTCATGCCAGTCTCACAGTTAACGACAGGTTTACATTGCAGCACACTCTCACCCAAAGAAAACTGTGGGAATGCTTCGTTATGGAAGCAAACAGAAATGATGCGGGGAGAGGGACAACCACCAGAATGTAGCACAGGCCTCTCAGACTCCTCTTCTAGCACATCTGGTTCTCCTAATACAGCAGAGGCAGGAGTCAGTTACAGTGATATGTTGAATTTCAGTGCCTGAGTTTAGCAAATCTTTTTGCTGAGTATAGCATTGGAGGTGACTAACTTATAGCTATAATAATTCCAAGGGGTTATGTTTGAAAGATACATTCTGGGGGTCTGTGTACAATTCAATAAGAATAGGTACCTTTCCTTGTTACCTACCAAATGGAAGTAGGACCCCCTTGCAAATGTACCAGCATCTTAGGTTCGGCATAACTTACAGGAAAATGAATGTTCATTTTTACTTTGAGTACTAAGTTCAGTTAAGTTACCCAAGGACAGGATCTGTTCATGGTGTTGCACAAACAATACTAAGATGCTCTGTAGCAATATGGTTTTTGGCTTACACAAATGTTATAGCAGTGGCTGGACTGTACATCTTTTGGCTTAGCATTTTTATATCTTATGGTGCCTAAAGGTAAAAGGATTCAATCTCTCTTTGAAAAGACCCTTCTTGAGATTCTTCTGGGTTGCCTATCTTATCTCAACAGGTAACCATGTAACTGATTAATGTATCTAGCAAAATTCAGAGCATTTCTTCTCAACTTGTCCTTAGATTGAAGACAGGCGCTTCTTTTCAGACCTGGGGAAGGGTTTTGCACCTACATCAGTTGGCCAGGTTAAAGATATATCCTCCCTTGCAAACATTCTTGCTAATAAGGCCGTTCATGACTGCAAGACCACACACAGTGACTGTTTTCAAAGAGAAAAATCCCAAAGAAACATACTCATATGATAAATGGGAGAAAAGGTAAAGCTCAAACAAAGCACAAACAAACCTTTAAAAGGAAGTGGAAAGGGAGAACAAAGTCTTCTGTTTGAGCCTCAGACACAACTGAATGAGGAAATGGACATGGTGGCATGCAGGCTACCTTCTCTACATACTCCTCATTGTCATCTCTGTGCAGTCACTACAGATCTGAAAGCAAAAGCAGGGTTCAGAGCAGGCACACAGGAGTGGAATAAGCAAACACAGTCATAACAGCACCTGGTCTGCATGCCAGGAGCAGTAATTAATGGCCAACCTTGCAGGAACACAGGCCTGAACAGAACAGCCTGGTCTTCAAGCCAAGCCCTCTCCAGCAATGAGCTGATATAGCTGAACTCAGTCTCAAAAGCAATTTTTCTTTTCTCCACCCCATTCTCGCTAGCAGGCGATCCCAGGTCCTGCTTGCTCTGGAGGGTGGGAATTCCTCTCTTATTACCAGCCTGGAAGAGTCACCATGCTTTTGCAAATGCAGAGGCAAGGACCTGGCTGCCCCAGTTCCAGGTGGGGCAGCCCTCAGTGCCCCCCAGTTGTGCCAGTCAGTGCTGGTGCCTGAGGCCGGCTTGCCCTGTCCCACAGCAGCTGTGGTGCAACACACATCCACTCTCCGCATGTCCCCTCCACAGCAGTAGTGGCGGTTCTGTTTGCCCAGAGACCTTGTGGTGCCCTGTGGCAGGAGGCAGAGCCCACGCCACAAGAAGCATTTGCTTTCTGAAATCCTCATAAGGTAGTTGTGCTTTAAAATGGGATAGCAATACAAAAGTGGAGTGTTTATATATAACACTAACAAGGCAGCAGTTGCTAGTAGCAACAATATGGCAATCACCAGCTAATATGGAGATGTTTGTTTCAAATTTAGCATCTTGATTTTGACAGGTGGCCAAAACTTCACAGAAGAACATTTTATTTTGCTGTGTGTGGATGTGCATGCACAAGGACAGGGCATGACAGCAAATAACTCTCCCACAGTACAGGGTCAAATGTGCTCAGGGGAGTTTAATTGCAGCCAGCAAAGTTGCGCTTGGAAGGATTTACTTTGCCTGACACTGCTTTTGCCTGGAGGGTGAAGTCCAGGTGTGTTGTCATAAATGTTCCCATTCGTGGTTAATTTAGTGGTTACTGGCAGTTCTACTTATTGCTTAGGAAGCAGGTACAACACAGGAATGACAAACTCACAGGGCATCACTATGATGAAAAGTTTGGGAACATACCCATTGTATCACTGGGGCTTGGAGGGAGCCAACTTGAGGTGAACAATGGGGAAATTCCAACTACTTCTGGTTCTTCCACCTGGGTGCCTACGATGGCCACCATGTTCATGGCCATGGGCGCTTGCTATGCCTGGAGCAGCTCCTGCTATACCAGGGAAGTTGTAAGGTCTTGCCATTCCTGAGCCTGACTTTCTTTTCTAGTTTTTGTATCAATGGGACACATATACAAAACCCCCCAAAATTACGCTTGGGCCAAATTTTCTTGGTCTTATTCCAGACTGGCTTCTAGGCCATTGGCAGTCTGCAGATCATCTTTTATGTGAAAATGAGACGAACAATGCCTGAAAATCACATGCAAGTTACAATTCAATGTGAAATCCAGGTTACCTCTACTTTCCACTGATTCTCATTTTGAAATCTTTGATCATTTTGATGCTGAAACTCAAAGCAAAACACAAGGTGCAGAAGCAGGAGAAATACAAGCCTAAATCAACCAAAATTTAAAAGAAAACATTTGTATTAATCCTGAAAAGCAAAATCAAGATTCACACCTCTCTGGATTCAGTAAGAAATGTAATCCGTCCATGAGAACAAATGAACTTAACAGAAAAGCACCATTTCAGTTTCTGATTTGTGAATGAACAACATGAAGAAGCAAAATAAGTGAACAGCCTGCTGGAGTAACAAAGTGAGTAGCATCTCACTTTTCAATACTTTTTGAGTACCCTCAACCAGAAATCTTGAAAAAAAAATAGAATTCAGACTTAACTACATGCATTGTCTATTATCTTGTTATTTATTGTGAGCAAGCAAAGATTTAGATCTGCATCTGCTCAGTTAGATATGATAGGAAACTTCAATTCTCTGACACCTTTGTGATGGCCACCTTGGGGATCCCCAGGAATGGGTGATTCTGAAGCACCGCTGAGGTACAACAAAATGAATTCAGACACAGCTGAACACCAGCACGGACCCTCTGGGAAAATGACCTGTGTGTGCCTGCCCTCCACAGCTAAAAACCACCCTTTGGAACCAGTCATCTGATGACGAGTAAAACACATCAGAGCTACCAACTTCGTCTTAGGGAGAGCACACAGAAAAGAGTAAACAAACCATCCTGCAAAGCAAATACAACCAAAAGGGTGTCATGGGAAGCACACAGAATACACCTTGGGCTGTATTTACAGAATTATTTTTTATTTGTAACTTTTTTCCTATGCAGCAGTAACCCACTGTTACTGTAGTAGAAGAGTAACCCACTCTAACCCACACTGCAATCTAGCCTTGATATCTAATTAAGGATAGAAATCAGCTGAACAGAGCTGGGGAAAACTGACAGTGGGTTTCACTTTCCAAAGGCAGGGTTAGCGTGAACCCAGGTCCTACCTGACTAACACTGCAAGAGTTCAGCACGAGCTGGTTCTTGTTCTGAACTGGTGGGAGGTAGGGACTGGTCTGATCAAAGCCTAAGACACCTTTTCTGTGATCAAACCCTGAACTGTGCCTATGCAATCCACAACACACTCTGGGGAGTGGTAGAAAATTAAAGTTGTCTTCAGAAGACATGTAGAAATCTGACCTATTCCCAGCAACCTACACACCACCCTATTTTTTGAGCCCATGGACAGATCATGCAGAGTTTTCCTTTCCAAAAAAAAACACCCATAACCCAAGAAGTCTCTAACTTTGTCATAACTGTTTTCCCTATTTTTGTAAACATTCCTTTTGTCCCCCAGGGAGACTGCAGTTGTGCCAGTGAAGACAAAACTAGAATACAAGCCCTTTTCCACATGGAGAGGCACTGATGAAGGCTCTTTCTGCTCTATATGGGCTTGAAAGAGTCACTGCCCCGGGTACATGTTGGTGCACCCTTCTCACAGCTACAGTCCTGCTGCATCCTGGCTGGTACGATAACAGCGTGAAGGCGGGTTCCAGGGTTCATTCACACACTCCCTCATTTCTAAAAGCCATCATGTCAAACATTTGTGAAAGTAGTAGAAATAAACAAAAGTGAGCTGTGGTTGGGATTTTCCCATTTGTGGTTTGACAAGGAGGAAAGAAAAGAAATACATCCCAGTCACAGCAGATTTGGTCTGTTGTTTACAGCTCCCGATTCCTTTCTCTTCCCAGCTGATGCTGCCCCTTCATTGCTACAGTCCGGTGTCCTTCACTGAGCCACAGTGTAAGAGGAGGGAGGAGAGGAGAAAACGCCTAGCTGGACTGTAGCTCACACAAAGGGGAAAATCACCATTTGGTCTGTGTTGGCAGCAAGCACCATACAAGACCTCTCTCCAAAAACTGTGGGGCAAAGTGCTTGGGAGTGAACCACAAAAGCAGCCATGGCTTGGGAGGGGAAAGGGGCTGCCTAGGCCTGGGGGGAAGCAGGGGCATCAATCTGATGTCCTGGCTTCTCTTAAGGAAAATGCTTCACATCTCAAGGAGAAAACCCAGTCCTGAGAAGCCTGGTTCTACCCAGGGTCAGCTGCTCAGTGGGACTTCCCCACTCCTGCTTTCCCTCCAGGAATGGAGCACTTCTGAATGCAAAGCACTTCAGCAGAAGTGAGGGAAGCCACCTGATGTACAGGAGGGGAAGAGCTCACACACAGACTAGTCCTACAAAACACTTGTAAGTCCACCTTGTCTCTCATGCCCTGATCTTTGCATAAATGTCCCTGTGCCTTTGAAGGAGACTGCATTCACTTAGTCAGGGATGGCTTAGGAGAAACACATCACCTGCAAACAGCTCCAGGGGTGCCCCAGCCACCTGCCATCTATTCTGCTCACCCTAGGGCAACGACTGTGGTACAACAAACATATTGCCCTAATGTGTTGTGGTATAAGATCTGTACCAAACTGAGGGGCAGACCAGAGCAAAGGTTCTGAGTCTACAAAGAAGAGCTGTGTGGTAGAGAGGGAACTGATCTCTTCAGGGAGAGAAGAAGCTGTTTGTGTAAGTGACCTTCATTTGTAAACATTCCATATGACAGGTCTTTTCTGTTAATATTCAGCGCAGATATCAGCTTCAGAAGCTACATCTATGTTACCCTTTACACACTGGTGGAGGAAGCGGTGAAGCTGCTCTGGATGGTAGGTGTGAGGGCAGCTCACGGTGTGCTGGTCCTGTCTTCACCCACCTGTCACAAGCTGCTCTTTTGGGACCCTGCATGCAGCTCTGTGGTGCTCAACAGGAGCCAGCACATGCTCGCTTACTGCTTTTCACAAATGCAGCCATGCTTTGTTCTGTGTGGCTACACAATTTCTCTGCCTGTTATTCAGATGGGGCATGTTTGTAATGAAATAAGCTGCTCTAAAGTAATTTTGGCACAAATTAAGTGTTTGTGATACACATATAAAAGATCAATTAAAAAAAAAGAATGACATCAGAAGGGTAGGAAAAATCAAATTGTTTTCCGTATGGGCAGACAAGCCTATACACATACCTTCCATGTACAATGGCCATCACATCCCCACAACTGTTAATAGACGGGAACTAATTAGACAGAGATACAGCAGTGTGTGCCAACAGTTTGGTGGTGCACTATCAATACACCACCCATTACTGTATCTTTTGCTCCTGGGAAATTCAAAGCATTATGCCTGTGTACAGCTGTGCCCTATTTATAATCTAAGCTTCTGGCCTGGGTAATCACCATCCATTAAAATCCCATTTTCTTCACAAGTTGCACATTTTCCAGATCGAACCCCATGTCTTAATCTGCAATAGACTGAGCTCAGAAATACATCTGCATACAGCGCTAGAAGTGAAGGCAAGGCTGAACTGAATTGCATAGGTCCCCTAAACCTCTGAGATACTTAACAGACAGGTATGTTTAGATACACATTTAACAGATGTACTGAAAAATAAATGCCCTTTGTCCCAGGAATCTTGCTGGGACTATCAGCAGAGGTGCTGCAGCTACTAAGGAGCCTCAGAAGAATTCTCAGAATGCAGTGCAGGATGACAGTATTTCTGCAAGAATGTGAATCAACCCATGGGATTTAGTAGGGAAATGACAGATGTCACAGGACTGCTAATTAAAAAAAAATATCAGTTATAGCAGTGAGTAAATGATCAGTGGCAAATGCACAGGGCTGCAGAGTAATTGAGATTCCTGTAAGTTTCAGCCCTAAACAAGTCTACAGACTGGTGTCTCTACAGGAGTGTGGAAATGGTCCCAGGAGGACTTGAAAGGTCATCTACAGCATTGCTCATCGCAAAAGCAGGGCAGCTCTCCTTTTGCCCTTCTGGACACATCTCTGTCTAACCAAAAGTGAATTTTATACCTTGGGCTTCTGTCAGAGCCAAGCTGAGACCCCATTTCTGTTTCATACAACAACCCAGGGTCAGTACTGCACGGGCCAGGTCTGATGTGGTTAAGCAAAGAATGGTTTTCAGGGTGAATACAGCAGCGGATGTAGCTGTAAAGTGCATCTGCAAAGAGCTGTGCTATGACACAGCCTTGTCCCCTGCACATGTGAAATGGAGCATCCAGATGGGGACAGTAGAGAGACCACAGTTTTACAGGTGTGCTTTCCACCTAAATCCACCACTGAAATATTCCCAACCCTTTGACTTCTCAGCTTCAGCTCCTCTTTTTCACTAGATCAAAAAACAAGTACCCAGAATACCAGGTTTTAATTTGCCTTTGTCAATGAATCAGTAGAACTAATATCATGCATTTAACATCAAACATTGAACTTTGGTAATGGCCTGATAGAGTGAGTACTGTTGTCCCTATGTTCCCAACATGCCCAGGCTGGGGGGGAGTCAGCATCAGACCCTGAAGAACAAAAGTAGATTTTTTCCTGGACTTTTTCATCTCTTCAGTTGAATTAAACTTTATTACTTGGACACATAATTCTTACTAAGACATATTTTAAGCAAGACATTCTATTACATAGTTGTACATTACTAAATTGTTACATAACACCACTTCTATAGAAGTCCAGTGCTTAGAATCTCAAGAACTAGTTGGCCCTGGCAAAGTGTGTGTCTACATCTGCTTGCAGACAGTAAACTGTTGCCATTAGTTTTTCAAAAAATATACAAAAACATTTCTCTGCATCTTGGCTATTCCACTCCCCCATCTTTTTAACTGTTCTTAGTGTAATTTGATCTGGTGGCGTGTCTTTAAACTGCACAGCCTAAGGTCTCTGAGCAAAGGACAGACTGTGCTCACTGCCCTTTAATGGTAAGGAGAAGCTGCCTACACTGCAGCCCCTCTGCACATCCCACCTCATGCTGGTGATGCTAGATGGAACCTTTACCTGGCGAGTGTCTCATCTTTTCCATCCATAACAGATACAAGAGCTTACTGGTGGGGTTTTTTTTTCTTTAAGGAAAAAAACCCTAGCTCCTCTAAAAGGAAAGAGGAAGACAGAAATTTCGTAGTGTCTCAGTCCTGCCCCATGATGCTTCTTCCTGCCTGTGAATTTCCACCTGCCCCTCCTGCATATATAAGGCAGCACACGTGGGGTAGAACTGTTTAGTCGCCTGCCTCCGTCCAAAGGATTAGTAGCTGTGGGGAGTGATGCTCTTTCTCCTTTCCTCTGCAGTTCACGGGAGGTGAAGGAGCTCTGGCTGGACTCACTCCTTCGGTAAGTACTGTCCGGGGTAAAATCTGTGGCATCGCGGTGAAGTCAGTGGAGTGCTCCAGATGCAGCTGCACAGAAATGTACAAAAATATAGACAGGGGAGAGGTGCGCCCACTGCTAAGCGTAGCCTGTGGGTAGAGCGGACTGACTCGCTTAGCCTTGTGCCTGCAGATTAACAACCATACATAGCTGTCACCACATGCTCATTTTTTGCATGGATTAAAAATGGAAAGCTGCTTTTTTTTCTGTTTTAATCAAGAGGCAGATAGGGCAGCGGGGCTGAATGCCTTCCAGAGAAGGGCTTTATGACTCGTGTGGGATATCTTGCTTATTCGGGATCATACTTAAATGATCATACTGGCTTGCAGGGGAGAAAGACAAGAAAGGTGAAGTTTTACAAAGCTTTTTGTCCCTTCCCTGTTCAATATACAGGCAAACAAAAGGACCGAAGGAAACCAGAGTATCCAGAGCTCCCCCAATCAAACTCCTAATGAAAGTGTTGAGCAGCTGTAATACTGTGAGTGTCTTTATTGTTTCGGCTCTGTCAACAGAGTGATTTTTAAAAGCTCTGATTTCTAAATCACAGCATTCAATTACTCACATATAGTGTCTTTGTTTTCTTGCCTAGTCAAAGACACTAAATGCTGGGAACATGGAAAGTCTGATTGAGCACCAGTCAGAGGTAAGCAGCCGCTGCACTCCCCCGCTCCCCTGCTCCTTCTTGGGTATCGATGGGGGATATCTTAGCAAAGCGGGGGTGGCCCCTGCTGCTGGCTGCCTACCATTACTCACAGGCAGGCAGAGCCCTTCAAAGGCAACTCTGTGGAGCACTGTGCAGGAGCTGGACATTGCTGTGAGCAGCCAGTGCATTCCCTGGGTTCCCAGGGAGCTTTGCTTAAGAATGTGGCAGGCTCTGAAGCCATCAAGGCTTCCTGGAGGAGTTTGGGAGGAAACCTTCAGTGCCAGGGGAGGACACAGAAGAGGAGGCTGTCTTTGGCTGTGGTTTCTCTGGATCAAAACAGCAGCCTGAAAGAGCATGGGGTTGTGACTTGCTGGGCAGGTCTGGGGTGGCTGGCTGCAGGGTTTACCACAAACCCCTCTATTGCGCACTCAGGCAGTGTCACTCCTGGACCAAGGCACCTCTTCCGCAGGTGTCGGGCTTGCTGTGGTTACTCCCCAGAGCCTCCCACAGATTTCTGAGGAGCTGCAGCATCCTGCTGGTGGGTGGCCCTTGCTGCTGGTGGCAGCTCTGTAACCCTAACATGCTTCTTACAGGCTGAGGCCAAGAAATGCCCCACACTGGTCCCAGCAGATACTGAAGACGGACTTTACCACTCAGCTGGTAAGTTTTAAAAACAAACCGAGGAACTCTCTTCTTACATAATGCTTGCAAGCCGGCGCTTCTGCAAAACCACCCAAAACTGCCCACTTCACCTTCCTGAGAGCAATCCACAGCCCTGAGCCCCATCCAGGAGATGGCTTAAGCCCCAGCGTGCCACTCGTGCAAATTACTTCTTTCCCTCATGCTCAGTGGCAGGTGTGACAGTGCTGTGTGACAGAGGTCTTGTATCCTTGGTTCCTGGTCCTCAGAGCCATGTATCATTGTGTTCCCTGGCAGTGACTGAAAGTAAATGTGCTCCTTTCTCACTTGAGCATCACCACTGAGGTGTGGCTCAAGTACTGCGAGTACCGAGTACCGCTACTAGTGGTTGCATGCCAGAGCAAATAAACCCTCTCAGCAGCAGCAACAGCACTTGTTTTCTCTCACCATGCAAAACCTCAGCACCTGTAAACAACCCAGAGGAGAACATTAGCAGCGCAGGATCGGATTTGGAGCAGATCATCATATCAGACCATTTTTCAGGAGTATCAGAAAGACAGATTTTATATGACATTATAATGTTAGATTACTTTCTTGTAGCTTTTAACTCCCCACTACCAAGGACTTGTGCTAAGCCACAAATACAGGTCCTGAGAACTTCTCATCTGTGTAAGACAACTTCATTTTGGAGTAGAAGGCAAGTTCTTTATAGGAAATTTGCAGAAAATGACTCCTTTAGAAAGCTCTCTAGCAAAAGGTTCCTTCTCTCATTGTTTCTGAAAGGGAAAAAAAGCCACACTTCCCCATAAAACCATCATCTCCAAATTCCTAGCATGTTTTCCTTTTTAAGATGCAGATGCACAACCCATGCTAAGAGATTTCTGACGCTGAAGCCAATGAAGCCCTACTGTGATGCTGCCATTCTCTGGAGCAACTATCACCTTCCACGGGCTGGCTGGCAGGGGGCAAGCGCCTAGCTCTAGCAGGATCACTATCACCAGAGCTGGCTCTGAAGATGGCAGAGCTGGAGCCATGCATTTTCATTTCAGCCTGTGAAAGAGGCTGAAAAGCAGGAGCTCCTAGTTCCACCTTTGCCCTAAGGCTGTGGCAGTCAGGCCACACAGCGAAAACTGTTGTCGTTGCCAGCTGCCAAAGCGACATATCTGCCTTAGATAGTTATCACAGAAACCACTGCAGTATCAAAAATCTATAAAATCTGTTATTTCTGTGCCTTGTATGTTCCCACTCTCTAAGAAGAAACAGTGACTAGAATGTGAAAAAAAACAAAACCCTGAACAGGAAAGGTGGTGTCCTTAGAGGGATGGTCACGGTTTTACAGTTTAGGCAGTTGTTTTCTTAGCAACCATTTAGTTGTTTTCAGTTTCTTGTCGTTTAGCTTTTGTTTCAACATACATCTCTGCACTGCACACAGATGAAAGGCCACAATGCATGCTTTGGGGTTTTTTTAATAATTAATTTTTTGCTTTCCTTTTGTTTGCAGCAGATGGAACAAAGAAAAAGAAGGTGATATCGCAGTCATTTACTCTGAGACGAAGCTCTACCAATGGGAATTCCCCAGGGCAGCTAGACTCAGGTGCCAAAATCGCTCTGTTTGGCCAGCCTCTGGCAATTATCTGTGGGGAAGATGACATGCTGCCCCAAGCAGTCCAGGTAAGCAAGCCTGGTGATAGTTATCAGACCTCTGACTTCCAGTGTGAGGCAGGATCCCCCTGGTACTTGTGCTGCAGCACCCAGGAGATAAGTTATTTTGGTGTTACCACCACCACCCCACCACCCCCCCCCAAAAGCTCAGAGCCCATCCCAGATGTAGCAATGGCCATGTCTGCAGGTTTTGGCCAGTCCACCCAGCTGTTACTGGAAGTAACTTTGAGCAGAGACAACCCAGGACCAGGAATAAGAGAAGATCTGCTCCTTAGTATAAACATCTGTGATTCTACAGAAGTAATTTTAATTAATCTTTCAGCAGCACAAGCTTCCAAGGATCTCTGTATTCCCCTGAAAAAGGTGTTCAGCTGTGGACTGCCACCGACAAATATCTAAACATCTTCTGGACAAAAATGGTCTTCCAACAATTCTCTCACTGAGTTGGCTTTTCCAAGAGATGTGCTTTTGTCTCTTCTAAGCAATATTACCTGGCTTGGGAAGGAAGGAATTTGAACTAAGACTCAAGCCATCCTTTATTTCCTTCTGGAAGGAAGCAGGGATGACTCCACTGAAGTTAGTGGCATTCACCAGTCCAAAAAGAGGGTGCATTGGAGGAAAATCAGGTTATTGCCCCTGTAACCTACTTGGAGCAAGAATTAGATACTGACCTAATCAGAGCACAGTGTACCTCCAGACAATTTTTCTTCTGTTTCTAAAGAAATGTTCACTTGCTAAAGGATCTTCCTTCACCCAAGTAACTTTCTCCCATTCTGGTTTGTTTTCTTCCCCTGCAGGATCTCCTAGCTATACTGTATATGAAAGGACCTTTCACTGAAGGGATATTCAGAAAAGCTGCCAATGAGAAAGCACGAAAGGAGTTGAAGGAGGACTTAAACAAAGGCGGGAGTGTTGATTTAAAAAGCAAATCTGTGCACCTGCTGGCGGTGGTCTTGAAGGTAAGCTCTTCTGACTTGAGGCAGTGGGAGGACATTGCTGTTCTGCGCAGGCCCACTTCAGTGCCCCGAGCTGACCTAGGTGGGACTCCAAGCTAAAACCAGAGAGAAGCCAGGAAAAAACATTTCAGGCTTAGGAAAGTTTAGCATTTTCCTTTTCCACATTACTTCCAGTCCCCTTGTGCTGCTGATTTCCTGCATGCCTACCGGAAACTCACTTCATCCTCCTCTTCAGCATCCTCCCGGGGAGGAATACTGAGATTTATGGGTGAACGAAAAGCGGCTAGGAGCTTGGTCCTGTTGTTACCCCAGTGCAAGTGTAGTTGGCACGTACTTGTGCATTGCACTTGTGCCAGTGCTGATGCTCAGGTAGCTTAAGCCAGCGTGACTCCTAGTGAGCCCATGTTACAGTGATGCTCCCTCTGTGCTGAGCGGTAATGTCCAAAGCCTCATCCAAATCTCTTGGCCTTGCAGGACTTCCTCCGAAATATTCCCTCCAAACTCCTGTTGGCTGACCTCTATGAGAGGTGGATGCAAGCTCTGGAGAAGCCAAGCAAGCAGGAAAAAATTGAAGAATTGAAAGAGTAAGTTTTGCAACCAGGAAGTTTTGCAACCAGCCGCAATGTAATGGAGTGGCTGGCAGAGGCCAATGATGTCTCTCAAAATTAAGTCGTATTTTAAAAAAGCCTGTCATTTATATCAGCTTACTATTGCTCCATGGAGTTTGGTTTAGAGGGCTCTATCATCAGCACTTCCTGAAGTTATTTAAGATTGCTCCAAGAAATGACTAGTGTAGGAAGAGGTGAGAGGCTGCAGTGGCTCAGCTAGCGTAGCCCCAGTGCTGTGGGACAGGCACTGACAGGGAGCCCTCACAGCTGCTGCCAGTAAAGACGGGCACATGGAGACCACTGCCATGTGGAGGCCTTTGAGAGCCGCACAGCACAACTGCAGGCTTGCACATGCCTTTCGGAAGCCTCCAGTGACATCTCCTGACGGCATCGCATCTACTCAAGGACGTGCACTGCTCTAATGCTTGCCTCTCAGTCAAGACCTTGTAATTCAAGATCTTAGAATTAACCACACACTCAGATGCCGTTGGGGATTTCTGAATGATACTTCTGCTACGCAGTGAAAAAAGCACACACTTGCCTCTTTCTGGAGGAAGCGTCATCTGGCTGAGTTCAGTTGAGACTCGCCTAAATAAAGAAGCAGCGGCTGCTGCACCACGAATTAACATCATGTTTTGTTTGTGTTCATGCAGGGTGGCTGACAAACTGCCTAGACCAAACCTGGTCTTGCTCAAGCACCTGCTCTCTCTGCTCCACCACATCAGCCAAAATGCCGACACCAACAGGATGGACTCCAGCAATCTGGCCATCTGCATCGGCCCAAACATGCTGAGCCCAGAGTCGGACAACACGCTCCCGCTGGAAGTGCAGAAGGAGATGAATGACAAGGTGTGTTGAACTCACCAGGCAGCCACCGGCTTCGAGGCAGCTCAGAGCCATCCACAGGGACCCCGCTGCCATGGCAAAAGCTGAACAAAGCAGCACCCCCACACATCTGGGATGCCCCTCAGCTCGGGCGCCTGCAACATGATGGGCAAGGCTGCCCCTTCTCTCGCCGCCTCTGAGCAAAAGGAGCAGTTGCCCTGCAGTCCCCTACGTCGTAGCACAGCTCCTGAATGCCTGGCATGCAGGGGGCAAGGGGCACCCGGTGGGCATTGCCACCATGGGCCCTCTGCACGGCGAGGCCAGAGCTGTGGCTGATGGCGTTTTGTCTGTATCGGGGCAGATCAATTCATCTGCAGCATCAGCCCTCACCCTCCAAAGTGGACTCACCCTCCGACTTTAAGCTAGGATTTTGGCAGAAAATACCCTGCTCTGTGCTTCCCTTCATACCAAGACAGCAGGCAGGGGCAGAAAACACTGTTCAGTATGTTTTCAGCCCTTTTGACTGAAATAACCTTTTTTCTGTGTGCAGGTGACAGTGTTGGTGGAGTTCCTCATAAATAACTGCTCAGAAATATTTGGGGACGACATTGCCTTCCCTGCCTGTGCCTTGGCTGAGGAGTCACTGGAGCACACCAGCTCCACAGGTATGAAAACGTACTGAGGGTGTCACAGACTGGGGCTGCTGGGGCTAAGTTCTTTAATTTGATATGGGAATACATTTGTGGAAACACAGAGAGCTGTAGAGGGCTCAAGACACTTTTGCAATGCCCTTCTACAGGAACTCTTTCCATATAGTTCCCTTTCATCCTCAGATGGTCATTGAAAACTAACAGGTGCTTTATCCCCACAGAACACCTATGTGCTGCTCATCAGAATGACTCTGCCTATGACAGCCCAGACCCTGAAGCTGAAGGCAGCCCTCGTACCTCTCAGACGGAGCAGCCTAAAGGAAGGAGCACTAGTGTGAGCACAAGATATCCAACACACATCTCTACCCCTTCACTGACTAATTTCAGAAATGACATCAGGACAATGGACAGGAGGTACTCAGAGCCAGACCTGTCCTTCCAGAACCGCCTTGAAGGCAGGATAAGGAAACAGAAGCTAAATAAAAGTGAGGACAATTTTTCAGTTCAGCAGAAACGGCTAGGGTTGGAGGCACCGGAGAAACAGCTTGCAATCTTACCTTCACAATTATCAACTGACTCTCTACCCAAAACATCCTCCAGTTGCTCCCTGGAGAGCTCTGATGGCTCAGTCTTCACCAGCTCCCCAGTAGTTTCACCTGCTAGTCCCAAAAAAAACTTTTTAAATAGGCCCCAGTCCTTTTCCACCAAGGCCACCGAAGACTGCAGTATGCCTAGCAGAGAGATTAAAAAGCATTCCATGTCGTTCTCTTTCGCAAACCGCAGGAAAACACTACTAAAAACCCAGAGTTGGGGGCCTGGAAAAAATATGAGTTTTCAGAGAGACAATTTCACAAAGAAAGAAGACCAGTTCTCCTGCAGAGTTGTCCAGCACAGCCCTCATGATAAAGAACCATTGCCTGTGGAGTACCAGCAAAGATCCCGTTTCAGGTCAGCTGATGAAGTGTTCAGAGAGGTAGACCAGAGGAATCCTGGAAGACCACCCTCTTACGAAGAGGCTACTAAAAACTGCCTGGCCACTAAAGTTCCTTCCCACAATCTCACAGTTCAAACTATGAGATTAAAGCTGTCAAACCAGGATGCTTTGTTGCCTCACCCACGCAGCAGCTGTGCGCAGGACACATGTATGACTCTAAGGGATGTACCCAGTGGCAGAGTTTCTGCAGTGAAGGATTCTGATGCGGAAACTGAAACCCTCAGTGTCACTGTAGGAATAAACTCTCGTGTGAGTTTACCTGTGACCCCGGGAGTCTACCGATTGAGAGCCATGTCTGAATCCTGTCAAAAGAACAAACTGGAGTATATGGCTCGGAGGTGCAGCCAGCCAGTTTTTGAGGTAGACCAGATCCAGTATGCAAAGGAATCCTATGTTTAAAAAGTTCATTCCTCCTCTTTGCAGTATACAAAGGAAGTATTGTAAAAGTAGACATCTTGCTCACCATTTGTAAGATTTTACTTTCAAGAGACCAAGAATAAGCTAACTCTGCATTAACTTTTTTTTCCTTGAGGCTTTCCTGAAGTGTCTGTCAGCTTGACATATCACATTCTTTCACCACAAGAGGTGGTGATGGGGAAAACCTGTGTATTACTATGTAAAAATGTAAGTGAACGTGCTGTACATAACCTGTTGTATGGGAAAACTAGTTAGTAGTTGATAAACAGTGTTGTATGTGTATCTCCAAAAGGACAATTAAAAGGTTAGCAGGTCCAAAACCTGTTCCACCTTCCTCTTCTTTTCTGTATGGTCACAGACTCCAGGCCATTTGTCACATGTGTGTGCCAGGCTGAAGGAATGCTTTGCTTATTTTCTGCATTAAAGAAGTGGGCTGAAATTTACCCTAACCGGGGAAATGCTGCTCTGTCAAGCACTCTTCCATAAACCTCCTGTACCTGCTGCCATTCCCTCTTTCTGTTTGCTGGTGATGAGGATGATCTGACCACTAACCAGCGTTCATGTTATATACCAAGCCTGTGTTTAGAGCCACCAAAGCCCTACAAGGTCATTAGGGGAATGTATCAAGTAAATCTCATGTGGCCTGAGGTGCTTTTTGCCTAAATAAACTGGACAGGCTAAGCAGAAAGAGTTTCTTTAGGCTGGATTTTATGAGGGGAAAAAACCCCAAACAATAAAAACTCCTGTAAAGAAACATTCTGTATTCCAGCTTTAAAAAGTTAAAGCTGCAGCTCATTAAAAAAGGACAAAAAATGAAATGCCAGGCCATGTCCTTATAACCTTGTAAAAATAACTGGAAGTGCAATGTGTTTGTACATGTAGGAATTTGTTTTGTTTAGCACTTACCTCCCCTTTTACAGCTCAGCATAGCCTTGAACCAAGAGCAGGGAGACTTGTTTTTCTCCTGTGTGACTTCACTACAATAAAACATTTTTCTGCATGAATGCTGAACTGTCTGCTGTCTGTCTTTAAAACTTCCAGGCCCTACATGTACTGTACCTACTTTTGTACTATTCTAGAGGTATTGCAGGTCTGCTTGAATGACATGGCATATCTAAGTAGCGGGAAGGAAACTAATAGTAGTATCACTACTATTGTTGTTGTAAGAGGTTGCAGGCTAGATTTTGGGGACAAATCCCTCTCTGTCAGGAAAACAAGTTACACTGCAACATAACAGCAGTTATCAGTGAGATGTAAAGGGAGATGTAAAGGAAGATGCAAAGAGGTGATGCTGCTCCACAAGTGGAGTAGATTAGAAAACTATAGAAGCGCCTCAGGTACAATGTTTTCCAGGTGTGGGCGTTCACAAGACACTGAGAAAGGGGAAGGAGAGTACCTGGCCAGACAGGAGAAATGATGTGAGAATAACCATACTGGTAGGCTGCCACTGGAGAAAATGCCACTTCACTCAGCTCCCTAAGCAGTGGCACTCTGCTTCCAAGTGAGCTGAATGACAGGTCTCTGCTGCAAGCTGAAAAAGGCATTTGCCATTTTCTGGAATCTGCAACTCCTGAGTCACAGAATCACAGAATAGGTGAGGTTTGAGATCCTCCTCTCCAACCCCTCTGCTCAATCAGGGTCAGCTACAGCAGGTTGCTCTGGACCATGTCCAGATGGCCTTTGAATATTTCCACAGATGGAGTTTGCAACATCTCTTGGCAACCTGTTCCCATGTTTGACCACCCTCACAGTGAAAATGTGTCTTCTTGCATTCAGATGGAACTCCACGTGTTTTAAGTTGTGCTTGTTGCCTCTTGTCCTGTGTCGAGCGGGAATGACAGCTTTCTTTTGTACAAAGCACAAGTGTCTTGCCCTCATGACAGAATGAATGTGAAGAGATAATCGACATGCAGTGGAAAGGCTCAGAAGCCACAGAACAGAAAACATGAACTTCAAAATGTATTCCAACAACATGGCTACTTCTTTGGTAAGTGACTCAGGTTTTTTGACTGTGGCAAGGCTAAGGATACCAAGAAGAGGAACTGTTTGTTTCCTGTCCTGTAACCACACCAGAAAATCCAGGGAGAATAAGCATGGTCACTTCACCAAAGATGAGAAAAATCTCTCTTTATATCCCAGCTGTCCTAAGGCAGACAGGACAGTCACGCTCAGAAAGCTTACCTGGGCTCTAAAAATTCCATATGGATGAGCCTAAACCTTCTGGCTCCGGGGTAAGAAAGCCCATTTGAATCTTCTTGTAAAGCATTTCAATAGAAAGAGAAAAAGGGAGAGGAGCTCTATGCATTGTTAACAAACAATCGAGCAAGGTGTAGTTCTATAAAAGAGGGGCCCAGTTCCCCTCACTTTGCTCTAACATTTCTTCAAGTCCAGGAAACACCATGATTAAACAAAATCTAAATGTAAATGGACCCCAGAAGAGATTTTAACTCCCTCATTGACAGATAACTTTTGTCTTTCTCCATCTCTTAAGACTTGCTTGCTTAGTCAACATTATTTTCATGTCACATCCCTCCACAGAAGTGATTTATCTTCTATATAAATACTTAGGAGACCTCAAAAGACTAGAATGACACAGAAATCAGAGAGCTTTGCTTTAGCACTTACTCGTCTGACTTCAGCTCAGAAAAGCAGTTTCTCATGCTACCAGCCCACCCTACCACATTCAAAGATCCAGCCCAGCTACCCTGACCTTCAAGAGTGCCCCCTTTAACTGCTTCATCCACAGAGTGAGTTGTCTGAGTGTCCTTGTCAAAGCTGCCTTTGACTCCTTAGCCAGAAAGATCAAATACCTATTTACAGCTGGGTCAGCTGGAGGTGGATTTTGGCACAAGAGTTGAATGATGACAGTAAGCCTCCCATTCTCCACAGGTTACTCCATCATCAATATTGCATCACTTGCTTCACACATCCGATTTTCTAATTAAATTTCATGAAGACACTCTAAATATGCAAGGCATACAGGACCGTAAAAGGGAAAAAAGCAATATTAAAGCAGAAAATCCAAGCCATTGCCTTGTAAGGCAATGCTGGAATTAAGGCTGTTGGTGCAGCCTGCATTCAGTTCCTTATGTTCGCATCCTGCTTTTGTTTTCAATCACATGATGTACTCTGCATCTGCTCTGAGGAGGAACCAAGGTTGTATAGCAAAGAAGAAGATTTTAATTCTGCCATTCCCCAGCACGGCTTGCCTAGCAGGGCACCCAGGTTTTGGACATATGTCTGTGTCTGATAGAGTCAACAGAACAGAGGAGTTCCTCATGGAGCAACATGCTCCTCTCCTTCCTTCCCCATGCTGTGCACCAGGGAGTTGCAAGCTCTTGCTCTCTGCCACTTGAATTAGGACAGCAACTTACAGCAGAAGCACATTGCCATCAACTCTATGGCCAAACATCAGTGAAGGCTGAGAGAAACACCATGACTGCAGGTTTCACAAACATTCGGACTGGTACTCACATGCAGGCTGTGGACATAGACATTTATATTTAGTTTTCTGTATGCAAGCATTTATGTGAGCCTGTGTCTCATCTTCTGCACAGTCTGCATTTGAACTCTCTGAACTCCTGGGACTGAGTTAAGTGCAGGTGGAACATAGTTGCCTGAAAGTAGCTGTCTGCAGTCATTTGGGTATCTTACGGCACTTCAAGGAATTTTCCAAGGCATCAAAAGTGAATGCAGGTCTATGTACTTAGGCATCTGAATCCTCCCCTAAAATCTTCTCTGACTGTGGTGGGAGCTTAGACTCATGTGTAGACTCTACATTTAGGTACTTTGAATGTAGGTCTCTCTAATCCAGGGCTGACACTTGTACTGACAGCAGAAAAACAGTAAAACTTGGGATTTTAGGCTCCATCTAAGCCTTCAAAGGAACCATTCTTGAGCAGGTGTAGGCCCTCCTGCTTGCCCTCCTCCAGTGCTTCAGGCCTTCTGCTCCATCTGACCACAGACAACCCTGACTCAGACCTTCCTCTTCTTCAGTCCTGACTCCTCATCTCTGCCTTATTTGCATTGCCTCCCCATTCCCAGCCTGCATTCCTCACCTCATCCAGTTATTTATCTTTCAATTGAACAAACCCCAGTCTATCCTTGTGGACTTGCTGTCAAAGTCCCAATTTCATTTCTGTTCTCTCCAACCCTAGACTCCTTTCAGTCAGCCAGTTTCAGATTTTCTCTTTCAATTCTTCCATGTTTTTCCCCCGTATCTGCACTGGCTATTATTGCAATAATCCCCACCAACACTCTACTCATCTAGTCTCAGTCCCACACCCTGCCATCTTGTTTTAGTCTCTCCGTAGGTAAAGCTTTCTTTTTTTCAAGTGTACTTGGCTATTCAGTTTCCTACACTGTCTGTAGTTTGATGAAACAGGATTTGCAGTCTTTTTCTTTGGAGATTACATAAATGGAGGACAAGACTGCATGACCTGGATTCACAAACACCACTTGGAGTTCAACAGCTGGTATTAGGGAAGGCAGGGCATGCTATTTGTCACCCAAGAACTCTGTTTCTGTTGAGACTGAAACACTCTGTAGGATGTGACTGTGCTCCACAATACTGACACTTAAAATAAAGCCAAGAACTCAGGATTATTATTTTTTTTTTTGTAATGGATTGTATCTCTTCAGCCTTTTCCTTAGACATAATTGTCTATATTTTCCTGTAGCACGAAAGCCAAAATGGATGGTTTGGGATTTTGCTTGGATTATGTATACTTTGGCGTTAAAAAGCTAATACTAATGTTAAAAGCTAATGATAAATGATAAAATTACTACCTCATAACTCCGTTACCTATTGTAGGGAGCTCCACACCGATATTTTTTACCATAATGTTCCCTCTTGCAATATTGCTATCAAGTGTCTCCAACTAGAACAGGAAGAAGTATCACAGCAGACAAATTCCCATATGTGTTACTAGTCTAGGAATGGGAGTTCTTATTTCTCTACTGCTTGTTCTGGTTTTGGTGTTGATCCATCACCGGAGACCAGGTGGTTTGCTGCAGCACCACACCAGCAATGCTTATTCCCAGGCTGACTCATTCCTCACCCATACACTACAAGTGACAATTCCAGCTTTCCATCACACCCAGGCAGGTCTCTTGACCAAGTGAACAAAATTTTTACCTTAGTGAGGTCAAGAGATTATAGCACTTGGCTATCACAGAGGTGAGCTCTGAACAAGTATAGATAGGTAGCCCAGAATCCTGAATGATAGCCTACAGCAAATAAAAGAGCTCTCAAGTTAAGGAACCACTGATTTCCAGAGCCTCTTTTGCAGGACCTCCAAGCTCAAGGGTTCCCTAGAGGAAGATGGGATTATGGCTGTCAGGAATTTTATCATTCTGCCACCTGAATGTGTCCAGACACATTTTTTCCACTGGATTTGTACAAAAGAACCCCCTTCATAAAAAAGGCCAAGAAAAATCCCCAGTGGCTCACTGCCAAAAATTCCATGACAATAACACCATCTTTCTTTAAATTCATGAATGTATTCCCTCTCTCAGGAAAAGATGATGCTTTCAAGTGCCATTCAGGCAATCCTACATTTCTGTTCAAAGTAAATCATGCCTGCAAAAACAGATACATGAGCCATTTCACCTGCCTTCTAAGACATGTTTGGGACAGCAGGCCTGCTTCTCCACTGCTCTGCAGGCTCAGGGGGCACTGGGAGCTCTGTGGAACAGCTGTGAAACACTGTTTTCTTGGTACCTGTTCCCTCTGCATGGCAAATATATCTGTCTCAGCTGGAAAGCAGCATAGAAACTCACCAAGTTAACCTGGAAACTCAGCCATGAAGTTAACCAAGTTCACCTTGAAGTTAGCATGGTTAGCTGTCCAACCCCACAAGCATTTCATGTCCATAACTGATCATGTCCAGCTGCAAAATTCAGGTGACTAAGACATGCTGCTAGCATTAGTCAGACAGCAGTTACTGTGGCTATCATGTTTCTCCACGAGGACAATTTCTGACAACAGGAAAAGGAAACCCACCTTGGTTAGGCGCTCTGGTTACATTTTTCTCTGAATTTTGTTAGCAGTCAGTCCTTATCACATGTGCCATCTGAACAAAGTGAAAACTTCAGAGGAACTTCTGAAGACTAATAATTCAGAAAAGGAAGCAACTTTGTAATACAAAGTCTGACAATAATAGAGAGAAAAATCCATGGGAAAAAAACACTGTTGGAGAGGTGATACAATCCTCAGATGGACAGCTGACTCTCATACACAGCCAGCTGCAAGTCTCTGTGGTTGTTGGGTGAACAATTGTTTTTTCTGCCCGTTACTCAGACATGCTAATTATCTAATTTTTTTTTTTCTCTAGAATGCATCACGTTTATTGTTTTAAATCAGTCTGTTCCATTTGCTGTGATAAATATACCAATTTAAATCTCACTTCTGAGTGAAGCTCACTCCAAATTTTTCATGTTCTTCTACAAGGGCAGAACTTCTACAAGAGTTTGTTTTCTGTTCTAACCTGAAGTGCCAGCACACAAGTATGAACAAATGGTTCACAAATGCCAAACAGGGCTGACTCCATTTAGTTCTGCTTCCTCTGCTAAGTAATACTATGAAAAGGTTTATATGAAGGTTTTCACAATTTCTAAACAAAACATGCTCTTTAGTCAAGCAGCTATTTACAGAACTGATCCAACGGCTGTTTGAAACTCTTCCTTCCTACAACCCACAAAACTTTTCACCAACTTCCTTGACAGATGCTACAGTCCAAGTTCAAACTTTGCACCTTCAGCCAACACACAGGCCAAGCTGAAAATTATAAACCTGTATTTTTAAAAAAAGTTAAAGCCAAACCCAAGCAGATTCCAAGACAGATGATCAGAGAAGATGTTCTTATGACAAAGATTAGAGATTTGTTTGCTTTCCCACATGCTTGCTGCACAGTCTTGGGCTGTGCAATTCAACCTCATCATATACAGGGCATAGCCCTGTCTACTTCCTCCATACACTGAGGAAAAGGGTTTTGGACTCACCTTCCCATCACCCCAGGTGTGAATTCTGCCTCCCCATCATAGAGCTGTGACTTCACACAGCAAGAGCACCGGCACAGCTTTGCCTGCAATCCGCCAACTCGTTTTTTATAGCACAACTGGTCAAGAGGTAAGAAAGTAACCACAGTATCATTCAACACTCAAGTACTCTGAGGAGTACACAATGTTACATGATAAGATACACAGATACACACCCATCTTACCAGCTACAGACACCAGAAGACGTGGCATTTGAGAACTCTTGGTGTGTGAAAGAGCAGAGCAGTCACTAGCTCTCCATCGATGATCAAGGAGGACATTTTTGAGATAAAGACTGGAGACTTGTAGTTAGGTTATTTAACACCAGGGTCTGCTTTTTCCACATGCCTCCTGCCCAGTGCAACTCTTGAACTGTGCATTTAACTCCAGCAAAGCACAGATGATACTGCTCTGCCTCCTAGAGATATGATAAAGGGCAATTTATTTCAAGATGGACAAACACCAAGGCTACAGCGAAGGGACAACAGAAGCAGATCAGTCTTGATCCTTAATCTGCAAGTTTAGTGCAGTTGAACAACTGCTCTCAATACAGGGAGATGGAAAATAAGGCAGAGCTTCCTGAGGCAAAAGGAAAACACTGGGAGAGCCCTGCTCAAGGAGAGAAATGGTAAGAAGGAGCTGGAGAGGGATGAGCAGCACACAGTCTATTTGTGTTTAAACAGGGAGGTCACCAGCAACTGATTTTCCAGTGAGAAGTTTAATGAATGACAGTTTAAAGCTAAGTGTGCACTGTTCCAACCCTAAGGTGCTTTCTCCCCCTCCATAATTCTTTCCAGTCACTGGCTCTGGAGTCCCACCGTGGTGTAGGGCAAGAATGCAAGCCCTGAGAGCAGGCTTGTCACACTGAAGAACAAAGCTTGTGGGGGACATGGAGGGAAGGGAAAATGGTCCTGAGAGAAAGAGGTAAAGTGGTAAGGGGAAGCAGAATTGTTCATTTTGGCTGGAAATCATGAATAATAAACTCTGGGTTTTGACTAGTGTTAGAGAAATGAAGGTCTTCAAAACTGGAATTTGTCCTACCTAACCCCTTGAGTTCAGGACTGGGGCCAAGAGGATGCTGTGCTGCTACAGAGAAAAGGAATGCAAAAATTTGCATTTGAAGACATGAGTGATAGGACCTGCATTTTTTTCTATGCACAATTACATATCAAGATTAACAACCCTACTTAAAAAAATATTGATGTCACCACAGGGACTAAGGTTTAGCTCGGGTATTAATTTATTTTCCCTTCTGTGTCTCTCATCTGTCAAAACTCTCAGGCTGGCACTCATTTTTTTAGAACAAAGTATCTCACAATTAGGACCAGGCTTATACGTAGGCAGTATCTGTATATCACAGATGCATTGAACCAGGTGCTTACAAACAGCAGCAAAGACACCATCTGTGGGCTGGCAGACACCAGTGACACAATACTGGTGCAGTATTGCTGATTCTCTTTGATCATGTCACCGCAGCAATTTAAAAGCAGGTTTCAGTGTGCTTCTATTAATTGTTCTCCAACAACATTGGGGCAAACAGTACATATGCACCTCATGTGGCTCTGTGCTTCTTTCATCTTTGCAGCCACACTGATGGCTGTCCATGTTTATACTGCTTTTTGTATTTCTGTCAGACATCTCAGGTCATTGATTAGCAGTAGCATGATGCTTCCTGGGATTTTCAAGGCTACCCAAAGCATCTCCATCCCTGGAGATTTTCAAAACCTGGCAGAAGGCCCTGACCAATCCAATCTATTTTTTAATTTATCCCTGCTTAGGCAAGGGGATTAGATTCTGGATGTCTCTAGTGTCTTTCAACCTATATTGCTCTATGACTCTGTGATGTCTACTATTTTGGCCTCAAGCAGAGTTAATCCCAAGACTGCGAGCTCAATCCCTTTACCTGCAGGCCCAGAGGGGTAAAAACTGCATCTTAAAATTCTATCTCAGGACCATGGAGAACCAAGTCTAATCCAAATTTCAGGCAATTACACAGTATTACATCAGGGAAGTGTTCCTGTAATTTTAAAAGCAGTCATGGTTCTCTCCAGACAGAAGGCAATGCTCTGAGAAAGCAATATGCCCCTCCATGTCATTCCTTGATAATTAAGCATTGTGTACATTGTCTATAACCAAATTAGTGCTGCAAACCTCCTCCCTTTCTTAATTATGCAGCACTGCAGAAAGTTAAGACAGTGGAAACTAGACACAGCTAGTCTGCTCAGCATCATTATACACTGGACTGTGGCACAAGGTCTCACAAGCTAGCATCATCGAAGCTAGGGCCCCAGAAAGGCCCAGTCTCAGCACTGTAGACCTCTCATATTGTATTTCAAGATGTCATTCAGTAGTTATAGAATGCATCCCAGGTGCTCGAACAAATAGTGGATGCACATCTTTTGTTACTAGATGCTAATACCTTCGCATTTGCTTTGCAGTGAATAATTTCATTTCACATCCAGAAAGCCAAGGGGCATGCCAGAAGGTATGGTACAATGCCAGGAAATTCTCATTCTCATGAAAACAAAAAACCAAATAGTCTGTTTGTGGCTCCAAGGCGTTTTAACAGACCCACAGCTAACTTGGAAGGAGACAAAGCCCTTGCTATGTAGCTTTCAAGTCAGCTGAAGGCACCTCAAAAGACCTTTCTTAGCTGCCATGTGGGAGATGGATTGATTCATTCCTTGCTAGGTAGGCCCACTTCCCAGGCAGTATCTCCCGCGCTAAGATCTGTGCAGGCCCTAGACGACCCTCCAAAGAATATGTGGAACAGCCACTGTGACTGCAAGATCTGGTGTGCAGCTCTGGGCACTAACAGCAGCCTAGCCATCTGATTACAATCAATGTATTTTTGGCTCCTGCTGCAGTCAGTCTTGTGATGACTTGAAATGTTCCAGAACTTGGGGGTTATTTTTAGCAAAAAACAGCATAAAAGGGGGCAAGGGAAGAGAGCTGTGGTTTTTCCTGGGCATGGCTTTGTTACTTACCAAGCTCTGCTAACCTGCAAAGTCAGAGAGCTTCTCCTCTCCCATTTGCACTAAATTGGTAACTTAGGAGTTAGTAGTGTTTCACAGAGGAAAGCAGTAGAGTCGTTGCTGTTCAATCAGTGCACATTACGTGAATCAGTAATTCACCAGTAGGTGAGACACCAGGCTGAGGTGAGCTTAACAGAACCAACCCATGATGCAACACCTTCATCTTTACAAAATCTGTGGGCAACAGGTATTTAACAGGCAGCTCCCCAGGAATCCTTGCTCATGGTTACAGGCACTCTTCTCATCGTTTCCCTACCCAGTCCATTCCAGCCAGATTTCTAGGCTTGTTCAGCAAGCACACTCAGTTCCTTACCAGACATGTACAGACTGACATTTTTGAAGACTATGCTGCAGCTGTTTTTCAGGAGAACACAAAACACCATGTCCCTAACAGCCTGGAGATATCTACCTAGATTTCAAGTTCCCAGTCCAAAAGCAGAAGCAGCAGATTCGTTAACTTTGCTTGCTCAAACACAAGCAAGTATTGAAGGATTGTTCTCCCCTCCCACCCCCATGACACTTGGCACCATGCTCCTGCAGCCCCGTATCCTCTTGTCCCACCACCCAGCAGGCAACTGTGTAGTCAACACAACTCCCATTCCTGTACTGATTCTGCAAGCTGCCTGTTAATTAATTACAAAACCATTCCTTCCTCTTTTCCCTTGCCTCCCACACACAGCCTTGCTTTTTGAGAGGCTTTCTTTCATTTGGGGTGGGGATTTTTTTTGCTTCTTTTTCCAAAAGTTTCTCTTGCTGTACAGCAGGGGTCCTCAAACTGTTTAACCAGGGGGCCGGCGCACGGATGCAGTGGCAGGCAGTCATCTGCGGCTGCTTGGTTCCCCCCCAACCCCCGGCGGGGTGTGTGTGTGTGTTCTATAAATACCGGGGGCCGGATTGAGGACCCTGGGGGCCGTAGTTTGAGGACCCCTGCTGTACAGCTTCCCCGTGCCTTGCAGCATCCTATGAAGTGCTCTTTGCTACCTCCAGTTCTCTTGTCGGTGACTGTCCACACAGGGCTGTCACGGAGCACAGGCACCTGCCACAGTAACATAACTGAGCTGAAATAAATTGCATTTCACCCATAAATTACATTTGAACCAAATATTTCAGAAACAAAGGACATGGATTATTTTACATACTCAGTCTTGCCAAAGTAATCAAGGCATATCACTACCCACACAGGTAAAAAAAAAGAGCTATCACTGTATCAGTAACCTTTAATTGCTACTATGTTTCTCTTAATGAAATTTTTTCACAGAATCTGAAAACACATCTTCATGATTTGCGATGACAGCGAGTGCAGCTCACTACGGACGGGATGGCACCCTGAGGGCCCACCTCACTGTCCTCCCTCCCATCGTACGACACCTTTACAGCATCCAAATCCCCTGCTCGTGTGGGTACAAACCCCAAACCCCCACCAAGCAAACAACAGCGTTAGACGTGCCGCTGTTTGGGCTGCCTTTCAGGACACCGACACTGAGGCCACGGGCACGGCAGCCACCAGGTCTCCCCGGTCCCCCAGCCCACGTCCGCACCGCCGGTGGCCCCGCAGACCGGGCTGAGCCACCGCCCGGCCCCGAGCGGCCGCGCAGGGGCGAGGGGACGGCGACGCCTCGCGGTTAAACTCCCTCATTACCTCGGCCCAGCCGGGGCCCCGCAGCGCTACCGAGCGCAAACCCGCCAGCAGCTGAAGCTTTCCGCTAAGCACCCCAGAGCCTGGGGAGCGGCACGGCCTCCTTACACCTCCCTCGGGCTGCGGCTCTTTCCTGGCAGGAAAACCGGCGTGAGGGGGAGCGGCGCGGCCGCCGCCCGACAGCGCCGCGACTCCCGGGGCCCTCCCGCCCCTCCCGCGCGTTGCCCCGGCGACGCTCTCCGCCGCGGGGCGGCTGCCGCAGCTCCCTCAGCGAGCCGGACCCGCCGCGGCCCGGCCGGACCCCACCATGCTGCCCACCCGCCAGCTGGAGGTGGCGGCGGCCCCCGCCGTCCTCTACAGCTACTGCAGCCGGCCGCACGCCCTGCCCGCTCGCCCCAAGTACCGAGCGCCGCCGGACGCCGCCGAGCCGTGAGTGCCGGTGTCGGCGGGCTGCGCCCTCCGGCCCTGCGGCCTACGCGTCCCCAGCGGGCCGCGCTCCCGCCCCCCGCGCCGCCCCCCCCCCCAGCCCGGCTCCCCCGCCGCCTCCCCTCCTCCCCAAACCGGCTCCCCCGCCGCCCTTCCCGCGGGAGGGGAGCCTCCGCCGCCCGGCCGCCAGGTCCTTCGTCCCATAACCTGGGGCACGGCAGGCTCCGGCCTTTCAGAGGCCCCTGGCCTGCGTGCGGGGGCCGCGCACCGGCTGCCGCCCTGACCGCGCTGTCTGCGCTTCGTGTTGCAGAGAGAAGGAGCCGCTCCGTTACGCCAACCTCATGTACGACCGCCGAGTAGTGCGTGGCAACACCTACTCCCTTCAAGTCAAACCTGTGGTACGTTTTTATCTGGATCCTGCTGCAGCTTTGTTGAAAAGTAATAGGTAGGGAAAGAAAGCTGTTCCTCTGTTTTAAATACTGATGTTGTAATTTTTCACGCAGTCACAGGCCCAGTTAAATTAGCATGTGCCTGTGTTCAGCTTTTCTTTAAAGCACTTAGTTTCACTTGAGTAGTTCTGATTTTTTTTTTCCCAGTTAAGTGCTTGATTATTCCCCCACCCACCACCACATTTCTTTAGTGTAATGATCCTGAGCACAAATCATCGCTGCATAATGTATTATCATATACAGGTGTCATCAGTGAGAATAGTAGCTTTCAGAAAATTGTCTTGGTATCTGAAGTATTTTATTTAACCTGATACAGTAGTAAATGTTTCAGTGATATTTTATTTTTGGAGAATATTTCTGTACAGATAATTTGATTGTGTAAGAATTTAAAGCAGTCTGTATTTTTAAAAGCTACTTTGTGGATATAGCTTTGTTCAGTAGCTGTTTCTTAGAGTGAATTTTGCACATCTTCTGTTTAAGAAGTTCAAAACTCACGTTCATTTCAATTCATAAAAGAGGACTGAATTGAAAAGTTAGTATGGGTTTCTTTTGCTTCATCAGCAATAAAGACCCTATAATTGTTATCTAGCAAACAATTTGTTGATAATATCGTAACTGGACTGAAGTCCCTTTGACCTTCTTAAAGTTTTACCTAGAAACTCTCACTTGTCAGCAAGAATGTGCCATTCTAATATACTTTTATCTCACAAAGAAAAGTTCTGTATACAATATCCACTTCCAAATAATAATTAATCGCTCTTAGTATGAGATGCCATTAGTATGTGACTGTAGGCAGCTGGCATACCTTGTTAGTTTCATGCCTTACAGTCTTTAAGGTAGCTCAAAATTTAGGGTCAGGAAAAAGCAAATCTGAAATGCTAGATTTGTAGCATTAATATCAAACAACAACCTTCATTTTCCTGTAGAGAGAAATCAGTATAATTTTCAAGTATTGTCACGGTCTAACTGTAGCCAGTAACTAAGCACCATGCAGTCACTCCCCCCCTCCCCTCCTCTGGTGGGATGGGGAGGAGAGTTGAGGAAATGGAAAAATTCATTGGTTGAGATAAGAACAATTTAATAATTGAAATAAAATGAAAGATAATATTAAGAACAACAATTGTAATGCAAAGAAGAGAGAAAGAGAGAGGAATAAAATCCAAAAGGAATAAAAAACTCAACAGGTAATACACAATACAATTGCTCACCACCCAATGACTGATGCCCAGCCAGTCCCTGAGCAGCAATGCCCTGGATGACTCCCACAGTTTATATACTGAGCATGATGTTCTGCGGTATGGAATATCCCTTTGGCTAGTTCAGGCCAGCTGTCCTGGCTGTGTCCCCTCCCAGTTTCTTGTTCCCCTCCAGCCTTCTTGCTGGCAGGGCCCAAGGAACTGAAAAGACTTAGTATAAACATTACTTAGCAACAACTGAAAACATCAGTGTGTTACCAACATTATTTTCATACTAAATGCAAAACACAGCATCCTACCAGCTACTGAAAAGAAAATTAACTCTATCCCAGCCAAAACCAGTACAAGTACAAAAATTACTGTGTTTTGTGGGTTTTTTTTCTTCTTCATCCCTGCTTAGATCACCCAACCCAATCCCCTAGAGATTCAAAGGCAGAGGGAAGCACGGGAAAGAGCACTGGCTAGAAAGCGTGCAAAAGAGCAGATGCAACCAAGAACACCTGAGCCTGTGGAAGGCAGAGAGCACATTCATGTACAGACAGGTAAAAGGCTGAATTTTTAAAAATCCATCTGAAAACAAAAACTTGCAGATCTATATTCACTTACTAAATTGATGATGCAGTTGGTAGAATCATGTGGGGTTAAGGTTAAAATCATAGAACTCTAGAATCAGAGGTTCTCTAATCCTTTCCATTATAACCTCTTATTTTTAGTTGTATTTAATCCACTTGGCTAATTAGTGACATTTTCCCAGAGGCTCTGTTTTTCAGGTTTTAGTCTACATTCTTGAGCACTAGTCAAGACTTCTTGATTTGTTCTTTCTTTTTCCAGTATCATCAGAGAATTTTGGTATATGCTTAAAATAGAGGGGTTTAAAAAATTTTGCTTAAGAGTGCAGTCACATGTAAGAATAAGAATACTTTGCGAAGTTGGGGGACACACCCTAATTTACAGTAGGAAACTGCCCTATTTTGGGAAAAACAATTTTATGTGTAGGAAAAACAAACTTTAGCAGTGGGGTAATCACGAGGTGAGTGTAATGTATTGCTGTGCCCTTCGAAAATCTTTTCATATTGGACTGACTTACAGACTGGGAAAATAGCTGTGTTGCATGCTAATCAGACATGAGCTTTGGTTTCTGAATGTTCCCTCTGCCCCAGCCCCACTGAACTTCCTATACCACCTCTAATGCACACAGCAGCTTTTCACCATTCAAATACTCTTGAATGCAGAAGGAGGCTGTCTAGTGTGTAAGTCTTGGTAATCCTTTCCACTGACGACCACAGATAATTTTAAGTACTCCACAGACCTTATTTTTTGAGCTAGGCTATTTATCTCTGCAGTAGGAGACAAACAGTTATAATTCAAATGAAACACATGCTCTTACAGATGTGTGGTTACATCAAGGCCACCTCTGGTTGGGCCAGAAGTAGAATATAATTTTTTAGACCCAAAAGATCCAGTGTTCTGTTTTGCCCCATACAATGGAGAAAAAGTTCTGTTTTCAGTATTACTCATTAGTAGATAGGCAATCATTATCCCTTTTTGAAATCCTATCCCATTGACTACCAAGAATTATTTATTCTGCAAGGTGGGCTGAAATGGTTTAGACTGAATTTGGAAACCTGCTAAGTTAAATGCCTTTTTAGGAATCACTTCCAAGAAGTGCATCTGATGTTACAGAGAATGTGGCATCAGATGGCCTATGCAGCAAAGTGATTTATGTTTTAAGTTGTCTTTTTTAAAAAAACTTTATAGAATACTTTTTATTGGACTCTGGATATAATTCACACTGCAGAGTTATCAAAATAGCTGAGAGTTAAAATGAAAAGATTCCAACTTCAGTATTCATTGTGCTTTTGATTCTAGAACTGTATTTGGAAGAGATTAGTGACCGGACAGTAGAGGTTGATACAGAGTGTCAAACAGATGCATTTTTGGACAGACCACCCACTCCGCTTTTCATACCAGCCAAAACGGGAAAAGATGTGGCCACACAAATAGAAGAAGGAGAGGTATGAAGCAAAATCAGGTCCAAGAGCACTGTCAAAACACCTCCCATACAAAATATGTTTCTGATGCAAAATTGGGGCAAAACCAGAAAGGAACTTCTCACAGAATATGCCAAAAACAAACAAACAAACAAACAAACAAACAAAAGGTCTCCAATGTTTGCTTTGAGGTTAAATGCAAAATTCAGGAAGGTGCTTCTTCATGTGCACTGGTTCTGCTGCTTTCAGCTAAGAACTACAATGCTGAGAAAAGCTCTCCCCTGTAGAAGTAGCGTCCGGCCCAAGAAGGGGTTGGGAACACAGAAATAGGGTCCAGGTGAGTGCTCTGCTTCTCCCTGGCAGCCCCCCCGCTGGCTGTGGTCGGGTGTGTGGTGTCTCACTCCAGCCCACTCACCACTTAGCCCCCAGTTGCATTCCTGCTTCGGATTTAGCTGACGCTGGCCCCCACCTGCACTTCTCAGGCTGCCTTCAGCACAAGGGCTTTGCTCACCCTCCTTTCCTCCTTGCCACGGTGCTAAGAGCGATTGCGATCAAGGGACGTTTCTCTCTGTTTCCCTGACTCCATCCTCAGTTGTTTGACTTTGATGTTGAAGTCAAGCCGATCCTGGAAGTGTTGATTGGGAAAACGGTTGAGCAAGCTTTGCTGGAAGTCATGGAGGAAGAAGAGCTGGCCCAGCTGTGGGCACATCAGCGTGCCTATGCCGAGCTGCGTAATGCAGAGCTTGCTGAAGTACAGCGCCTGGAAGAGCAGGACAGGCGATACAGAGAGGAGAAGGTAGGACTTCCTAACAGCAGAGCAGGCCTCTGCTCACTAGAAGAGAGAAAACCATTTCCAGCACTGAAAGACAAGCTGTGAAATAAGCTGAATATGGTCAAAAGTGTCCTGTCAAATTTCATATTCCTCAAAGCATTTTAGTGCCACATAGCTGCACTCTGTCATTTGCTCTCGTGCACCACCACCATGCTGTTGTGTTTATTTGGAGCAGTCATGCCCCAGTGACCTGGTGTACTTGGACACCTGATCAAGAGGCTAAACCCAACAGCATTTTCCTCTGTAGCTGATACAGCCGTTACTCAAGGCTTTTTATTATAACTGTTAAATGAGTAGTCAGAGTGCTTGAAAGAGAGACACCTCCTATTATTTCATACCCAAAGCATGCACTACTGTATGTGCACACATACATCTCAAGATCTCCAAGTATTAAGCTCTATTAGTACTACCTAGGAAATAGGAATAAACAAAAAAGGCAAGTCTTAATCACTCACTATTAATCAGCCTTGTATAACTGGGATTTTTAATATTTTCCTGGATGGACCAATTTGAGTTTTAATCTTTTCTTACATCAAATAGGATATAATACTGGAAAAATAAAAAGTTCGGGAAATCCTGACCCAACTTCATCTCATTCCAAGGCCAATGATCAGCTTGATCTGCAGTAATAAAGCAGAGTCGTGAGATCAATGCATAGTAGTGTATTAAAGAAGGGTCTCATTTGGCCTGCTAGAAGGCCCTTATTTTACAGACCTGCCAAAATGAGAAAAAGTATACTGAAGGAATGTGGTTCCCTCTAGTCCTTGTGGATTTTAGTACTCCGTAGATTGATTATAAGCTGGCTTTCAAGCATCCTTTCATATGAGGATTTTTTGTGGAAGTTAGAGGCCACAAATACCAGGTAGAGACCATAAGTATCTGTACTTTTTATTATCTTTGCTATTTATAACTCTCACACTGTGATCATTCTTCAAAGTCTAGATCAAAAGAGTAGCAGCTAAAGGCCTGAAAGTTTAACATGCAATATTGCCTTGACAGGAACGTCGCAAACGCCAGCACATGCAAATGCTGCAGAAACAGAAAGAGACCACAGAGAAAATTGCAGCTCGGGCATTCGCTCAGCGTTACTTGGCTGATCTCATTCCCTCAGTCTTCAACAATCTTCGTGATAGTGGATTTTTTTATGACCCTATAGAAAGAGGTTTGTATGTATTATTTTTTTTTAATATGTGAACTGAGTAATATAAAGCTCAAAACAACCATGAAACGTAGCTTATTGTTCTGTTGTTTAGAATAATGTCATAAGACATTATTCTTTACATTTGTGGCCAAACAGATAATTTCCAACCTCATACATTTAACACAAACATTATTGGACATCTGTACAAGTATTCAAGACTAAGCAAAAGCTGACAGTGTAACAATGAGAAGAGCTGCTTTTGAACTGGAGAGAAATAAATGGGTGGTTAGGATTGGCAGAGCTGAGAGATCCAAAGTGAAGCAGATGTATTTTGATAGGACGTGAAAAGAAATCCATATGTCATTCTGAATCTTTTTTAATGATTATCAGAGCAAAGGAGAGATTAGTTAATTAAAATTAGGCCCCCAAAATAATTTTGGAATTGTACATTGGTGAATTCCAACTGTTTAGAATCAGCAGCATTTCTTTTGGGCTACCTTGCTGGACCCCACTTCCCCAGACGCTGCACGGATGCACAGACCACAGTTTGGGAATGGTTACACTCTCCAGAATGGGTCATGGGGTAAATGCAGGAACTGAGTGTATTTTGCAAACAGGACAGGCTTTGGGACCATGGTGTACAAAGGGTATGATTTGAGAAATACATGGGTGAGAAAGCTCTTTAGTCAGAGGGTACAAATGCTTTCAGCAGACCAGAAGCCAGATGCCTTTGGAAAGCAAGGCAGGAAATGTTATTCTCCTGACTTGTTCAGGATATTTTCATCTCATTAGAACATTACTGTGTATCTCATCTGTGCTAGCCTTTCAGGGGTGCCAGACCCTTTGGAAAATCACTGCAGTTGAAAGGACTCTGGTCTTGGTCCGTAATGATAAGGAACCTCAGTAAGAGAGACAAGAGATAAGAAACCCAACAACACCTGAGAGATTTCATCTGGCTCTTGCAGAGCAAGTGTCTTTTGGCAAAGATGTTCATCCCTTAATGGTCACAGCAAATAAAAAGTGGCCCCAAGATCCTGTTGCTCACTTTTTTTTTTCTTTCTTTCTTCCTGCTAAATTCTTACAGATATTGAGACAGAATTCCTTCCGTGGCTGATGACAGAAGTGGAAGAAACACTAGAGAAGAAGGTTCTGGGGAGGACAGTGCTTGACTGTAAGTTACCAAATCCTGGAATGTAATCTGGCTGCTTGATGTCCTTGATTGTTTTTTTCCCAATCAGAACAAATATCACACAGGGTCACTGTGGGTTAAGGTAGGAGGTGTCATTTTAGCAAGAATGCCAAGTACCCATGGCTTTTTGTGGTGTGTTTTTTTTTATTTTTTTGGGGTGGGGGTGTGGCTTAAAGTATATCAAAACATTTTTAATGTTGGAAAACTACTACTACATACACCTCAGCAGTGGATTCTCCACTGAAATAATAAAATTGCTGCACTCTTTGCTGGCTTTATACTGTTTGAGCTGTGTTCACAGAATGGTCAGAGTTGAAAGGGGCCTCTGGAGATCATCTGGTTCAACCCGCTGCTAAAGCAGGTTCACCTACAGCAGGTTGCACAGAGTTGTGTCCAGGGGGGTTTTGAATGTCTCCAGAGGAGACGCCACACTCTCTCTGGGCAGCCTGTTCCAGTGCTCTGTCACCCTCAAAGTAAAGTTCTTCTTTGTATTCAGATGGAACTTCCTGTGTTGCAGTTTGTGCCTATTGCCCCTTGTCCTGTCACTGGGCACCACTGAACAGAGCCCGGCCCCATCCTCTTGACGCTCGCCCTTAAGACATTTGCATACAGTGATAAGACCCCTGCTCAGTCTTCTCTTCTCCAGGCTAAGCAGGCCCAGCTCTCTCCGCCTTTCCTCATGAGGAAGATGCTCCAGTCCTCTCATCATCTCTGTAGCCCTCCGCTGGGCCCTCTCCAGTGGTTCCCTGTCTCTCTTCCACTGGGGAGCCCAGACCTGGACACAGCGCTCCAGATGCGGCCTCACCAGGGCAGAGCAGAAGGGGAGGACAACCTCCCTCGACCTGCTGGCCATGGTCCTTCTAAGTCACCCCAGGATCCCATTGGCCTTCTTGGACACCGGGACACACTGCTGGCTCATGGTCAGCTTGTTGTATCCTCCAGGACTCCCAGGTCCTTCTCCACAGAGCTGCCTTCCAGCAGGTCAGCCCCAGCCTGTGCTGGTGCAGGGGGCTGTTCCTCCCCAGGTGCAGGACCCTACAAATTGGCTTTGCTGAACTTCATTGGGTTCCCTTCTGCCCAACTCTCCAGCCTGCCCAGGTCTTGCTGGATGGCAGCACAGCCTGCTGGTGTATCAGCCACTCCTGCCAGTTCTGTATCACCAGCAAACTTGCTGAGGGCACACTCTGTCCCTTCGTCCAGGGCACTGATGAGTAAGTTGGACGTGCCTGGACCAAGTACTGACCCCTGCGGAACACCACTGGCTACAGGCCTCCAGCCTGACTCTGCATCATGGATCACAACCCTCTGAGCTCTGCCATTCAGCCAGTTCTCAGTCCACATCACCGTCCACTGATCTAACCCACACTGCCTGAGCTTAACTATGAGGATGTTATGGAGGACAGTGTCAAAAGCCTTGCTGAAGTCAAGATGGACAACATCCACTGCTCTCCCCTTATCTACCCAGCCAGTCATTCCATCATAGAAGCCTATCAGGTTTGTCAGGCATGATTTCCCCTTAGTGAATTCATGTTGACTGTTCCTGATGACCTTCTTTTCCTCTACATGCTCAGAGATGACCTCCAGGATGAGCTGTTCCATGACCTTTCCAGGGATGGAGGGGAAGCTGACAGGCCTGTAGTTTCATGGGTCCTCCTTGTTGCTCTTTTTGAAGACTGGACTGACATTGGGTTTCCTCTAGTCCTCAGGCACCTTTCCTGTCCTCCACGACCTTTCAAAGATGGAGAGCCTTGGCAATAACATCTGCCAGCTCCCTCAGCACTTGGAGGTGCATCCCATTAGGGCCTATGGATTTGTGTCTGTCAGGTTTGCTTAAGTGGTCTCTAACAGGATCCTCCTCATCCATGGGAAAGTCTTCCCTTCTCCAGACTTCATCTCTCACTTCCAGGGTCTGGGAAACCTGAGGGTCAGCCTTGGCAGTGAAGACTGAAGTGAAGAAGGCATTCAGTAACTCTGCCTTCTCTGTGTCCTTCGTCACCAGGGCGCCCACCTCATTCAGCAGTGGGCCCACATTTTCCCTAGTCATCCCTTTCCTACTGATGTACTTGAAGAAGCCCTTCCTGTTGTCCTTGACATCCCTTGTTAGATTTAATTTCAGACAGACCTTAGCCTTTCTTGTCACCTTCCTGCATGCTTTGACAGTATCCCTATTTTCCTCCCAAGTGGCCTGTCCCTTTACCACACCCTGTAAACTTCTTTCTTCTGTTTGGGGTTTGCCAGAAGTTCCTTGCTTATCCATGTTGATACTGGGAGATGCAATACATTTGGCAGGAACAGAATGGTTAAAGAACACCATTATTTTCTCTGCTACAGAACTCTTATTTCTCACGTGTTACACAGCCACCATTGCTGTGCCACTCTCTGTAGTGTGCCTGTTGTGCCAGTGGGACAGCAAAGCCCATTCTGTCTACAGCCACATGTATACCATGAACACCACTTGTTCGTGTAAGCTCCTTGAGCTGTGGAGTAACATGTTCATCCTGCATGAAAGGAAAAGAGAAGGATAATCGTAGGCCATGGTTGACTGAGAAGTCAGGTGACCAACACTTTTAATCAAAACAAGGCCTTACCTGCTCAGCAGTCAAAAATCATGCCCTTGCTTTTGAAATAGATTAAAATATCAGCCTCTTTGGGGCTAGTTCAACCTAAGTATTCAGGTTCTTTCATTAGGCAGTCTTCAGAGGCTGCAGGTGAAACACCTGAACAGTCTAAACTCTGTCTTGTGTAGAAACACAAAATCATGATGAGTGCATGTTATAGAATCACAGAATGGTTTGGATTGGAAGGGACCTTAAAGATCATCTAGTTCTAACCCCCCTGCAGTGGACAGGGACACCATCCACTAGAACAGGTTGTTCAGAGCTCCATGCAGCCTGGTCTTGAACACTTCCAGGGATGGGGCATCCACAACTTCCTGGGCAGCCTGTTCCAGTATCTCGCCACCCTCACAGTAAAGAATTTCTTCCCAATATCTAATCTAAATCTATCCACTTTCAGTTTAAAGCCATTAACCTGTTGTCCTGTCACTACATGCCCTTGTAAATAGTCTCTCTCCAGTTTCTTGTAGGCCCCCTTTGGATACTGGAAGGCTGCTATTAGGTGTCCCTGGAGCCTTCTCTTGTCCAGGCCAAAAAACCCCAACTCTCTCAGCCTGTCTTCATAGGAGAGGTGCTCCAGCCCTCTGATCATCTTCATGGACCTCCAACAGATCCCTGTCCTTCTTATGCTGGGAGCCCCAGCGTTGAATGCAGTACTCCACGTGGGGTCTCATGAGAGCAGACTCCCTTGACCTGCTGGTCAGGCTTCTTCTGATGCAGCCCAGGGTACAAAGATTGGCTCTCTGAGCTGCAAGCACGTATTACCGAGCTGTGTTTAGCTTCTTGTCAACCAACACCCCTCGAGTCTTTCTCCCCATGGCTGCTCTCAATCTATTCTCTGCCCAGCCTGTATTTGTGCTTGGGATTGCCTTGACCCACATGCAGGACCTTGCACTTGGCCATGTTGAACTTCATGAGGTTTGCACAGGCCCAGCTCTCAAGTCTGTCAAGGTCCCTTTGGATGACATCCCTGCCCTCCAGCATGTTGACCGCACCATGCAGCTTGGTATCATATCTAGTCACCCACTGTTGAACAAACATCCTCTTTGCAAAAGGAACTGCAAGTTGCATTCTCCAAGTTTTGTAGAGGCAGACACAGCCTCAGCTGAAGTAGTTGGTGGCTTCTCTCCCCACTTACGCAGAAGCCATATGGGGACAGTCAAAGGATCCATCGTTAACCTATTTGAATGAAGCTGCCTACTTAAAGGATTTATTTTGTCACTGTCCAATAAAAGACTGAACTACAAAGGAAGAACCTTCAGTGTAAGGCAGTTAGGTTTGTCCTCTCAGAGATGACCATTCCCTCCTTTTCTTCCTGAAGTCAGCTCATGAATTAACAATGGAACTTAATACCTGTACTATTTTCTGCATTAAACCTCTCTTCTTTCATCGTTGGCCTCTGTTTTTCATATTTAAATGATGTATATCAAAGTGAGTGTTGATTTTTTGTTGTTGTATCCATTGGAAGGGGTATAATGAAAAATTCACAAAGGCTAAGCCGCAAAAATAGTAAAGAATAGGTGCTTTACAGCTGCTTTTCAGAAAGAAGATCTTTTGATGCCTCCCATAGTTCCAGTATTTCCCACTGCCAAAAACACCATGCTGTGTGCAACCCGGCTAGTTCTTATTCCTTGTGGGGTGACCTGCTCTGGAACTAAGGAACAACAGTGAGGAAATGTACAAAACCATCCAGGTGAACCCTTTAAAATCACTGCTTTCAGGGTAAACTGCTTATTTGGCTGGAACTAGGCTCCAGCAGCAGGGATGTTTTTTCTCATTCAAGTGTTCTTTCATTTTTAGTGTTATTTTTGGTTTTTTCCCATTTAAGAAGTTATAGGTCAGTAATATATAAAATAATCTCAAATTACAGTTTTTTTTCCTCTGTGTGTTAATGGTGGCTTTCTCTGTTTCAGCCTTGATTCGTACAGTGGTTGAAAAACGGTTAGATGCATTTAGCCATAAGCCTCTGTCTGATGAGACAGAGGCACCTGCTGAAGAGCTCAGGCCAGCAGATGCAGCACCCCAGGCGGACAGTGAAACAGACGCTGCTGACCAACTGGTTGCAGAGAAAGAAGGGAGTGACCAACCTGTTGCTGATGAACACCCTTCACGTCACGTCTCTTTCCAGTTAGAAGAGTCGGATCAAGCAGGAACAGGGGATTTAGAAACTGAGTAACAAGCAGGCAAGTCATCAAGTAAGTGGAGATGAATGGCTTAGAAAGAAGAAATGAATTCCTATCTATTTACAAGTATTGTGCCCTAGCCATGCTGAAGGATGAACCTAAGCAACAGCAGAGCATGGAAGTGTGTTTCCATATGCTGGTTTCAGGCTATAAGAATCAAGAGGGACGTTACTAGTGCAGTGAATGGCAGTGAAATTCTGTCCCAAAACCTGGTATATTTATAGTTGAAAAACAATGCTGTCTCACACCCAGTGCTAGAAGGTCATGAGAAGGACATTGAGAGCATTCTAACAACCTTTGCGAGTGCATTGATAACGTTCTCAGAACAGAATTTCTTTACTTTCCCTATATTGAAATGTAGCTACTACAACACTTAGATAAACCTGGTTTTGCTCATGTTAGTCTCTCCTTTCCCGACAATCTTGGATGGGCATCTCGGTAGGTAATAGAGCAAAGGCTGTTGTTCCTGAAGCTTTTCAGGGTCAAAGAGTTACCTGTCACTGGGAATTGCTGCCAGTGCAAAATCCTCTGCTTCCTGACTCCTGGTGTAAGGGGCTGGAGCCACATGCTAAGTCCAGTCTCCGTTTTCTTTGTAATCTTCCTTTCCTGCTGCTTCACTGGTGGAAATGGTACCAGACGTGACTGACAAGATGCGCTTGCACTACCATGTATATCTGTCTGTACACAGGCCAGCTCCTCAAGTGGGGCATTCCCACTCATAAAAGCACATCTTCATTGCAGCAACACCATTTCCTTGCTAGCTGCGCCTGTGGAAAAAGTCCTGCCTTGTCCAGACTGCTTTGTGCTGCCTCCTCTCTGCAGGTCAGCTGGCGATATCTCAGTCTGAGAGTGGGATGTCAGGAATGACAGCTGAAGAGATAAGGACCTGTGCCGCATCTCATACCCTCAAAAGGGATGTTGAAACGGAACAAGGTCTTAAAACAATTAGTCAGGATGAGTTTGGTACAATGCTCTGGGTGATGCTCTGTTTGTGTTGAGAAAGGAATGTACTCTGAATAATTAGAAAAGGTTCCACTGAGGACGTTAAAGGAATATACTCAATAATAGGAAAAGTACTCTGAATAATAAAAGGTTCCACTAAATTATGTTAAAGTAAAGGAATGTACTCTAAATAATTAGAAAAGATAAGGTGGGTACCTGAGGGAGATAAGGAGACCAGAGTCAGGAAATTGTTGAACAAAGAAAGCTGAAAGGTTTACTCCACCTAGATCTCACCTATTATGAATGGAATGATTAGTTGTCAAAATCAAATTAATATGTATGTAAAGATGTTGCAACCTCTCACGAAAACTGTATAAATTACTTAACTTTTCACTGAAAACTTCGGAGCTAGTTTGTCCGGTGCAAATCGGTTAGCTCCCTAACATTGCATGAAATAAATACCTTTGCTGCTTAAAGACAAAATTTGTCTCTGAGCAGTTACTCTGCTGTTTTGGCATCAATGTCCAGACTTTTCACTGGGCCACTTGTACGTGTGGCTTCCAAGGCAGATGCTGCCTCCCCTCCATCCTGAGCTAGGACATCCAGTGAAATCAGGGCAGCTATTGCTTACGTGGAAAAGCTCCCTTGGAAGGTCTCAGGTATTTACCTGTCTCTGAAGGTAGCTGAAAATCAGAAGTAAGGAGAAGTATCCACCCACAAATCCACTCAGTGGTTTGATGTAATATGTATGTATTAAAACTGAGTGACTAGAGTCACGTAGTACAGATTGTAGACAAACACACCCATGGATGCTTTTCAAAGCTGAAATATTCCCCTGTAAACTCCTCCTCTGTTTGCTAAGCTGACAGTATTTCAACAAAGTATGCTTGTTTTTCACTTATGATTGATTCCTCAAAGCATCCAGCAAAATGTGTTGCATGTGAAATTAAGGTAGTCTGTGCTCGGTCTATAAGTTTATAAGAAGAATTTATTTTTATGCATATGACTGGAATTGGAAGCTTGAAATAAAACTATGGTTTACACATTGAAGTTGGTGGGAGGTTTACCTCAATTTCAGTTGGACCAAGATTTTGCATTGGGTTTTTCCCTGTTATGATGGAGACTCCTGTCACTTCAGATAGATCAGGTAAATTACTTCAGGCTAATTTTATCTAGAGAAATGAAAAGGCTTTTTGACATGATTCATGAGAATTGTAAATGTTTCAGCTCATTTTCAGAACACTGTATGTCAGTTTTAAGGATTCCTTGTCACTGAATGATTGTTTTGTCATGTGTTTACAGGAGACAGCATGATCTCGAGGACTGCCGTAATAATTCCTGAAAAGATTCAAATAAATGCTGACTTGAGTATTTGGGTTTGGAACATTACAAGAGGAAGGTGATCACCTGGAATATCTTCATTTTTGTCACTCCTGCTCTGTGTTTGATTGCTAGAAATTTTACTTGAAGTGTTGAATTATTCTATTTAAATAAGTTGTAGTATTATTATGTAGTCTGAAATTATTATTAAAAAATAATGAATTGTATGCCCTGCTTCATTAGAACTTATAGGTATAACTCAAGTATTGTGTATTGGTGTAGATTTTGCTGTAACTGGTTGTTTTTATGAGGCCACACAGCCGTGAAGCTTTCTTTATACCGCACTGGCAGTTCTCCATTAATAGCTCTGTACTTGAGTTCAGCCCCAGATACAGGCAGGTTGGCAGGGGAGGGGACCCCTCACATCCTGTTGGTCACTCAAGAAACGGAAAACCATGAGCAACAGTAAGGAGGGGAAGAGGGATTTGGGGAAACGGCATAGCTGTCACCTGTTAGGGGTGATGCCGGCAGACACGCAGGCGGTGTGGCGCAAGCCTTGCCTCTGACAGGTTCAGGTGGCTGGGGGAGCCACTTCAGCCCAGCCCTAGCGTGAGCACTGCATCCCTTGCACCGCATCCCCGCGGGGGCCCCTCCTGATGCCCTTCCCCTCCAAATGCCCTTTCTCAGGTCAGTATCTCCGGCAGCAGTTGTCCCCGGCAGGCAGGTAAGCCGCAGAGGAGCCAGCTCTGCACCCGCGGTGGCCCGGGGGTGGCCTCGCATGTGCATGCGAGGGGGAGCGGGGAGGGGACAGAGACAGCCGGCACTGCAGGCGCTAGAGGGCAGGGCAGCCCACGGCAATCCGGCTGCAGGAAGACACTGATGTCACCTGCTGCACACGGTGCACGCTGCAGTAGTGACACCTGTCTGGACTTACCTCCTCTTCTAAACCCCAAAGTTGTTGACCTTTTGCAAAATCTACTCATAACATGAGGAGCCAACACTCAGGGTCTCCCAATACAGTCCACACTGAGGTCACAGAACCGCAGAAAAGACATACTGCCTGGCCCTGATTCAGTTTGGGAGATCCTCTTGATATTAACGGACCAAACGGGACCCTCTGCATTTCTCCACTGCACACTAGCAGACTGGGAGCGTTTTGGTGAGAGTAAAGTTCACGGCTGGTTTGCTGCTGGCAGAAGTCATGGGTTTCAAAGAGCTGCAGAGAGAACAAACAAAAAGAATACACCTGTGAAAGTGTTTGCTTGCTTCTTATATGCATGCCTTGAACATGAACCTCACCTTATCAATCTCTAATGGCATCAGCCTTGGGAGCCTGCAGAAGCTGTATTACATTAACAGCAACAGTATACAGCAATACACAGCAACAGCCCTGTGGTGTTCACCAAGCCATGAAGACTCCTCTCCTGCCCTCCTGCAGGAGACACCTTCAGACAAGCATGACAGTATCTGTCATAGTGAAACTATTTCAGTGTGCTTTCTCACTGCTAGGGTTTCTTTACTGGTACAAACCAGAAGCTAGACATGACACAGAGCACATTTCAGTGGTCTAGCTGTGATGCTGCTTCATGGCAGTATCGTTGTAGTTATAAACCACCTTATGTTGCCTCACTTATCCTTAGCCCCACCACAAACGTTTGGCACTCTTCAGGTTGCCCAGACCTTGGCTATTAACATACAATACTAGATACATATACTGTCCCTGGCAGATCCGACAGTGAACTGTAGCACCCATAGTGGCAGCATATCCCATGCTGCTGACTGCTGTTCATGATTTCTGGCAAAAAGTCTGGCAAAGAGGCTGGTGCAATAATGCTTGAAGCTCCTCAGAAAGATTACTTTTACCTATCAGAGTCCTAGCTGGATTTTACAGTCACTGCTGAGACAATGTGTACTGTGAAAAATGACCTAACAGTGGAATTTGACTTAATAGAAATTGTGATTGAATCATGTTTTGGCAATTGAAATATCTACTTTAAACATACCTTTTTTTAAGATGATCGTGTTGGAAAGTACTCATACGTATGATGAGTTACAGAGTATACCTAAAGATTATTTAAGGGGAAAATACCATCAGGCAAACCATTACCATTTCAATTAATGGTAATTAATCAATCAAATACATTTGTTTCAAACAGAGCTGACATAATACTCGAGTTATCTACAGTTCCCAAAACCACAGCGTGCTGAATCACAGGCTCACTGAAAGGTCTAGCTAGGTTGGAAGGGATCCCTGGTCATCTGCTCCAAACTCTTCTAAAAGCAGGGCCCTAGATCAGGCTGGACTTTGGCTGGCTGGGGTGTAGCACTGCTTAAACGTGTTTGGGGTGCCTGGGGGCCTGCAAGCTGAGCAGCAATGTCCCTTGCAGCCATGAAGGCAAACTATGTCCCAGGTTTTGTCAGCAATAGCATAACCAACAGATGAGGGATGCCATTATCGCACTCTATTTGGCACTTGTTGGTCCACACCTGGAGGACTGAGCCCAGCTGTGGTCTTCCCCAGTTCCAAAGAGTAACTAAACAATTGGGGAGGGTCCTGTGGAGGGCCGCAGAGATGTTCAAATGCAGAGAACTTGCCCCAGGAAGCAAGACTGAAGGAACTGGGTGTGTTCACACTGGAGAAGGGAAGGCTCAGCTTGATCTGATCATGGTTCTCCCAGCGCCTAAATGGTGGTTGTGGAGAAGGTGAAAGCACTTCCACAAGGATGACCTGTGGCAGGACAAAAAGAAACTGCCACCAGTCGCTTCGGGGGAACTGCTTAGCTGGTGGCTGCGCCCCTCTGCAGGTCTGCAACAAAATCCCGAGATAACGAAGCAAAATCGGTATCTGTGCAGGGAATTCTCACTGCTGCGAGGTGCCCGCCTCGGAAGCGATTAACCGCCGCCAGTGCGGGTGAGGGGGTTTGTGCGAGTCCTTACGAGTGCGGACAACTCCGCCCGGCCACAGCCGCGGGCACGCCGGCGGCCGGACACCCGCGGGCCGGGACACTCACGCTGCGGTGGCAACGAGCTTCCCGGCAGCGCCGTCGCAGGGCAGAAGCCCTGGGGCCGCCCGGCCCGCGCTGCCCCGCCGCTCCGGAGCCGAGCGGCGCGGCGGGGAGGGGACGGGCTGGGCCCGGCCCTCGGCCCGGCCCGGCCCTCCTCCGCCCCGCCCGCCCGCCCCGCCGGCAGGCGTCTCCCTGGGGCCGGGCACCGCCGCGGGGACGGGAGGAGCCGCCGCTGCGCTCCCCGGCCCGGCGCTGGGGGAGCGGGCGGCGCCCGCGGAGCTGGGCCATGAGGTGAGCGGGGCCGCGCCGCGCCGGGGCGGCAGGTGAGCGGGGCGGCGGCGTGCGGGGCCGGGCGGCCCGGGGGAGCGGCGACCGCGCTCCGGGTGGGCCGGCCGTGGCGGGGGGGCGGTGGCGGGGGCCGGCCGAGCGGCAGCGCCGAGCACCGGGGCTGGCGGGCCGGGCGGGCCGCCCGCCGCTGCAGGAAAGCGAATTGCGCCACATGCGTCTGCCTTGAGGAGGAGACTTTTGTATTTGGCTTTTTATTTATTTACCCGTCCGTTCTCCCCCGCAACTTTTCGCAAGCCCCAGCCGCCGCGCAGGCTCGCCCGCTCTCCGGCCGCAGAGCCTCGCACCGGAGCCTCGGGACGGGCTGACGCGCTCGGGTCCGTTCCAGCCCCTCATGCCTCCGGGAAGAGAAAGGCCTCGGGGCCGGCGATGAGGGGGGCACCTCTCCTTACCGCTCCTTCGCCCTGCCCCCAGCCCCGCGCTCGGCTCGTGGCGCGGGAGGCTCGTTCCCGCCTGCGGGCCCGGGCGGGCGGGGCGGCCGCAGCGCGGGTCTGTCCCTTCTGCATCCCTCTTCAGCGGGGTGATGGCGTGCTGCGGCCAAGTCTGGAGCTGTCATTGACTCCTACAGGAGGCATGACAGTTGTTTGTTGGTTTTTCCTCTCTGTGTGGAAGAGGAATTTAGCACGATACGATTTTTCGCGAAGTGCGTAACTTTGTTAAAACCTAACTTCCAGCATTTTTTTATTTCCTCGTGAAAAGTCGGTGTCCCATAGCCAAATGGAAGTTTGTTTTTCTGGAAAGGTGAATTCGGGACAGCCAGACTCCTCTCCAAGGGCTGTTGCTTTCCCTGTGTGACTTGAGCATAACAAGTATGTTCCTCCTTACAAAGGAGGGCCAATAAGGCTAACTGGTTTTGTAGGAGATATTTAAAGTGGTTGATGAAGAACACAAAGTAGTAGCTGCCTTTTAAAATGTGAGTTTAAATGTAATCTTCCCACCTCTAGTTAGTATTTTTGATTTATAAAGGGCTTGTGGGACAGAATCCAAGCCATGGTTTTGGGTGTGTGATAAATCTACACACGTATTTGTGTGTGGGTACTTTGTCCAACATCCATGATTATTCATATAACCTTGATGACAAGGGTCATCTTGAGTAAACACAAATGGTACATTAATTCTCTTTCCAAGAAGTGGTAGGAGAGGGTGTGCTTGGCGTTACTGCCATAAGATAAGCAGATTCAGCTCTGACAGAATGAGGAAGGAAGAGATTCCCAGTCTGACCACTCTAGTCTCTCGGTATTGCAGTTGTAAAATTAACATCAACGTGTGCGACCTGATTCTTGGCTGTCCCAATGCTTAGTGGAAAATCTGGCTGTTTAAGCCTGAGATACCTAATCATGTGCAGCGGCACGAAGTGTCAAGTGGTCCTGTCCTGACTTGGCAACTTTTCCTGCAAGACAGGAGCATCTTTCTTCCTTATGATGTCTGCAGTACTCCACTGACCCCGCACGGGCAGCACCTCTGTTGCGCTCTGACCCTTTGCTGGGGAGAAATACAGATGCTGTCATCGGGAATTTCCCTTGACCGGTCCTTCTGTCCCTGTTGTTGGTTTGGAGAAGCAGCGCACAGAACACGGCTCCCCCTCAGTGCCTGGGGAGCGGTCATACCGCACAGCTCAAAACGGGGCTGTGTGGGCGGGTGGCTCTGGGTGGAACATGGGCAGTTCTGCTGAACAGAAATACGGGTACAGTGACAGGATCGCTGACAAATTGTGTTATTATTATTTGATATTGTGTGTGTTTGCTGCTGTGGTGCCACTGCATGTGCAGTATATTTTCTGCCATTAGTGTATACTTACTTGCCCTGCATTGTAAGTCAAAGCAGTCAAAATCTCATTTGCAAACCTAATGGGAGCTGGTATAGATCCTGGAGTAGAATAACTGCGTAACAGTCTGATCACCACTGTGTTTTGAATTGTTGAGTGTTCTAAATGCGTATGTCTGACGTTTAAATAGAACCTTACGGTTCTGATCGCTGTAAATTGATAATAGGATTATTTGTGTAAAAAGTGGAAGATGGGATGAGTGGGAATGAAAACTAGAAATAAAATCAGAAGGACTGTACCAGTTTCTCTGGAACTGCACAGCAGAGTGAGAACAGAAGTGGCAGGTTTGGAAAGTTTGATATGAGAAAGCATTTAAGTACCACAAAATAAATTATTACTTCTTAAAAAGGCAGAAGGGGCCTTTAAGTCATGTGGTTAGTTCTCCAAGTTTAACCACGTTAAAGCCTTAGATTAGCGTCTTCAGGGTTATTTAGAATTGCTCAGTTTTTAAGATGAAAATGAAGAGTTAAACCGTTTTGAGTGCGTTGCTTGTAGGTGGACTCTCTTTTAACACGGACACTTGTTTTGCATTCATTTTGCAGATACATAAGTCAGCAGGTCACAGATTCATGCTCTCTAACTAAAGACAATAACTTCTGTTTCCTTTCAATTCCGTAATCTCCTCTGCAGCAAGAATCTCCTTGTTGTGAAGTTCTGTGAGCACACACATGTCTTTTCTCCCTGCCTGCCCTTCTGCCAGGGCTCTGTGGAAAGGAAACAGCGTAAGATAATTCCCCTCTGTGACTGTTCAGCCACATTTATCGTACAGCGTGTTGCAGGGGCTGGGACCTGAGCCACTGTCTGTTTCCCTCAGACTCCTGACTTCTTGGTGGATGATTAAAACCCAAAAACGTCAACCCCCACTCTGCCTATAAGTGAATACACACACTGTACTGAAGACAGTCTGTTTGGTATGTTTCATGGGTTTGATAAAAGGTTTCATGTGTTTGAGCATTCAGCATTACACCTAACTTTGCAAACCTAAATAGTCCTCTTCAGGAAGAGCAATCTGGCTGACAAGATGTTTGCAGAACCAGCACGTATTTAAAGTACGCATTGCCGACTAGTTCCCTACTGGCTCCACTGAGTTTTTATTTTAAGATGTTCCTGCTTTTAAAGATAAGCATGAAGCAAATGAGACTGCTCCAAATGCCAAGGGAACAGCAGTCACACACTTCTACTTAAACACGTGCCACTGTATGACTGGCCACATTATTTAATTGTCACTAAATTGTCACGCAGAAGAAACTGTTTGTTCTTTTCTTGCATGTGTGGAAAGAAATAGGAAATATCTTTAAATGATGCCAAGGATACTGCTATAACTAGCAGGAAATAACAAGTTGGGACAGAAGGAAGGTCAGTCCACTTGAATTCTGCACGGGAAAATCCTGGAAGTTGATCGTAAAATTTAATTCCACGCTTATCCCGAGGATAACCAAATAAATATTTTACTTCTGGCTTTGCTTTTTTGCTGACTTATTTCTTTCTTCCATGCATTCTTCTGTATACGGCCTATTTGGAATTTGCTGTGAAAGAGCATTTTGGGTTCCAGATGTTCCATCTGACATGACGATCTAGAAGTGACAGGTCTTTGTCTGTATGCTTTTTGTATTTTTTCTTTTTTTTCTTGCTTTTTCTGCCTGTACTGATTTTTCTTCTGTAAAATGGCATGAGTTGCAGTGCTAAACCAGGATCAAGGTTGCCTTTGTAAACTACTTCTGTCTTGGAGGACAGAGTAAATCTGTTTTTATCATTCTCCTTCCTGCACCTAGAGCACTATTTTAGGAGAAGCTGTTTCCTGAACAACTTGAGATAGCAAAATTTAAATTATGCAAATAGCATTAACTACTCATAATTCCAAGCCAGAATGGTGCTACAATAGAGATTGTATCATAAGGTGTTGATTTATAGTTCTAGTGAGTTGGAGAGATAACTGGATCACACTGATTACCTCCCAGTGTTTTCTCCCATTCAGTTTCCATGATTTTTCAAAGGACATCCCTGAACACACTGACACTACATTCCCATGCTTAAATCCCTGAAAGACTGCAGCGGGAATAAGACATATTACAGTGGGAATAAGACACATTGAAGTGTGCATTTCTAGTTCTTGAGGTGGGTTGTAAAAGGGTTTAAAGCAAGCTCGGTCATGCTTGGTTGGTAACATCCTTGGTTGTTGTCATTTTTTTCCTCTGGAGAGCCTCAAGTTTCAAATACAATTCAAAGAGCCAAATCTTTCTGTGAATAAATCCTTGAAGATACGAGGCAAATATAAAGGAAAAGTAGTTTTTCTCTGTATCAGTGAAGAGCCTGAAAAAGCAGCTGTGCAGAAGAACTGTGTGTGTTTCATCATGTTCTTCTTAACTTTGCTGCTACTGTTGGAATATAAAATAAGGTGTAGGGAGTATCTCAGGAATATCACCATGATGCACTGTGAGTGGCACCTAGTCCTGACTTTCCAGCAAGTGATGGGGACTAAGATGTCCAACTCTCTGACCCCTCTCGACCCACAGGGGTCAGAGAGTAAGTGCCAATGTTCATCCCAGCCCAACTGCTGGGAGAGAGTCCTCTGTCTATGTGGATGGATCCATGTGGATGGATTCCCTGTCCCAATTATTGTCTCTGTCTCCTCCTTCCCTGTTCTGAGGGAGGTGGAAATGGGTCTGTCATGGGAGGATATTTCTTCATTGCCTATTTTCTGTGTATCTGGGGAGGAGCAGCAGAGCTGTCTCTTTTGTGTGTTGAGGTACGGTAGGAGAACAGTCATCTCTTGGGTGTCTGGAGTGATAGTATTCTTTTTGTCTTACGTGTGGCAGTGGGGCTCCTGACGGGGAAACTTGTGCTCGTGGTTAAGGTGGCTGGTGGCTGCCCAGACCTGCATGTTGCACATAGCTGTGTCAGTGTTACATGTCAACTCTGTGTGCTGAGAGGTGTTGCAGACGACCTGCGTGACCCAGACATGCGGTGTGGAATGGCTTACCACATTCATTGTGCAGATGGCACCTTGCTTTGTCTTCATGCGATGCTAACTGTGTTGGGGAAAGTTGTGTGCTGCCAGTTGGGGAGCACTAGTCACTCCAGAATGGCAAAATTCATCCACAGATTAATGTTTGCTGGGATCACGCTGTGGGGAGGCACTGTCCCCTGCCAATCTTCTGATGCCATTGCCTCTCAATCATCAGAACTGTAGCAAAAAATGTGTTGGAAGCAAATGCAGAGTAGCAGCTGGTAGAGTGCATACAGTAGTTGCCACCAGCATGGTCAACTGTGTGCGCTGGGCGTACAAGTCACAGGCATGGTGTAGGTAGGCAAAGAGTCCTTCAGTGCAGGCACACGGAGACTGCAGAGATAATCACTGTGCCCATGTGCAGTCTGATACCTAGAGCGGACAAAGGCAGGGCATAGCATTTGCTCCAAGTCTTGTACCGTGGTACAGGTAACAAAGTCAGCGTAGACATGCTTTGGTTTTCTTCAGGGCACGTAATAGAATTGTACTTGGGAAAATACTACAGTAGCAGTATCTAACTTGTGCTAGCATATACAATAGCAAGCAAATGTGGTGCAGTGACCAATATTATGCTTTGCTCCTCCACTTGGTGTCTTGTTTCCAGGTTCTTGTTGCTATGAATGGTGTTGAGGGACTCTTGAGGATAAGCAAAGATATCTTCTGCAAGAGTGTCACATATATCTTTGGGAGAGAACTGCAACAGCGGAAGTCCCATGTGCTTTTTCAGCCATAAACTGTCACTACAGTTCTGTTGGTTTACTTCAGCTGGAACGTTGTTTCAGTCACTGCAGCTGTATAATGTGATCAACAGCATTGGTTTGTCCTGTCCTACAGAGATAAGTGAAGTTAGAATCAATACAGCTTTTTTAAAGATTGCAATTTAAAGTGCTGCAAGGCTGAGCAATAAACAAGTGATTTATAAAGCATTAATGTTCTGTTTTGCCCGTGCCTTGATGTACTGATGCCCAAAGAAGACACCAACCAAGTATCTAATCGTTGTATTGTCCTGCAGTAATAAACAGTGGAAGGACGAGTAAAACACATGTTAAAGACACAGCTAAGCTAGCTCAAAGTTTATTTTGTCCCCAGAGAGGTGGATATTCCTTCTTTGTCAGGTGGAATTGCCTTCAGTGTCATCACCACAGATGCAGTCTGCAGAGAACCAAGGGGAATATGAAAGTAAGGGAAGTAGTGATGCTGAACAAAGATCTGCAAAGAGGCGAGAAGCAAAAGGCAAAGGAAAGATAATGAAATACCTCAAAGTATTAGCTGAAGGAAAGAAGTTACTAAAAACATAACTGAAGTTGGATTGAAGAAGCAGAAGAGAAAAATGGAAGAAGCAAACCCCAGAGATTTGTTTTGTCAACATAAGGTGTTCTGTTTTAATCCAATTTTCGTTTGGTCTTAGCAACCAGCATAATTTTCTATGCAGAGAGGCAAACTTTGTTATGTTCTAGAAAGCAAAAAGACTCTACATAACGTGGTCAAGGATGCTTCTGGCTTCTGATTTATTCTTTTATCTTGGTGGGAGTTGGAGTCATGGCTTGCCTGCATTAGTGAGTGAAAGGCTTTACGCCCTTCTTAAGCGATGAAAACAAGCTAAGAAGTAACATTTTTTTCTGCTTCAACTACACTTATCTCAACAATCACCCATATTAATCAAACAAGTGACTTAATACCTCTCTCAGTGAAACAGCAGCAGGTGATTTGCCTGCTGAAATCAAGTGATTTACCTGCTGAAACACTACCTTTTTGTATTTCTCAGGGCTCATCCAAGAAAAGGCCTGGGCTGCTGGCCAGAATGAATCCAAATGTGCCAGGGTAAAACCACTCCTCCTTTTGGTGGAAGAGAAATTTGAAAACTAGCATATGGGGTATCCCAAGTGGATGTATCATTTCCTTCTTGTAAACCTGGCAGCCAAATAGCCCTTCCCAATTCTGATGGTGCCAGGCACTGGGAAGAGATTGCTCAGTGGCTGGTCCTTGGTGGCAGGTGCTAATGAAAAATCATGTCAGGTAAGGATTTCCACAGCTGAGGGGGGGGGGGGACGGGACACGGACACACACTTTATATCCCAAATGAAGGAGGATGAAACTAACACTTCCAGTGAAATATAACACATCCTGTAACACTGATTCATGGCAAAGCCAGTGAAACTGATGCATTTCTGAAAAATGTTTTGGTTTCAGTTAACTCAGCCTATTCAGACAAAAATTTTACTGGAAATGTTTTGACTTGTTCATGACTTGCTTGTTTTTACAAACCTAACACTCCTTTCCCTACAAAACAAGTAAAATAAGCAGGCAAAGTAAGCATGTTTACTGTAAAATCTGTGATCTTGAAATTCTGTTGTTCTGAAAAGTATTCTCTGCTATCTTTTCTGTGAACGTGTTGTGGTGGGGTGTTTGTGAAAAGTTTCTTACTGCCATGGTGACACTCACAATGTCCGGGTCTGGAAACCTGTCGCTTTGGATTTTTACTTTTGCTTAGAACAAAAGATTGCAGACTCATTTTGAGTCTCTTGGAGATTGCAGATGGATCGTAATGATATTCTTATCACTGGTCATGCCCGGCAAGGCTTCTGGACCTTATTGCTTCTCGCATAACAGCTGCCAGTGACAAGAATAATTTTCACGCTTGGAAATCATCTTTACTTGACCTGTGTACGTTTACATGCTGTTCTTCTCTCTAAAATATTCTTAGTGTGAGTGATGGATGGAATCATCTCCCTTTTTAATGTGTGAATTTGCTATACAGATTTTTCACTGAGTCTGCTAAGGTATGTGGAGCTTTTTGGTTAGTAAAATGTATCTTAGTTATCAGGCATTTATTGATTAAAATGAAGAGAGGCTGTCCTGACCGAAACAGAGAGACTGACAAGGAAGAAAACAAAATAAGGACAAATGGGAGAATAAATTGGTTTTTCCTCTTTATCTTCTTCTAAGAGAAAAGAGAAGACCTTAAGTGAATTTTGGTGTTTTTTCCTGTAAGTTGTTCTCAGAGTTTCAGTGATTTGTTAAAGTTGAAGCCTGAATCTCAGAACGTGTCAGTCTTTGCAGGACTCAGCACCCATACAAGCAAGTATTTACAGACCCCTAGAGTTACAGGGTATGTAAGAGGTTGTAAAAGTGGCTTGATTGAGAAGGGGTTGTAGATCTCAGTCCTTTTTTTTTTTTAAAAAAAAAAAAAGGTAAATTTTTGTTAAGTTTTTCATACCACTCTTACCAGCATTAAAAATACCTACATTTTAAAGTAGTTTTAGAATAGGACATTACAAGAATGAGTATAGGCTTCTTAAACTAACAGAAAATGGAGTATAAATGTAAGGTTATTTTAAATATTTTGTACCCAAATCAGTAAAATGGTTTGCAAAATAGTTGAAGACAGTGTAGAATGAGTATCTTTTTTGATCTGTAAAAATATTAGCTGTAAAAAAATTAGGATATATTCCTTTAAAACCTTTTCCTTGTCAAATTCATTTTTTAGACTATGTAAGTCTCTGAATTGACTTTATGGTCAGTGATTTGCACTGATTACTTTATTAATCATCTAATTCAGAAAAACCCATAGTCAGGTCATAATTTTAAAGATTAAATTCCAACCTGATAGCAAAAATTGTCACACATCAACCTTAGCACCCTAAGTAGCTATCATATTTCTAATGATATATTTGGGTCCCAGAATCTTAAATTACATGACATTGTAATTTTAATTTGATTTATTTTGACAAGATTGCTCTTCAAAAGTAGAATCTGTGGAGTTTACAGGACTACTTAAAACAGCATCTTTGTGGAAAGTGTGACGTGTGCCTTCAGTTTGTCCCAGCAGAGGCTCTTGAATCATCCTGATTCTCCCAGTGTGTATCTGGTTATCAAGTCATCAGTGACCACTCATGAAAAATCTGTTGTGGTAGACCCTGGAGACTAGAATGTCATGGTGCACAATGAAAATACACTTTGGTATTGTGTTGACTGAAACCATCTAAGTATTGGATAGCGGACGCTTTTAGGTAACTCTAAATTCTTCCATTTTCAGGCCTCACATCTCATATAAACATCTGACAGAATATGTTCATGTAGGTTTTATAAATTACTAAAGTGACCTTCTGGTAACGTGGGGTGCAAATGTCAAACGTCTCAGTTGTTTGGGGTTATTTTTCATTAACTCACTGAACCATACTGAATGGATGTTTCAGATGTCAAAGTTGGAGTTGAAGAGGTCATGCAACTGGGTGAAGAAATAAGGACAAATGACCTCTTGGTGAACTTCTAATGAAAGGTTAGAGATCACAGGCTTTTTACTACATTATTGTAACAAGCTCTTCTGTATCAGGATAACTTTTAAGTAAAGAAATGGCGTTCTTTGCCTCTGTTACTAGAGCCTTTGGAGAAAGTAAACAGATTCCAAAACTGTCTCTGAAAAAATGGCATACAGACAAGTGACTGTAATAAAAATGCTGAACTGCTGAATTATTAGGTATATTTTATATCTGACTGCGCTTTGCTACGCCAAATTTCAAGCTCCTAATTTAGTAATGATATGGGAGTTACCGGTCACTTATTTTTTTCATTCTGTGGAGGCAGTGGCTGAACTCTTCCTTTACTGGTCTCTAAAGGGCTCTTCAGCGTTGGCCTTGTTACTCTGGTTTCATAATTCCTTTCACATTCTCCTACACCAAAAAAAGAAGCTTGCGTAGAGAAGAACCTCTCCTTTTAATTTATTCAAGTTTTAGTTTTGCTGGAGAAAAGTGTAGAACTTTCATCTGCAGGATGAAATTTTAAACAAGCATGAATGCTGTGCATGTGATGCCACATTTTTTGGCTTCTTGTTTGAGTAATGTGTAAGAAGTGGCACAGGATCCCAAGAAGATTTGTATACCATACAACTGCCGAGAAGGCTTCCAGTCCAGACCTCGGCAAAGCAGAAGTCCAATTAATAACTCTGTGTTACAAGCTCTCAGTGTGGGAGAACAAGAGGTTCAGCTGACCTTTAGTTGACAGTGGGGAGAAACTTTATCTCTCTCCTTTATCTGAGAAACAGGTGACTGTGCTGAATATGAATGGTGATTTGTTGTGCTGAATCTGAATCTGTATCTACATTTACTCAACAGTAACCTGTGAGCCACCGTTTGTGGATTTTTAGAATCATCCTATAGCTTCATAATCAAAGGAAAAATTAAGGAAACAGCTGAGTAATATTTGGGAGTGTGTATAGCTTTCATTAATCAAGCAAATATGCAGTATTTGGAGAATTTGGTTATTTTTAAGAGTTGCACACTGTCGGCATTCCAGGCACTGCTATGAAAATACAACCCCTAAGACTAACATACCCTTTAAGAAAAGGCAATAAAAATCGCTCCTCAAGGTAGTTTAATTCCAACAGAATTAGTCCCTGATGATTTAATGTAATAGCTCCATTTCAGTAAATTAGTTCTAATAATTGCCTCTTGCATCTGTACTGTTTGAAATGGTAGGTTGCGTTTTTCATGCAGTGTCCCACTCCAGCCAGTCCACGTGTGTCAACAGGAGTGAAAGGACATGGCTGGTTTTGCTGCCGAGTTTGCCACTGGCAAATCTAGCTGCTATTCGACGAAAATCTGAGTTTGCAGGCTGTAGCAAACAAATGTGGGGATGTGACAGGCAACTGTTACCCAGTACAAGGCTAGCGGCATCTTTTGAAAGAAATCAGCTGCTGTTTTCTCTCTACCCTGAGTGTTAAGTTCTTAGTGAAAAGCTTATGCTTTAGTTTGGGTTTTGAGGATATATTAGTGTTACTTCCTTCAGATGGCTCAAGCAATTCTCTAAGTCTGAGGCCTTTAGGAGTGGACAGAGGAAAAAAAACATTTGTACTAGCCAAGGTGCTGTTAACAAATAGCGTGGCATATTATGGAAGAGAATTAATTATGTTTTGATACATAATTTATGTATAGAAGCAGCTAAAGAGACAAAGGTACTAAACCTGTTGAAATCACCATTGAGATCACATGTTGCATCTAAAATACTTGTAAAAATACCAATATTCTCAACCTGAAATGCTTTTTCAGGTAAAACTTTCTCAGTTTTACAAGTTTCTGAATGAAGCGGTCATTTCACAGCATTGAAATTTAAAGCTACTCAAGAGTTGAGAGCAAGACTCTTGAAGTGACATTAGACCAAATCATTTGAACATTGATATTTGCATAACACAGTAGCAACATTGCACACTGTTACGCTATTGCAATAGTGCTGTAGGACATATCGGAATGATGTTGCAGGAATGTGCAGGGTTTGTGAGTATCTGAGGGTGGGAGGTTTTAGATTATGGTAATATAAGCAAGACATGTGGGGTACGGTGTTGGCTTCCAGATGACAAATCTGGTTTTATGATTTGCTGAGATTTCCTGACGTTGCCGAAGTACTGGGCTGAGCGCGTATCCCCCTCTCCAGCCACGGGAGCGGCTGTTGCACCATGCAGGAACGTGTCAGTCTGGCTGTCCCTGCGGTGGGTTTTGCTCGCCACTGTTGGAAAGCTGGTGGCTGCTAATGCATTTTATTTGTAGCAAGCTTATGAAAGCAGAGCATGTTAAAGCCAAGGTTTTCGTAAAACCTTTTTTGAAGCTGCAGGAGACTTGTTGACTCTTTGGGGAAAGCAGCCTGAGGAGGATGCAGGGAAGGGAAAGGAGATCTCTCTGCCACCAGCCTGTCCAGCTGAGGTGTGGCAGTACCCTTCCTGAAATGAGTGTTGGGACACAGGCCTGAAGCGATAAGAGTTTTAGCCAAGGCAGTGAGGGAGAACAGGAAAAAGTGCTTTTTCACGTGACCTCGTGCAAGTGGGTCCTGTGTTTGTTTTGTGCTGGGGTTCAGCCCTGGGTTTCAGGGAGCAGACCAGAGTCCTCCCCACAGGCTCATTGAAATGGAAATGGTTTTGCCCGCTGCTCTGGAATGCAAATTATTTTAGGAATGTTCCTGGGTCTTGAGGCTTTTTAGAACTCACACTTTTAAGATATTTTTTTCTTTATGCTATTTTAACCAATTCTCATAAAAAACCAAGGATCCAGGAAGATGATTGGTGCCTTGATCCTGACCCAGAAAAATCTGAAGTGTACGTTTGTCTTCATGTGTACAAATAGTTCCCTGCAAGTCAGTGGTGGAAAGACATGGGAAATGCAGAAACGTTTTGCTGGATCGCAATCAAAATGCTGAGTGCTTTGCAAAGCCAAACAACAAGAGCAGCCCTCAATAAGGCAGGCTGGCATGAGATGCCATTTGGTATCATTCCCTAGGGATTTATCTCCCTTTGTTACTATTGTTTTTTGAAAATACTATTTAATAGCATTTGTTCTGTTATCAGGGCACTGGGGATGGGCAAAGACTTGCACTTGATGCCTTGTCTGCCATAGGTCTTTTGCTGACCAAAATAGACAAACATCAAGTGAGACACAAAGCTAGGAAAATTATGATGAGAGACAGTGCCATATTTCAGAACAGGAAAACTTGCTTAGAAACAAGGAGTGGGATTTGTTGGTCTTTGTGTTTCTGGTATCAGTCTGGTATCAGGACACAGGATATAAAATGGATTTACTTTTAATGATTTTTTTTTTTTTTTTGCTTTAAAATGAAAATAGGCTTGGATAATTAGGTGCATATGTGGACCATATTTGATGATGCTGCATACTGAGGTGATCATAACCAGGTCAGAATATTGATTGATTGCTGCAGGGAATAGTAAGGCAGGACTCTATTATGTGTGCAAATTTAACACTCAGTGTAGCTTTGGCGAAGTAGTAGCCAACTGATCCAAAACTTTTTGAAGTCAATAGGGTGTCTTTATTGCCTGACCTCTTAAAGGCACTAGAAACTGACAGTGTTCTTGGTTTCTTGCGTACCAAGGCGTTTAATCTGTAGAGATATGTATATAGTTAAAATGTTTCCTTCAACAGTGGGACTAGTTTATATATTAGAGTAGTATTTTTTTGTGTGTATACACACTTTAAAACAATACCATGAAGGTATACAAAATATTCTTGGTAAACACATTAGAGGAAACATATACTTGAGTGCATGACTTTTGCTGACCCACAGTCTGCCTTATGATTTTGTGCATCTTTTACATCTGCATAGTCCTTTGTAAAAGAGAGAGGTGTTCCGTATATAACTTTGGGTTTTAATTATTTTTTGCTTTCACAAATGCGACTTGTATTTGAAGAACTTCAGCAGTATCAGTGAGCCATATTTCTGCAGGGGGGACGTAATATGTATGTGTTTTACTGCTCAAGTTCTTTCCTTAATCCAGGGAAAGATGTGGTATCCTGTGCATAAAGACAGACATTATGATGGTAAAACAGTTACTCTGTTTTATAATTATAAAATAAATCCATGATTTGGAAAAAAAAAATGTAATTTTGTGAAACAAGTATATGCTATTTTATATGATAAATTATAAAGTTATTTACAATTTCATGTTTTCTCCAGTGAGGGACTCTACATGTGGTAGATGCAAAATGCATGGAATTTTGCTGTTGGACATGTTTGAGTTGCACCTGGTGTGTACCACATCCTGACTCTGAATGCACATGTGGGACTAACACAAACTTCAGCAGATCTACACAGGTTTCTCTGAATGGTGATTTTAGCCCTGCATACTTGTATGCATTTAGCCCTTCATACTCAACTCAATACTCCATTAATCCTTAAATCATTTCTGTATCATTATGATTTTCCTTCCTGATCATGAATTTGGAAGAAAAGAAACTATGTCAGCAGAAATACAGTTAGCCCAGCATGAGCACTCACAGTAGCCAAAAGAAAACAAGCAGGGACACTAGTGGAATGCTAATGCTGTGTGACAGATGCGTTGTCTCCTGAAGGTGGGTTTTTTTCTGATGGATGCAACCTGAGGCATAACGTATGCTGAAAGTTAAACCCTGGCAACTGATTTCTGTAATGGGGGAAGAGAGTCCTTCCTGATTTAATCTCAGTATAAGTAGGTTAAGTGCGGGTTTCCTGTCACATCTTTGCTGCTGTATTTTCAAGACATCTGCAACCATCTTCCTTACCACAGATGTCTTGAAAAAATGCTTTTACTTGCATTTTAACTTCACTGAGTTAAAATGTGACAAAAGGTGCTTGGATAACAATGTCATTTACATGGGGCTGTTGTGAATCTATACACGGGTTGTCCTAGACGTTCTTCAAAGTATTGGAATTATAGCAGCTGCACGAATGAGTACAGTGGACAGATGACTTCATAGCATCAAAAGAGTCTTCTGGTGGTGACTGGTTAGCTATTGCATCTCTTTGGTGTGCAGCATGAAACTGAGGGGCATGTTTGAGCTGTGCAATGTCAGATAATTGGAACAAGCGTGCCAGTGCTGACTGTTGTAATTTGTTTTTGACATTGGTTTTGTGCAGAAAGCAATATAAGGAATTCTGTAATAACCTCTGAGAGGCTTGGGAAGGGGCAGATGCTGACTGGTTCAGAACAGTTGTGTTTCTACTCACAGTGAATTCATAATTAAAAAGCTATGATCCTGGTCTTTGTCTCTGCATGGCATAGGTCTCTTTTGCAGACAGCATGTTCTCTTGTCATCTACAGATGGCATCAGGATGTCAGTGTAGCACTATGAAAGGTTTTGCTGTTGCTGCCACTTATGTCTCTTCCCACATCAGTGCCTGCTTTTCCTCTGGCTTATGATGCCAGGGAAGGTAGGTTTACCTCTTCTGGAAAAGAGTCAGGTCAGCAGAAGAGGTCTTCTCACATGAACCCAAGTGAGAAATCTGTGGTGTTACATGCCGCACAGTTTTCTTGAACAGCTGGTTGGAGTCTTACGTTGTAGACTTTGCAAAGGTCCCTCACAGAGCAGTTTCCTGGCCTCCCTTGCTGTGGAGTTTGTCATCTGCGGTAAAGATGAGCTTCAGGGCCAGTGAAGCAAGCACTGGTTGGTAAAACTGTGTCATCCTTCTAGAAATCTGCAGTGACATGCAGTGGATACAGAACTTTGGGTGAGAACTGCATTCAGAAACTTTAGCCAGGTGTCATCATAGTATTTTGCAGGCACAGGAGGAGTAGAAAGTGGAGCCTTTGCTGCCCCTCTCTCTGCCTTTCAATGCGAACCACTGGTAAGCAAGGCAGCTATCAAGGCTGTTGTTGACAGCCTTCATGGATGTCTCATGCATCATGAACAGCCCCAGAGGTCCTGTGTGGGCTGGTTTCCCTTGCTGTGCATCTCCTCGTGGGAGTCACCTTTCCTCTGGTGCAGCAGTGATCTCAGTCCTCATGTAGGTCCTCCTCATGGGCCATACCTGGAAACAGGCTGTCTGATTTCATTACTCCCATATCGTCTGCATCAGAACAGGAGTAACCCTGGACATCCCAGGGCAGTCCCACAACCATAATGTGCACTTATCCCAAGTCATACATGCCTACAGTGTGCCCGCTACAGTCACTTCTAAAACACAAAATGCATAGTCTGTGAATTTGTGGCAATGATGGAACTAAGAAAACCAAAACCTAAAATCCTGGCTCCTTCACTCTGTGACATGTCCTTCTTCTCGGTAGGCAGTGCAGAACCCATCCCCATTTCCTCTAACCAGCACATAACCACTTTTCACCACCACGAAGCATTGAACTTTTCATCATCCAATGTACCTGTAATCACTGTTTTGCTATCTGTAGACTGTTAACCACCTATTATACTTAACCTGTTCGACCTAAGTGCATACGCCAATTTCCTGATACCTGAAAGCCTGCAAGAACCTCGAAAGGCTTTGCCTCACATTTTCAGGGCTGCAATTTTCATGTATGGGAAACATCCCCCACTCTACTCTTCCTCCTCTTCTGCCCATTCATTAATGAGAAAGGACAGTACTTAAGAGCAACCACAACCTTTTGGCTGTGTGGGCAGCACAGCAGATTTGGCCAGTATACCTGCAGTACTTCATATAAAAGTCAGTGTGGTTTACAAGGAGTAAAACTACAAAAGATTGGCCAATGGGACTGTTAAACTGAGGCCAGCACGAGCACTGGCCAACCACCTAAGGTTGGATTGACAAGTGTCTGACGTAGCTAGAGACCACCAGGCACTGTGCCTGGTTGGCGCAGCGTAAGTGGCTGCCATGACCCTGCATGTGTTGGGGCCCGCTCGGTCAGCGGGCAGTGCACTGTGCAAGAGGTGCCCTCATGCACCAGAGGCTGACCTTGAAGCAGGAGAGGGATTTATGGTGGTGGTTCTCTGCAGCTAGGAAGACTGGCAGTTCTGGGTCCGTGTTCAGGGTAACTGCAGGGAAGAGCTACCATAGTTTACGAAGGAGCTTGTAGTTCTGCTTACACTTCCTTGGCTCTGTAAATACAACTCGCTGTGCTTGTCCTCGCCGTGTTGGAGATAACGTCCTGACCGGCTGCTGGAAGAGGAGCAGTTGCTTGTCTTGGTGTACCTGCTGCTCTGTTGTTCTGCAAGTGGCTTCTGTTGCAGTGACTGGGATGCCCTCACGGAGGCATTCCCTCTTGGTCTGTAGCCTCTGTGCCTTCCCCAAGGGCTGGACTTGGACGCTGTGGGATTGCTGCTGCTAATGCCGCTTCATCAGAGGACCGTACGGCGGGGGATGGGAATAAAGAAGGTGTCTCAGGCTTTGATGGCTTGCGGAGAAAACCACTTTGGTGATTTATGGTTATCCTTTTCATAGTGCCCTCATTCTCTGGGGCAAATCTTGTGCAGCAGGGTGTTGTACCTTTGATCACACCCTAGGAGGACTGTTAGAAGTAGTGGTCTGTACAAGGTGACCTGCGGGTACTGGTAAGTGCCTTTAATGCCGTGAGGGACAGCAGGTAGATGGCAGTATGACAGGCCAATTCCTTCCTGGCTGCAGATGCAGAAGACAGCCCTGTCAGCATGGGCAAAAGGTGGTGGGAGGAAAGAGGCGACCTGGTCAACAGGTCTTTCCTGCTGTGTTTTTTGTAGCTGCTTTTGAGTAATAAGTGAACAAAGAACTCTCTCCTGCTTCTGGTAGCTGCCCCTACCCCAGCAGTAGGTAGTAGCCTTTTGATTGCATTGGAGGTGTCTCATGGGTGTTTGTGTTGCTCTGGACTGTGCTGCTCTTCATCTGAGTCCCTCTGATGTCATTCTGACCTGTAACAGTCTGTCAAGAGGTATGGTCTTCTGTCCCAGCTAGTGTATGTCTCCTTCTTCTCCATGCCACAGAACACCACAGAACAATTCAACTAAACCTTAAGTGAGGTGTTTATGGACCACAGTGTCACTGGAACATGTCTGGATGGCAGACGTGTGGGGGACAGGGAAAGGATGGACTGAGGCTGGACTTTCTCAAGACAGGAGACTGGTGCAGTCCAGTTGTGGGAGGATGAAGGTGTATTACTGGCTAAAACCATATGGCAGGGGAGAGTTTATGTTGTGGTGGTTTGCCAGGTAATTGCCTCAGAGATTGAATGCTAGCACAATTAAGTCATTTTGCTTAGTAATTCAGTGGGGGGATGAAATCTTTATTAGTTGATGGCACTGCTTTGACAGTGACAACATGTAGCCTGCTGTGTCTGGGGATGACAAAGGTTGGCATGTGTACAGTCACATATGGATGCTATTAGAGTCCACTGTTCCCTCTGCAAGGCCTAAATTCTTAGAAGTTAACACCACAGGCAAGTGCCTTGCTCTCAGCCAGAATGGAGTCAAACTGCAGAGTAGTTTTTTTGCAGAAAGAAAGTATTTTCTGGCCAGTGGAAATCAGACTAGGACACCTGCTGCTTAGAAAGCCTGCTCTCAGCAAGCATGGCTGTTTTCATCTGGAAAGAGGACTCGCTGATGTCCTTTTAGCATGCAGACCCCTTTACTGCTTCTCTCTCACATCTACACACAGTCCCAGTCAAAGGCAAAATATAGTTTATAAGCTGTATGTTCACCAGAGGCAGCTGTTTTGGCAGAGGACAGAGGTTACAGAAGAGAAGCTGATGTGCTGGCACCTGTGTTTCATGCCTCATCTGCAGTCCCCTTGATCTCAGACAGAAGTGATGCACCAGCAGCCCACCTGTTCTCTGTCTGGCTTCTTGTTAAAGCAAACTACAATACTGTAGGACTTGATTACTTTGCTGAAACATAAGCATCTAATGCTGTCTGAGATGCCCTGGGTAGCCCTACCTGGCTTCTAGCTCCTGGTCCAGGAGGATTCTTTTTTTTATATAACCAATATTGTAGCTGTTAGCCTCATGTGGGTGCTTCAGATGTCCTAGGGCACCTCAAAAGATATAGGATGCTTGTGCATGGACAATTGAAGTGTTTTTCTTCATGGTGTCTTCCCTGCTGAAGGTCTCTGATGAGCTGCTCCCTGTCAGTTTTATCCCACTGATGTTATGGAGTGTGTGCAGCCCAAAGGTGGGAGGAATCTTTTTGATTTTGTGTTGAAATTATGACTTTTCTGCAATAAAGTCTACAGTACACCTGTTAACTATGCCTCACCCCTCGCCACTGCAAATCACTCTTTAAAATGCAAAGCTGGTACTTCTTTGTTGAAGTCAGCATAGGCTTGAAAGACATGTTTAAACATGTGGGAAGGAAAGGCCAGGCAGCTCCTTACATTTTGACATCAGAACTCTTCCAAGTTCCAGAGTGCAGAGCATCTATAAAATACATTTTCTTTACATATTATCTTTTATGCTAGAACTGACAATTTACATCCTTGGGAGGTTGAGTATGTTGTGATGAGACACGTCGTAAACTAGCAAGTCTGATTTACTTAAACTTGTGTGTTCTTGGTTTTGGGATTGGGTCAGTGAACACTTAAATGAGGATATGTTAAGTTTATCAGTTGTGAACTTGCTAATGTAATCGGCATGCTTGTTATGTTGCCCAGGAATGATGATCTGTATGTACATAATCGTTGAGTAAATGCTGGGGGGGACGCTCAGCATGGCTGCTTTTGTATGCAGGGACAGACAGAAGGGCCTCAAGATAAGATAAGTTGGCTTAATTGCTTATACGGTGGATCACTAGGAAGGTTACCTTAGTCTTCTCAAACTTGAACTCGATTTCAGCAGATAGCTGGATGTCAGCTTCCTCATCTTGTTTATGGACAGAGTCACTTCCTTGGCCAATACTCATCAGCAGATCACAGACTCCTCCCTGCCTCGTCACGCTCTGCATTCACCTTATCTTACTACTTCTTTACTGTCCTTGAGTCTGTTTCCTCCTCAGTTCTCATTATTCTTCGCCATCCATTTTTCCTGTCATCTATATTGCCTTCTCCCATACTCCTCTTCTGTCGGTTCTTCAAACTAGCTCAAATTAATTTGGACTTATCTTACTAAGGATCATTGTATTTTTAAAAATGAAGGTGTTTTCTTTGACCCATTTCGGTCAGCGAACAGAATACTGTTGTCTTCAACAGAGTCAAGTTTTCACCCTAAATCATATACGTATACCTTCAAACACTGCCTGAAATTTTCAAGATTTGTACAGGACACAACAAAACAGCATAAGCTGATGTGATTTATGTAGTTATTTGCATGCCCTCATATTATTACCTGCCTTATTATTTCTGTTGCTCCGAGTAGCCTTACCCACACGTTGGAATCCCACTGCGTGGGAGACAGAAAACTCAGGCTCTGCTCCTGTGTGCTTACAGTAAAATTTCAGTCAAAACCCAGCAGATGAATGGGAAGGGAACAAGATGAACAGAGTTCGACAGAAAGCTAGAAGTCTCCAGAAGTCTTCCTAGAGAGCAAATAAAATGTCTTCTCCTATATATAGTTAATATTCTCTTTGACTTGGCAAGGGTGAGGACTCTTAAGATGGATACCAGAAATAGCAGGCTTAAACACAGCATGGTATGCAATGGGGTAAAATACATGGCACCTGAAAATTCTGTTTTAATAATAAATGTTAATGAATATGTGGAATACAGTGAACTGCTTTTAATTAAAGTGCATTACATGAATATTGTCAGTTCACATAAGTGGAATAATGTATTAAGGAGTAAAAAATAAATGAATTTACTCTTCCTCTACAAACTGAAATTCTTCCTTGTTAGATTTCCCTAGATGTGTTCTCCTTATTTTCTAAAGAACTAAAAAACTATGCATATAATAACTAGCATGAGGTTTAGACGTGAATAGTGCCAGTTTAGAAAACTGATCATTCTTTTTTCATTTATTTTATGTAGGTTTCCTTTGCCTGATCTGTAAACATGTCCACAGACCTGCTATGTAAGTACATTTCCATCGTCCCACCATGATTTTTTTGTACCATATGTTTTTATCAGATTCCCAGATGTGCTCATGATTGATGTCTTTTATCTTAAGTATAGTCTGCTTTTACATTTGCATTTCTTCTGAGACATCTGCGGAACAACATTACCATTATAATCAACGGGATTATTCTTGGAGTAAAGTATGACTTAATATGAGTAAAATTGTAAATATCTGGCCCATGTATAAGAACAGACTGGTTCATTGAGACTTGAAGTTATAATTCTGTCTAAAATATTTTATCTATTTTTGGCACAAATAGCATCCCAGATTACTACTGAGTGATGTGCTTGGTTTTTTTTAATCACTTTGTGAATTTAACTCTTGGGTTTCCAAGGCGTCATTATCCAAGTCACATCCAAATCTCACACCTCATCACTATTATCCATCCTTCTTTTTCAACAGCAAAGAATGTACAAGTGACATATTTTGCTGTTGTTAAGTACTGCAAAAAAACTACTGCTCTTGTCTCCCTGATACTCACACTCTCTTGCTCCAGCCTAAGTTATCTGCAGCGTTAAGCTCATTTTCTATGCTTATTGCTCTGATCTACATGCTTTCTTTGGGAGTCTCTCCAGTGCCTCAGCTGCCATTTTTTGTCATTGCCTCTAAGGGCTGCCCAGCGGCACGCTGTGCAGTATAGGAGAGGGGAGTTTCAGAAACCCATTTTATCAGTCTTCAGTACTTCCTCAGAGGAACAAAGGAAACATTTATTATTTTTTTTTTTGTCAATAACTGTAATCAGTTAATAAATATAAAACCTTCAGTGGCTTACTGGCAGATAGCAGCTGTCTGTGGAGGTGGTTTCTGTACTTCAAGAGCAAGTTATTTGTGAAAAGTGCATTTTTTAAAATTTTATCTGCTAACTGGCAATTTTGGGGCATGCTTAAGTGCCATTTAGATACAGGGAGGACTCTAAAATGAGGAATGTAATATGCCTGACTGCTGTATTCAACAGGCAAAACTGCTGTCAGAGGTGAAATGTTAGAGAGGTCAGGGCAACTGCACAGTGGTCGTGGTCAGAATCACTTGACTCTGCAGCTGTACTTAGATGTTAAAGCTGGTTTGATCTTTTAGCTATTTTACGCCCTGGCAGTTTCATTTTTCTCTCTTTAGCTCAGTGTCAGCACCTCTCTCACACTTTTCCTAATGATCAGCGGGTTAGAGAAGTTATCACCTGAGTAGAGGTTGAAGGAGTTGGGTGTGTTCAGCCTGGAGAAGAGAAGGCTCGAAGGGATCTCGTCACGGTTTTTCAGTACGAAAATGGTGGTTGTGGGGAAGGATGTGGAAGCACTCTTTCCCCCAGCATGCACTGTGACAGAACAAGAGGTGATGACCACAAGTTGCTTCAGGGGAGATACTCCTGGATGTAAGGGGCATTTTCACCATGGGATTGATTAAACATTGGAATAGGCTGCCCGGGGAAACGGTGGAATTTTCCACAGTGGAAATACTCAAGATATGGCTTGGCAGAGCCTTGGGTAACACTAACCTAAGGGCCTGCTTTCAACAAGAGGCTGGGCTAGTTATCTCCACAGGTCTCTTGCAACTCGGATAATTCTGCAGTTCTGTATTTCTTGGTGTCCTCAGCTATCTTATATGCAATGATCAGTCATCCCGACTAACTGTCCCTGGTCTTACTATTGTACTGCTTGTGCTGCAGCGGGTCCTGTGATAGTTGGTCATGTTAGAGAGATAGACGTTTGCCTTCTCACTTAGGAGATGTGTGAAGAGACTCGAGGCAGTACCAACGCAGAGAGGACTTCCCAGGTTCCAGTGGTCTGGGCTTTGTGACAGCCAGGTTGTGCCTTGGAAATATGTCAGTGCACAGGAGAACGCTAAAGAATAACATGGCAAATCTGTACAGATGTGAAATGACTCTAGATCATTATGTCTGTTTTTATATAAATAAACAGCACAGAGCCAGCCCATGGGCTTAGTACTGGCCTATGCTAACAAGCAACGCCAAGGTGTGTTTTGGGGATAACATTTACTCTGTTCCAAGTAAGAAACTGGATGTAGCCAGACAGGGGGGGGAAGAGAGGGAGGTGAGGAGCATTTAGACATGTGGAGCTGATACCAGGTGGTCTCAGCACCAGGGAAGTCTTTGGTGCTTATTTAGTAGTAGACATGTAGCCTAACCACCCGGTCCCAAAGCCTGACTGCAGCACAGTCTTTCAGTAACGCTTGGTTCAATACAAGGTCAAATTCTAGGTTTAAAAATCTTGTTCCAGGTCACATTAATGAAGACTAGATGTATAATTAAACAGAAAAAAATCTAACCAAACCAGAACAAAACCCCTTAGATTCCTAGGAAAAAAACCGCTGCGGTGTGGGGCAATTGCACAAAGAAAATGTCACAGCTGCACAATACAAGTGTTGCTACAGCTAGACCTCAAACTCCAGCAGCTAAGTCTTCAAGCCTGTGGAAATAAATCGAAAAAGCCAACATCCCGTTTCAGCGTGATGAATTTGAGGTAGCAGGTGTTTCACTGTTTTAGGTGGAGAAGCTGAGGAAAAAAATAAAGTTTATAAAATGTCTGGCAGCTACTGAGGCTTGGCCAGTTGGAGAAGCAGCGGACTTCCCTTGGAGCTTGTTTTTCTTTTTATCCTTGGATGAACTAGCATGCAGTATATTATGCTGCCTGAATGTAGGGGTTTGTCACGGTTAGCGCTGGGGGCTGTCCCGGGAATGCAGGAAGGCGACGGGCGTGAATGGAGCATGCGGTGGTCGGTGGGGTTCGAGCCCGCTCTTCGGGAAACCTGTTGCTGCTCCTCTTGGCCCGAACGGCCAAAGCCACGCAGGAAAGGAGGTGGATCTTTGATCTCTTTGTTGTAGCTGCTCCCTGGGAATTTGCTGAAATCAATGCCCTGTTTTCCTGAAGAAATGAATGGCTATGCCTAACTAGCTTTGTGAAGCGCTGGGGAATTCACCGCTTCTGTTTATTGACAGCTGAAAAGGAGCACATGGTGCTGAATGGGTCCTCCCGGGGAAACAAAACCGCGCAGTTAGACTTAGTTGAACACAGGGACATTTGGAAGCGTCTGCCGGAGGAGGACGGCATGGTTCCTGCCACCTTGTACTAGCATAGCCTGACTTTTTACTAAAAATGCCATTTTAAATAAGGTAAGAATTGTTTTGTTTTCCCATACGTAGTGAGATTATCAAATGTTTGCATTTGTGTTCTCGGGTGCAAAAACAGTGTTTGAATTGTATCCTGTTATGGGAAACACCCAAGTGACTCTTGTGCTCTTTCTAGCCTCTGTGTACGTCCATTTGGTAATTAGTGAATATGAAAAGTAATAGGAAATAATTTGGTATTTGGGTCTTGCAGTCAAGTCCTGAACATCAGTCATTTATGTAGGCTATTCTATGCAATTTTTCATGTCCTTGAGAGTCAGCTGAATTGCCTCAGATGATTTCTTGACTGGTACAAGTTGCTGCGTTAATACTTCACACAAGTCTGTGCCTAGCAAGCAGGCCTGTCTGACAGAGAATCTGGGAATCTAAAATCCCTTGAAATGTAAGGATATATTTCTAAACCTCTGTTTCTATGCATAGACTTAAGGCAAGAGGTGGACTTACCACTACTTTCTGCATTTAGATTACAGGTTTTTTTTGTAAAGATGGCAAAGAATAGCAAGAGGAGGATGATAATGAAGCAGCAGTATTTTCTTCATGTGAGTCCAGAACAGTTTTATCAGACCAAAGGAATTCGGTGTGTAATTCATATGTAAATTTTCTACTGAAAACAGGAGAACAAATCGCCAGTTTCTGCATTAGTTTCTGTGGTGACTGAAGCAAAAGATTTCTGAGCTCATGCAGCTATAACTTTCAGGTATGGCCCATTTATGACTGCAGAAAAAAAGTTAAGTAATGTCATTTCTTCCTTTGTCAGTATGAGTGTAAGGGCAAGCTCCAAACAGAATAATTGCCATAGTGCTGCCGCCTTCTTCCATGACAGTAGGAATTGCTGGGTTTGTGTTGCAAACCTGATTAAAAGTGTCTGTGCACGTGTGCAGTTGTTTGAAAGCCCTTGATAGTCTCCCTAGTTTCAGGGTAAGTGCTTGGGAAGTTTTCACATTTTATTGGGGTAGTTTGTGTTCCTTACTCTGGCACATTTTCTGAGTGACTTTGAGCCAGCAGTCTTACTAGTTTTGTCTCATTTTGCTCTTGTCTGCGGCAGATAACTTACCTGTTTTTCTTGGAAGCATTGTGCCTCCATAGGCAAATGTGCTTTCTTTAAAATACTTTGTGATCCTGAAAGTGAAAATACATTGCTTAACTGTAGAGCGCCAGCATTTTTGCTTGTGGCTTCTGTCTTTAAGTTTCCAAGATTTTCAGAGGGAAAAACAAAAAATGCAAATGCATTTATGATTTTGACAAAAGTGTAAAAATACTGAGCTCAAGCAGGCTGATACCGATGTTTGTGGGCTCTGTTGTTATACTTGTTATTCAAATTTGTCAAGTCTTTTTTGGCATCACTTAAGTATATTTATACATGACAGGCACAGGAAGCCACTAGAATTTAAAGCTAAAGCTAATTTAAAGTTATTTTATTTATTTATTTATTTAAAGTTATTAATTTAAGTTCGAAAGGAGATACACTTGTAGGTCATTTTAATGCTGTAATCTGGATTTGTTATTAAAATGTTGACTGATGAGGGTTTCTGGGTAGTTACAGTGGTGTAAATAGAGAAGAATTACGATTGTGGAAAGCTGAGTTGGTGAGAGCTTTTTTTAGTTAGTGTAATGGAGAAGAAAGTAGATGATTCATGTGTGACACAGAAGGTGGCATTTTTCTCGGTTACTTGGGTGATAAGGCAAGGCAGTGTGTATTATGTTTAACTTACTGGACTGGAGGGTGCTTAGCCAGATGTGTGTAGGGAAGTGCATGGGGATGTTTTGGCAAGCAGTTGTCCTTTTGCCTCTTCTAACATCAGAGATCTTTATAAAATACTAGTATTATTGTGACCTATATTGTGACCTATATAATTTTGAAGTGGAAGGAGTATAAAATAATTGAATTCCAATCCACAGAGTAAGAGACACCCAATACAAACCTGGTTATGTGATTATACACAGCTCTAACTAAATATGCATGTTAAATGACCAGGGTTATACAAATAAGTATCTGAGGAATGGTGTATTTCCCCCAAGGTGATGTGTTTACCATCTGTTGATCTTGTTCTTCAAGCTAGGAACATATGAAAATGGGAGCAAATTATTTGTGATTTTTGCTTTGCAAGGTTGCTTCTTAGATTCTAGTAATAGAGACTACGGTTATTTTTATTTTTGTGACTTTCGAAAATAGTTTAAAGAAACTACAAATTAATCAGAAACATAGAAAAAATGTTTGGATTTTATTTCATCTCAAACAGAGATGACTGCCAACAGAAGAATAAATAGGGCTTTATGGAGGTACATTATAATCTGAATTAGAGTGCTTCATCTGCAGAAGAAATCTGCATTTTTTTCTAAACCCACAAATTTTTGCAACTCTCAGATGCAATTCTTCAATAATACTCTCTAATAGCATACTTTGTTTTGGAGAACTAGACTGAAGGCTGTCCTTACACCTGAGGAGAGTAGTTATGTTAAGGGAAATGTACTATACGGCTGCCCAATCTGCCTATTTTATTATTCTTTCTTCATTAGTTTGTTAAAGAAGCTCAGGTGGACATAATTTCTTTAGTACAGCATCAGTCAAGACATTAGGTAGTTACCTTATGGTTCCCATTTAAAGTCTTTAGAGTAGAAAAAAGAAGTACCTATTGGATCTCAGAAAAAAAGAGAGCAAGCAAATGGAAACACAGATATGACATCTGCATGTGAGTATTTATTTCATAGAAATACATTTTTGTGTCTGTTCAACAGCAGAGCTTACCAATGTTTACAGTTTTTTAAATAAATCACTTCATGCCTTAAAAGAGGAGAATAATTTAACAGGATAATAAAGGCTAAGGATGAGGCACTCCTACCTGTTTTGTACCCAGAGAAGCTGGGAATCAAACATCCTTTACATGTTGGAAATTAAGCAAATAATAACAGGAGTTGTTGGCTGTATCCTCTGTTGTGAAGGTGATGCTTAGTAAGAACTAAAGCTGTTCTGCTAAGCTGTTAATGCCCATTCATTTACAAAAACCAATGCTTTTAAAAGATGACTCCTACATTTCAGTATTTTAAATATATGCTTTATGTTTCATGAGTAAATTTTTTTTGTTTTGTTTTCTTGAGTGAATTGGAATACCTGTAAGAGGTTTGGACAGTTCACTGAGGAAGTTAACTGATTTTCCGGATTTTTTCAGACTTAGAACGTAATATGGATTGGAGTGTTCTTTCAGGATTGGCCGTCCAACGTCTCAGCCCCCAGCAGTCCTAAGTGTCTGTGTATTCACTTCTCCACATGGACTTCCTTCTTTCATAACGTGGCTACTCGCACATCAGTAGGGCTATATGTATGAACTTTTACCCACAGAAGTCGGTCCTATGGTTTCCACACTGCGCTTTTATTCCCACTAGATGTAGCTTGCTTCATATTGTTATAAAGACCTCAATTTCTCCAGCCACAGGATGAGTACAGCATCTCTTCACTCTGTCGTGCCAGCCTTCCTCATTGCATCCTACAGCAAACTCACATTTCCTTCTCCAAAGCGTGTCTACCTGCCTGGTTCTTTCTACCAGTAATCAGCTGGAAATATATCCCAGCCACTAGCACCTTTGATGGGAGAGTTTCCGCAAGTCCACGTTCAAAGCTGTGTCATGAGTGGAAGAGTGAGAATTGATTTGGGCATGTTTCCTAAGGTGTCTTTTGCCACTGAGCCCTCCACCAGTCTCCTCCACATGACATCTGGACTTGGTGGCCAGTAGCAACCAAGTTCAGTGAAGGAGAGAGAGACCCAGTCTAAGGTTTCCTTTTAAGGGAATGTTGTAGGGCTTGGAAATCTTTCAACTAATTAATACTAAGCATTAGTCATTACAATTGCTGCACTTCGTTTATCAGAATTGAAACCATGGTGTTGACCTGCCATGTATAAAACAGCCAACTGTATTACTGCACTTCATGGTGTGTGTGGTTGTGTGCATGTGTATTTATACATACCTGTGTTTAGGAAGACATACGTGTTTGTGAATTTTTCTGCTAGAACAAAGATGGAAGATGCTGGTGTCTGTGTTAAATTGCAGCAGTAGCAATAACATCCACTGAAAGGCCTGACACTAGAATAAATCAAATTATTTAAAGCCTGCCAAAGATCTCCCCAAAAGAAAAATGCTTGAGACCAGCTAAAGCTGCTTTTGCTGTGGGAGTTAAAACTGGTGCTGTGGGAGTTGTAGATTAGGGGGTCCAGCATGTGGCCCAGGAACCATAGGATGCCTATGAGCAGTTTGAATATGACTTTTGATGGCTGGCTGTATTTCTGTGGACACGGAGGGATTTTAGTTTTGCTGCCTGCAACATGGAAGCAGTGCAGTTTGGACAGCACTAGTGAAGACTTAAAGCAAAGTGTCACAGCCAAGGAGCCGCAGCCTTGCACCAGGACCAGCTGCTGCTGGCTGCTGGGGGAGGTGGACAGAGTGCAACAGGAAGGCTTGGCTCTCAGGAAGCTTTTGCTGGGCGTTTTGTAGGATGAGCCTATGCTGACTGGGGCTGTTTCTCACAAAAAAAAATAGTAGTTGTTTCTGTGAATTTGCTGTTAACCTTTTTCCCTGTTTCTGGATCCAGTTTTATGACTTCATGCCAAGCCAGTGGAGGGAGAGGGAGAGAAGGAAAAAAAAAACCCACCAAAAATCCAACTGCATTTTTCAGTTTGATTCTTTGAAATGTATTCAGCTTTCAGCGATGTGAGAAGTCTCTATACTGATAAGAAGCTCTTACATGTAAACTGCGGGAGGTGACTTCACTTGAACTGTGCTCATTATCTATATGGGTTCTGATAGCAACCAAACCCCATGTGGTGTACCAGAAATGTGACATGTACATTTTAGTGCCAGGAATAACCAGAAAAAGATTATTTTTTAAAATGAGCTTTCAATCAATCAATCAATGCTTTGATCTCAAGTCATTTTTAGATGAATGAACCTATCAAGAACTTTGATAAACTGGTTGCTCAGACTGCAGGGTGAAGTTAAACTTGATAAACACACCTACATACTTGCCCTGCTGTTTGGTTTGCTTGGTTTTGGGTTTTTTCTGTAAGTTTGCAGGAAAGTTTTGTAAGTTACTGCCCTTTCAGGTGTTTGAACAGTGAAGGTAATTTTTTCTTTCCTCCTAGCTGAGAAGTTTGCAAGATACAGCATAGCACAGGTATCCTTATTCTGCGCAAGCTTTTTGGGAACCTGCTGAAGCTGCTGTGTGCAGTGACATTGCGGAATTTCACAGCCTGGCTGTGCTTCTTGAGGCTTCTCTAACTGTTTTGCTCTTAAGATTTGCTAGATGGAAGGAGCACAGTAGAAAGCCTCATTGGGATTGGTGGGAGGATGACTTTTTATGGTAAGCTGGTTAAATTCCTTGTGGCTGTGCCTGTTGTCAACAGCTTCATAATCAACAAGCAAAAAGCTTACTGTTCCCAGATGTGCTCGACTGTCATCATGATTACTCCGTATTAGGAACTAGTAGTGCATCGTAGTTGTTGTTATCTTTTATATGTTTGTATAACAAATAGTTCTGGAGTTCTGGAGAGTTTACATACTGGAACTTGTGTCTGTCAGGAAAATGCATGCGTGCTTTGTGTTAGAAGATTTCTTTACAGTCAGGTAAGTGTTGAGCCTCCCTTCTAGAGGCATCCTTCCCCAAGAACAGCTGTGCTGGACAGGATTGTACTGCTGTGAGGCAGGAACTAGTGCCTTGATGGATGATCTCCCGCTGCTGGAGACCCGAGGATGTACTGTGCCTCTGAATCTTCTTTCCTCTTGGGAATAAAGACAGGGGCTCGATGGAGGTGAGGTGAGGGAAAGAGTCACTGCAAATCAGTGGCTGGGTCAGGATGCCTGAGGGCTGGGCTCATCTGCAGTGCTGGGTCCCACTTCTAAGGAATTAGCTTGACCTGCTGGTTTGACTGAACATATGGGGTGGCAGTAAGTCATGTTTGCTCTTATATTTCTCTGTTTCTGTCTCCAAATGTAGTAAGTAATTTTTTAAGTTTTACATTTTAGTAGTGAGGTCGTGTGCCTGTCAATATGTTTAATGTTAAGGATGATTGCTGCGATGTTTGCAAACCACCTATTGTTCTCTTCCCTGGGGAAAGGCAACCCCAAAAAAGGCATAGGCATTTACTTGTGGGGTGCTGCTCACCCATGTGCAGGACCAGGCTCTTCCTCCCCCTCCACCAGCATCACAGGGGCCTGTGGTCCACTTGCCTGCAAGCCCGGAGATGGCAGTCGGCAGCACAAGGCCTTGGTAAGGGAGCCGATGTTGCCCCAGTAGCATGTTCCACACTGTCTGTGCTGGTGCCACCAGACTGTGAGGCTTCAGGGTCTCAGTGTGTCAAAGACATGGGAACTCACTGCTTGAAATCTACTGGAAGTTTCCCACTCAAGCACTTAGGAATAAGTCTCTTCCCCTCCTCTGCCCCCCTTCTTTTTTGGGGGGGTTGTTATTTTGAGTGCAGGGTTATGGAAAATACAATACCTGCTTCTCAACTAATATGCTGTGTGGTGCATGAAAGTGCAAGTTTTCAGTCTTTGTTCAGGTGAGCAATTATGATTAGAAAGTCGGCCTGGAGTGTGTTTTCCCAATTATTTTTTTTCCTTCACCTTTTTTCCATGCAGAGCTGAGCAGGTAAAATTCTGCTAATACAAGGTTTTGTTGTATGAGGTAGAAGAAACATGAAAAGGAGACATTGAAGAAATGTTCACCTGTTTTTCTATTGGACTAGTTGGACTAGGTATTGGTTATTACAGTGAAAAAGTGAAGATCGCTAGTAGAAAATTTCGCATGACAGAATATCAGAGGTTAATGGTATTTGAATAAAATCATTCGGAATTCTGGTAATTATAACAAGTTCTATTTTACTAAAATATAAGTAGGATGAATTATTAATCAGTTAAGAGCTTCAGCTCCTTTGTAAATGCTCTTTGCACACCAAACTTATGACATGTAAGGCTTCTTTCACAAACATTTTTTACAGAGGAAATGTGTGGCAGTGGCCCAAGTAATGGGATAATATCTTGGGATGAACTGTTTGCTAATTGAGTACTTTGAATTTTTTGCCAAATAAATTGTATTGTAGAACAAGGTTTTGAAGCTTTCCCAGCAAGGAGCTTTGCAGGGCAGACCACATGGCAGGAAAACCTCATGTGCCTTTGTGTAAGAACCACCAAGACCGGCATACTTCACATGCAGTGTGTCTTAGACAAAAAATGTCCACAAGGTATTTTTGCAGCATTCCTCTACATGCAAGCTGTACAAGACTAACGGAGCACTACAGTTTTACTCTGGGATAAATTACCGGTGTTTGCTATGCAAATCTTATGATTGTAATTAGGTTAGGATTTGGACTGCTGTGTACACTGATCTTTGTTCCCTTCTGCACACGGGAGCTAATTCTAATGCTGCAAAACAACACAGCAAATGTTGAGTGCTGCTCAGCCGATGATTGTTTCTCATGGGCCATCTTGCTCAAAGCGGACATTTTAAAGGGAATGATTTACCTGTGCCTTCACAGGGCACATGCATCATAGCTCAGGCATCTTGTGGTCCACTGAAGTGTTCAGGTACTGTAAAGTCTCGCTTGAAAGTAGAGGTTGGAGAAAACGCAGGACGGGCTGCCAGATAGGCATCTAGTTATTAGCAAACTGATTTTTAAAAGTGATGTTCTGCCACTGATTGGTTAAGTAGCTGGTGGTATGTTCGAGCTATCACAACAGTGATTGCAGTTCCTAGTATGGCTATGTATAGCTCCTGTTATCTCTGCAGCCGGACTTTGTGTAACCGCAGCCTGTGGCTCCTTGCCCACGCTAATGAGCTCTCCCCGAGGACGGGCTTGTGCCTGTGGGGGTGGCACGGCGCTTGGACGGTGCTGCTGTTTTGGAAACTCGAGTTTGTTAACTGTGCTCAAGTCCAGCCTGCCCGAGCCGCCACGGCAGCTTGGCTAACGCTGGGCTCGGGAGCTTGTCGCTGTGCAGCATGGTCGGCCCCAGAGCCATCTGGAGGACAAGGCAAGCTGGCCGCTGAGGCTGCCAGGCTGTAGTCTGCAGCAAAGGAGAGCTGTCACCTAGACCAAGACCTAGACTGGGGAGAAGTGCCAGCACGGTGAGGACAGTACAGGTGAGCCACATTCACAGATCATTCTCCACTCAGGGAACACGACTGTCAGTGTTTTGGTCAGCCCATGTTGTGGGAGTGCCTTCTGCAGCCAGTGGGAGTTATTTTTCCAGTGACCCAAAGAGCAGGAGAAAGCCGTGGCTGCCAACCATGCCTCCCAGTGGCTGGGCAGAACTGGGAGCAGATGTGTTCAGATACAGGGGTACCAGGCTAGGAGTGTTCAGGAGATGTCCCCTTCTCTTAGCCCATCCAGCGGTGGTTTGCAAGGACGAGAGCACCTCGTCCGTGCGGTAAGGTGGTGGCTGCGTACCCGCAACCTGGTCGGAGTCTGCCCCTGCACCCGTGCTGGGCTCTTCTGTTGTGTGCCTCCCCACTGCTGCAGTGGAGTTCAGCAAAATAAAAATCTTACCAGCTACAAGATCTATTAAGCTTGAGTAGTTTTATCTACAGATAGATAAAAAAGGCATTATTTGGAACTTTTTCAGAATCATTGCAAAGACACAGAGAAAGAACAGAGAGGTACCCTCTAGGGGACAATATAGCACTGCTGCTCTAAAGGTACACTAAATGACACGGTCTGGTTTTTAACAGCTTGTAACTTCTGTGGATCTTGTTTATTTCTTTTTGTTGCCTACTCATCTAAATCACAGCAGAGCAGAGGAACATGCTTGCACATTATCAAGCATTCCTGTAAACATGACGTTGGATCCATTAATTTTGTTTGTGTAAATACAATTTAAGAAAGCAGGGAAACTGTAAAAGCATCAAGTGAGGTACTGAAGTGCCTAACAAAAAGCAGAAAAATCTTCTTCACAGAAAGTGATTTTTCTAACCAAGTGTATTTCATTCCTGGTGCTGATATGATAAAGTGTGTGTTGTTTCCATAGCTGGATGCTCCGTATTTCAGAACAAGTTAGAGTGTATTCTGAGGCTGTTGCTGAAAAAATTACATTTTACTTAAGCAGCCCAGTTAAAAGGGGGCATAAAATCTGTGTGAGCTTTGCAAACCAGTGCCATGCTGCACCTATGGTTAATGCATACATTCCTTTGCCAATAGCATCAGTAATTTAGCATTGAAATACAAAAGATCATGACTTGGTCTGTATTTATCTTTGAGGAAGAATGTGAACTTGACAGTTTTGTGCTGTTAGTTTGGGGGGGAAGAAATTACAAAGACACCCATTCCCCAGAGTAGTCCCTAACATTATATTGACAGCAGTCCACTCCTGTGCTTCTGCTACACCTGGTAATTTTTAGTGTGCAATAACTTCAGAGTCAAGCTACTAACGTGCTGGTGTAGGGTCAGAAATACTGTGTAGTGAACGTAATTCTGAGACACCTGTTAAATAAGTCATCTAGTTATCTTCATACGCCATGTAATGAAACAGAAAATCCTAGAACAAGCCTTGGGCAGCTCTGGATATTTCAAGGTGCCGTGCACCCAGTCAGAATCCCAAGCCATACTAGCAAGGTGCTTAAAAGCCACTTCCAGCGCTGCAGCTAATTTCATTCAGTGCTAGCTGATGGTTTCATCCTGCCAGTGAGGTGTGCCAGGTGAGGAGCCCTCTCTGAGGCCAGGAAACTTGGTGGAATGGTCGGCACCGGTTCGGATGCAAATTGGTGCCAGATTTTGGAGGAATGCCTTCCCAGCACCCACACTGCCTGAGTGAGTAGTTTCAGACCTTATATCTGGGATCTGGAGGACTGATGGGCGTCAGGTAATGGGGCACTAGCACTGAATTTGGAGGCCAGTTCACGGAGACCCTTTTTTCCCTTTCCAGCCTTCCCGTGAGCTGCCCACCCTGGGGCCTCTGCGGTGGGCATTGCCCCAGGGCAGCTGGAAGGTTTGCTCAGGAGCTCAGGAGTGATGAATCACAGAGGCATGGCATAGGTTGATAAGGTCGTGTACTTTATGATTAGATACATCCTCCCTCTAACAGTGGTTCTTTGTCTCTATTATGCTTTTGGTAACGTTTTTCGGCAGTTTGCATACGACAACTCTCCAAGCAGGAGCTGTTCGACTTGAGACAAAGTCACTATTATTCTAGGTAAGCTCAGGAAACACTTAAAATTTTGTTGCCCCCAGAAGACACAGATCATTGGGAATTCACTTAAAAGTCAGTTTAAGTTAAATCACCAAGAAAATATTTTTTTTTTCTTGCCGCCTAGCTGTAAAGGACTTCCAGGTACAAGAAAAATCTGCTTTGCAGCTGTGTTTTTTATTTTTTGTACATTTTAAGTGATGGCTGTAGAGTGGCGTGTCCTTTGTCCATAGTGCTAGCAAAAAAAAAAAAAAAATATATTTCAACTGTTCATAGTGCAGGTATACAGTCTGCAAGTCATGGCAAAACTTCTACATGGTCCCCAAATTATTGAAAAATATGGACTACTGCAGTGCCCGCGGCCTGACCAACGTGTAAGTGTACCTCCTCAGTTAGGGGTGGTGGGGTATCCCAAAGAACTCGGCAGGAACACGTTAGGCCTATTTGTGGAGATTTTGGACTAAGCTCTTGAGGCGTGTAATTTAGTCAAGTGCCTACTTGTGTTTACAAACTGAAACCTTTTTGAGCTGCCCTGAATCTGGCATTTGTGGTGCAGCTGTCCTTTCTCAAACACCATCTCTGATGTCCCTCCAGGTGGTGTCACCTGAGCCCTTACGCTTCTCTTGACCTTTCTTTGGCTATGAGCCCGTCTGTGGTGAAGCCTCATCTCTCCTGCCCCAGTCTATGCTACAGCATCCCATGGCTCTCTTGGACTCTCTTGGCCGTTCTGGCTCCTGTCCTCTGCTTCTTATTGTCACTTGCTGAATAGACTTGCTCAGCAGAGTTTTCAGAAGTAAAACAAAAAGAGGTAGTCATGGATGACCAATATCAGCTTTTCCTTTTAACTCAGTTGTAAAGCATTGCTGGCTCACTGGTTTGGTTTCTACTGTCTATAAAAAGGTTTTGTGCAAGAAGTCCCCTTTTTCCCATCGCCCTGTGTGACACCAGTGCTGGGATGACCTTCTGCTGGAGAGTCTCATTGCTCAGTTGTTTCGCTGTTCCATAAGGGTTTCCCTGACAACCAGTTAGAGCTACGCTGAACCAGAAATATCTTGCTGTGCTGGGGGAGAGTCAGTCTGCAGACATGCATTTCTCCTTAATGACTTCTTTGGATGGTTCGTGTGTTCAGCCTGCAGATGTCATTATGGTGAACATGTGGCATACCCCTTTTGCTTACTTCCACAGGCAGCACAGTCTATGAGGGGGTTGCCCTTGCGTGATTATCAACTGAGTTGTAACTGTAAGACCCGTCATACTAATTTTTCGTGGTACACCAGGGGTCTCGTCTTCTGAGAATGGTCTGTGCAGGCTCACAAAGTCACAGTAATCTTTCTTGTACTCCCTGGATCTCTGCAAAAATTACCTTGGTTATTACTAGCAACTTTGCCCTTCTCATTTCTGTATAAATATATGCACCTTGATTTATAGGTGTGCATGTTGTGGGCTCCATTTTTGCTGCCATCCTAGTCTTCAAAGGCACAGTTTGCGACACCTTCAAATGAACATGTGTATAAATAGTTGGAGGTCAGGACCCGCCAATTTGCACAGGAGGGAATCCACAAACTGGAGGTGTTATTTCAAACTTCTTAGTTCAGTTTTGGCTTGCAGATTATCTTTTCACTACCTAATGTGGAACAGTGGTGTGAAGAAAAGCACTGGTAATTCAAGACGTGTTCTCAAGGTGACAACATTAAAGAGACTAAATGGAGAGCGATACATCCTTCTTAGTAACAGGTTCCCTTTTCTGGATTTGTAGGGTGTGAAGATTGCGGTAAAAGCCTTATAGGAGAATGCAGACTCCACGGACCACTCATCAAGGCTAAAGATAGGGTTATTCCTAGCCGAGCCCGTCTCACCCTACCTCATTACCTCACTTTGCGAGTGTTGGAGCTGCGAGCTGGAAACCAGCAGAGTAAGTATTTTGGCTCCTTTTAACACATTTGAGAAAGAGGAGGCAAAAGTACTAATACTAGCTTCTTTTCATCAATAACTCAAGACATGATCATTGGGTATTAGCAGTATGAAGACTACTTTATTGTCAGCTGAGCACAGCTAAAGCTCACATTCAGCTACCATTTTTTATGACTGATTTCTAGTAACTTTGATGCATAGACTGATGGCAGAATATTAGCCAGAGGTGGTATGGCATTTAGCTGTGAGCAGTTAGCTCTGTTCAGTCAACACAAGTTTAATGAATGTTGAATTTGTGTCTAACAGTAACAACCATGCACTATTACATACTTTTTTCTTTTCCCCAAGCATGCAAATCAGGAAACTCAGAAGAACACAGGGGGTTAATTTACCTTCTGCAGCATCTTCAGTTCATATTATAGAAAGACTGTTAGTTACCTTCTGAGAGCAGGGCAGTTTGAATGCCCAGACTTGAACAAGGGAATGAGATCCTCAGTGTGCAAATTTTTGACAGCTACCTGTGTAAAATTAGTCCTGCCTAGATTGCATTTCAGAAAGAGAATGACAAGATTCCTGTTGTGTTATGCCATTGGTATTAGGTAGGAGAATAACTAGAATGATTAAGATAGCTAATGCTGTGTTTTTATAGGATCTCCCCACTCATATGTGGAGAGAACAACCTCGTAAATTATGCCAACAAGCAGAGCACTATGATAACATCAGCTTGTAGGTTGAAGAGTATCAACACATTTGTGTTGCATACTCAGTTTAATATCCTGTCATGTACTTTAGGCATTTCTGTATTCAACGTAATACCCATTTTTTAAAAAAATGTCTATATGTATTTATATCCATTTTAGATTCTTTCCATTAGAATTATTTATGTGGGTTATTTGTCTAGAAGAACTATTCATGGGTTCTGAACTATTGTGTTTAGCTTCATTTTCACAACTGTAAATATACACTAAATAGTGATGTCTATATTAATATTAGACTGGTCTTTTTTTATTCACAGTCCTTGGAGTATTTGCAAAGAAAGTAATACAGAAGAGAACACAGTTTGGTCCTTATGTCGGTCAACTGTCTACAAAACTGACCCGCTATGATGAGAGCAGGCTAGTCTTGCAGGTAAAAACCCAGTGACTTACTATGAAGTGCATATGTATCTTTAACAGTTCGTATGCATTTATGTATTTTAACCAGTCAATTTGACGTCTGATCTAGTTAATCAATTGTACATCTGATCTGTATGCATGGATGTAAATCACATTATTAGACAGCACAGCATAATCTGACGTACCAAAATGTTCCCGTATATTGTGTTTTCTAGAATTTTGCTTTCCTGTTTTCTACTTTTACCACTTATGGGGTGATTTACTCTCAATAAACTTTTCACAGAGCACAGACACTGGAAGTATCCAAGGATAGTATTGTCTTCCCAGATGAGACAAAAGGATTTGTGCTTAACACCATGCCACTGGGAGGGTTAAGTTTGTGCGCTGAGTTAGCAATAGTGACAGAAATATACACTAAGGCACCTGCTTAGTGGGGAGGAACAGTGCCAGGGATGGGGAAGCACTTCTTAATGATGTGATCATGTATAAACTTTGACACACAGTGCTCTAACTCAGTTCATTTAGTCAGATTGTTATTTGGGGCTGGTACCATCCCTTGCTGTATGCGCATCTGGGCTGTGACATTATTGTTTGTATTTTATTGAGCACAGATGGTGGCCTCTCAGGACTAGCCTAGCTTAGACATAATGTACATGCACATCCTTTCCCACAGGAATTCCTTGGGAGCAATAGTTGATCATAATCCTCTAGGCTCCAGTCTTTGCATTTTGCGGCGCAGGGCCATGCCTGGGCACACCTCTGTCATACGCAAGTCCGTGGTCAAGCCACAGCCTCCATCAGGACTTCCAACAGGTCCCAGTTCTTCCGGAGCCTGCATTTCTTATCAGGCCTTCTCACCTCCCAGGAGAGAGGGACCACCAGCAGCTGTCATGTGACATGCTTTATGTTTTCATTTGAGCTTTGTGCAGAAGCTTGGGACTGAAAAACACTGTGTGATGTGGAGGAAGGCATAGGTACAGACACTTCTGTAACTTCCTTTGAGGGCAAAAGTAATAGCTTCAGTAATCGCTGTAAACTTCATTTGCTCGTGGAAGTCATGTGAGTGATCTGCTAGGAAAGCAACGTTGTCCTTCTGTGGGATTTTCATGCCATATTGACACCAGAGAGGATTTGTTCTTCTCCATAACTAAATTTCTTCTGTCTTTTTATGAGACACTTTAGTTCTCACAAATGCAGAAAACTTACTTCTCTAACAAGCTTGTGAGCATGGATGAGCTAAGCACCCAGTTCCTTCCTCTTCACCAAGCCATTGTAAACCACACCCTATCCTCTATCAGTCAGCCCCGTTTGCTTAAAGGTATACAATGATAAAAGCACAGCTCTAACAGATGAATGGACTGTTTCTTCAGGAGACTGGAGTCCCAGGTTTCCTACATGACGGCAGTAGCTGCCTTAACTTCTCCCTAGCAGCATTCTGAGTATGTGACCAAACTTGTCCTACAGGCAGGTGTTTTCATTGGAAACATGACAAAGTTAGATAAAATAGTTCCCAGAAGCAATGGAAACACAACTTTTTTTTCCAGTTAATTGCTCAGTTACATGCTTAGTAGAAAAGATACACGCTGTACTGACGTCTGTTGTACAGCTTCAGCTGCCCATGTTCAAGACTATATTGCAGAAAAGCAACTGTCTTGTACGAGGTTGGGAGTGTTTGCCTCATAGAGGCATTCTCTTGGAAAGGAGTGTAGGAAGAATGAAGTAAAGCAAAAAGGAAGAGATCTCTTGGCACAAATCTTCATCTGTATTTACTTTTTGCATTGTTAAGGGGAAAAAGAGAAGACAATTAAAATGCCATTGTATTGTATGTTACCTCTCTGATCTTATTACACAAGTTACACAATTGTTCCATGCAAGAGGTAGTGTTAATACAGCACTAAAGTTTGAGATTATCAAGTACTCAGGAAGTACATTAAGGCATAAAGCTTATCTTTCTACGTGCCTGCACTTAGTTCTTATAATATTATCTTTATATAACATAAAAATGATGAAATATAAACTGGAAATACATACAAAGGCCTACAGTTATTTTAGTAGCTGTTTGACAGGTATTCATTCGTACTTTCTTTTGCACTTGGTATTCTTTAAGAGTGATCTATTTCAAAACAACCACAATTTCAAAGGGGGTGTGACCAAGACAGGGTAAGTAACTGATAGCCATGATTCCAAGTTAAAGAAGACTAGCGTGCATCTATAGAGGACTTGGTTTTATCATGTTCTTTCTCCTGTCTTCCCCCTTTGTTTCAGGTATTGAAAGATGGAGGGAAGTACTTTCTGGACACTCCCAATGAAGACTGTGGAAACTGGATGATGTTTGTCCGGCTAGCCCGGAACCAAGAAGAACAGACCCTTGTGGCTTATCAGCACTGTGGAGAAGTCTACTTCACAACTGTTAAGGTAGTTAAATCCACATTGCTTCACCTAAAATCCAAATGGAAATTCATAGGCAAAAGTTCTGAAAGGCTAACCCTCTTTTACAGATGAAAGGTTGAATGTATTCTGCCAACTAGATCTTTATTACATACCACCTTTTATATCACTTAATCCGTAATAAAGCAAACAGCGTACGGGGGTTTCCAGTAAAAGGTGATGCATACCCGCTGTTGTGGGTAGTGAAGAAACTGAGCAGGGGGAAACAGAAATACCATTCATGATGGCGTTGTTTAAACCTGAATGTTGCAAAGTTCTTCAGTTCCAGATAGGTATGTGGTGAGATTATCTAGCATTGTTACATTCAAAACTACTTCATCCTGGAAAGAATGAACACATTCCTTTCGTTTATTGCAATTTTGGACATGCATTGTATTCTGAGTGTGTTACCAGGTGCTTAGGAATAGGGTGCTAAGCAGAATCTTTTCAAACTATTTTCTGTGCTCGTTGTCTGAAGACTTGACTGCAGAACTTAAAATACTGCAATGTTGCCATGAAATTATCAGTTTATGTTAGAGATTCTGGACTGCATCTTCATTGGAGGAGAGAGAACAAAGTACTCTCTATTTATGAATGACACTGGAACATACAGTTTTGGGTTTTTTTGCTTTGGCCGCTTTCTCAGGCAAAATTTGCTGTAATCACGACTTTTTTGTACACTTAAGAAACTGAAATTTTTATGTTGAACATTCATTGTTTACCGTTTTAATATTTAAGTTAATGCTTGTATATCATTGTGAGCAACATTACAAATTAAAAAAAAAAGAGAGAATATTTAGTCAAAAGAAGTTACTGTGGGATTAAAATCCAGCATTTCAGTTTAGTTTCCAGGATTGGCATATGTTTCTGTGGTATATGTATTTCTCTACCTTTACATGAGAAGAATATTTATCACACAGTGATGATGTGAGAGTAAGTTACTAGTGATAACACTTAACAGCTTTCAAGTCTTTATAACAGTATAAAGTATTTCTTTTGGATTAATGTTAAGATATTTATTTTAAAAAACCAAAATCAACATAAGATAGCATATGCTAATCTGAGTCATTGTTTAGGCTGCGTTTGAGATTCCGATGCAGTCCATACCATTTGAGATTTCAGTTTGATCTTAAATGCACGCTGCACTTGTGAAACTGAGAGGATTAATACTACTGTATTTGGTAAGCATGAACAAATGCTTTTCTAAGAAGTTGTAGTTACGGACTGGTAACTCACAATTTCCAGTATAATTTAAATACTATTGAACTAGTAGAACTCTGCTCATTGGAACAAATGGAGAGTTGCATTCTATATACTGACATGAAGAGTATTTTAGGATTAGGAATGTGTCTTGGAACCTTTACTGTGCTGTGTATCATAGGGAGTTACTTGGGCTTTATTTTTCCAAAGTCCTAGTATTGTTTGTGGTACTGTGGCATCCTGCAGGTTTTGTCCTGCTCAGTGGAAGTGGTAGACTTTTGCTACACTTAGGCATGCCCTGCATGAGGCTGCTTTAGGGCTGGTTGTGAAAATATTTTCTCAAGTTATTTTGAATATAGTCTGTTAATTTGGGAATAGAAGGATTGGCTTCTTTACTCAGTTTTTACAAAGAGATGGGATTTCAGTGACATGAAACTGCAGCTACAAAAGCATACATGTGAGTGGTATACTAACAGCGCCATTGGCGTACTTGCTGATCTAATGACTGCAGTCCTAGAAATAAATGCTTTAAAAAATTATAGGATTGTGAGGGGATAAAAGTGATCCATGGTTGCTGTCTGTCTGGTCACAGGAGTTTCACGTGGGTGCTACCATAGCTTTCTCTTAAGTGTTTTTGAGACAGTTCTCAGACTCTGAGACACAATAAATGACAACTAGTAATGGATTTGGATACTGGTGTTTAATCTCAGTTTTACTGTTACCTTACTTGACTATTTCACACACTGATGCACTTGCTCTCCCTCCAAAGTCACATGGATGACTGGGTCTCAGCTTCCCACAGAGGAGATTGCCACTGGTCCAGGAATGCTGGGCAGAAAGTCATGACAGTATCATGCTGTGCAGCTGTTTCTGGGTACCAGTTTCAGGTGTCACTGGCCAAGGTCCCAGTGCATCCCCAGGCATTTGTCCCTGCAAAGCTCCCTGAGGTTTGTTTTTCTCCATCTAAATAGACTATATGCAGGAGCACGATGCCTGATCAGCCTCCTAGTTGGTGGCTCTGCCTCATGTCCTTTATTGAGTGGAGAATTCAGCACATTTAGGCCAGGTGTTATCAAAACATACAACCAACCCACACTGGTTGTAGTTAGCAAGCAGGCTTGTGCTTGGGAGTTCAGAAGTTCAGTTTTCAACATTATACACGCAGTTACCCGTCATCTGTCAGCATTCACAATCTGAGTTGACTTTCACCTACTACGCTTATCTAACACCAATGTTATAAAATAAGTGCATTGTAAGATGTCACATTTTGTGGAATAAGACTCAGCTGCAGTCCTTCCAGGCTAGCTGGTTCTTTTCAGTGGCACAAGTTTAGCTTATTTAAAATAAAACTACAGGTACAGTGCAGATTGGCTCTACCCCTGTTGCAACAATGCTGAAATTAAGAAAATTGTGTACAGGGCCAGGGAGTCATGTAAATCATGACCCCAAAGTTAGTTTTCTCCTTTGCTTTTAAATAACTAATACATCTTTAGCCAGTGAGTGTAATCAGTGCTGTCTTCTTCTATTTACTGTATTATTGACTGAAAGTATTTGTCAGAGGAGGTTATAGTCCAGTCTAAGGAAAGATTTGGGCAGGCATGGCTGGACGGGAAACACTAGATTATGGGTTCCCTTAGTCCTGTGTGGGCAGGCTTCAGTGAAAGGAGGGCAGAGGTGCAGTAAAACACATGTATAGTGAGTCTGGCACATCGGAGTCAGTGCATGGAAACACACAAATTTGACTTGCAGCCCACATAGTGATCAGCTCTGCACCCACGCGCAGTGGGTACTACGACACAACCATGCAACTCATCCAGGAGGCATCCAAGCTGTTGTGCTTTCACGATGCATTTTTCCTTTGCCTGTACCCTGTAGTTAAGTGTTGTGTTCAGTGGGCTTTGAGACATCAAGGAATGGGCATGGGGTGTTGCCTGGAAGGACTGCTGGATGTCTGGACCTCACAGACAACACATCTCACTGAACAAAGGTCGTGAGGGCCGAGGCACCCCTCCTGTTACTGCCCCCCCCCCCCCCCCCCAAATCTCTGTATATGGCATTTCTGCTTTTAGAAACTGTGAAAGTGTCAAACCCTAGCGGATAGTAACGCTCAAAAAGTGCTTGGATCTCAGAACGATGTTACCAATAATTTGAGCTGATTCAAAGAGTACAGCTTGGGTAAGGACAATAAATTGCGCACCCCTACCCCTCCAACCCGCAGTATTGTTTGGTACAGGAAAACTGGCACAAGTAAACGTGCTGATTTCTTCCATTCACAGCCAATTGAACCCCACACAGAACTGAAAGTGTGGTATGCTGCCGATTATGCCAAATTTATGGAAGCTTCTGCGGTCTTCATTAAAGAAGAATCTGATGTCTATCCTTTGCCTCCCGTAGGAGTAAGTACCCTTAATCTGCATTCAAGCCATCACAGGACAGTAAATTACAGTTTATTTTCATGCTTTCTCAAACAGAGTGGACATAGCCTCACTATGCTCTCCAGAGCAAGCTAGCCCAAGAGCCAGGGGAAGTAAGGACATGTTATGAGAAGCTTACATAAAATGTAGAGGCAGCTAAGGAAGCACATGGCCGTGTATTAATTGGAAGTACATTTCATCAGTGACTGGGTTTGTTGGGGTTTTTTTTGTTTTTCATTGGAATTTTTAGAATGTCAATATTTAAAGAGAATCCAACAGAAGCAAGTAGAGCTCTTATTTCCACAGAAATAATGCTTCCCAATAATGTGTTGCTTGCCAGAAAAATGTTTTAATGCCTCTAAGTCAGGATAGGTTTGAGATCCCCAAGCCTAAGGTGTCTGTTATTAAGTTTAAGAAAGTCTAATGCCAAATGTCAAGCTAAGCGAGGAATACTGTCCTGGAGGCGTTAACTATTGCTGCCTGGTAAAGCATGGATTTGGCCCAAAATATAGGGAAGTCCTGTATGGCTAAAATACATTTGTGTTCAGAAACCCACCCAATTTTTGTACTGTTGCAATAGCAGATAAATTGTGTCAGTCTAAGGATAAGATACAAATTGCAACTGCTTCTATGAGCAATTCCGTAACAGGAACAAATGTAGAGACTTTGGAATTCAGTAAGCACAAATAAACAAAGGTGAACAACTCGGAACTGTTACAGTAAACGCTAAACAAAAACATGGAAATCAGTATTCAGCCAGCCATTTTTCCCCCTTTGAGTTTGTAGATTTCTAGAGAGAATCCATTTCAAATTGAACGGCTGTGTGGTAGTACATTGAAGTAAATATCAAAGGACAATCACAGGTCTTGGGAAAGCCCAGAAGATGCAGGGTCAGTGAGAAGAAAATTACGTTTCCTTAGCATGGCTAACAAGAAGGACCTGTTTCTTTTTTTATTGCAGAAAGAGCCCGTAGACCCTTGGATATGCTCCAGCTGTAGAAGCACTTTTGCAACTTTTGCTCTGCTGGAATCTCACCAGTGCATCCTTAAAGACCGAGTCGTTACCACCAAGTTCAGACCACAAAATAAATTGGGACCTGTAAAAGCAAAAAGCAAAGTTAAAGGGAAACTGAGAGGAACAGCATTAGGCAAAAGCATTGCTCAATGCTTTGGGACCATTTCCTGTTCCTCTGCTGCAAAGCTTGGCTGTGCCAGCTCAGGAAGCACTTGTGATGCTCTTGTGAGGTTTATACCTAAATGGAGAAACAGCCGGTCTTCACTGTTGAAGGGAAGAGAAGTGAAGCAGCCAGACAGTTACCCGTGCCGACTCTGTGGGAAGATATTCGATTCCATTGACAAGCTCACAGTCCACAGTTACGTGCACAAAGGGGAGCGTCCCTACAAGTGTTCACAGCACGGATGCACAAAAGCCTTCATTTCCAAATATAAACTGCTCAGGTACAGCTCTGAAGGCATTCCTTGTCTGATGGGGGTGTGGGGAAAAAAATAAGGACACCTTTTTCCTCTGAGGTGTCCTAGTGACAGTTATTCTCTGAATTCTAGTTTTTATTATTCCTGTTTTGGTGGAATTGGAGAAAATTGGTCTTTCTCAGTTGCAGTGACTACTCAAAAAGATTATGTTGAGCAGTTTTAAACCTAATCTATGCTTTATGATTAACACCTTCCCCCCCCCAAAAAAAAAAATTAAGCTTATACTAATAATCTGTGAACTTTTGAAAATGCCTTCCTTCAAGAATGCCAGTGTTGTCAAGTCTTGAAGCTGCAGGAGTAAATGTACTAGAGTAAATGTAAATACCAATAAATTTTTTGTTGTTTTTGTCTTAGGCATTCAGCCACTCATTCTCCACAGAAATCTCACCAGTGTGGCTACTGTGAAAAGACCTTTCACAGGAAAGACCATCTAAAGAACCACCTTCAGACTCATGACCCTAACAAGATGGCCTTCAAGTGTGAAGACTGTGGCAAGAAGTACAACACCAAGCTAGGCTATAAGAGACACTTGGCTCTGCATGCAGCCACCAGTGGGGACCTTACCTGTAGGGTATGTGCCCAGGAGTTTGGTGGTACTGAAGTTTTGTTGGAACACCTCAAAAGCCATGCAGGGAAGCCAGCTGGCAACACAAAGGAAAAGAAACATAAGTGTGACCACTGTGAGCGTCACTTCTACACCCGTAAAGATGTGCGACGTCACATGGTAGTTCACACAGGCTGCAAAGACTTTCTGTGCCAGTTTTGCGCCCAGAGGTTTGGGCGGAAGGACCACTTGACCCGCCATACTAGGAAGACTCATTCACAAGAACTGCTGAAAAGCAGGTTGCAGAATGGTGATTCAGTGGGTCTCCTTGACCAGCTTTTTCCATTCAGACTGAAGGAAGATGCCAGCACACTGCCCCCTTTTCCTGAAGGGGTCTCTGTGCAGAATGGGATTTTGAATAGTTCAGAATCAGAGGAATACAACTGTTCACATCTCCATTCCCAGCCGAGCTTACAAACCGCTCTTCCTCTTGAAACTTCTCACTTGCAAAGGATGGGCTGTGCAGACGGCCTTCCAGCTGTCCATCCCGCACCATGCTCAGCAGCCATTCCGGCCAACCTGAACCTTCAGCAGCCTAATAAATATGACATTAGTTCTACCTCATTTGCAGCAGGATCCCTCAAGAATCTGCCAATAAAAGTGGATGTTAAAGGTTACAATGTGCATCTTGAGGACCTGCCGTTACCAGAACCTCAATCTCTCCACAAAATCAGTCTGGAAGAAGCTTCCTCAGGGCCTGCAGGGGATACTAACAAGTATCCAGTGCACAAGGAGACAGAAGCAGCAGCTGAAACTACGAGCCTGCCTTTCATGGATCTAACTCATGTGATGAGTTTCTGGCAGCTCCCACCAGGTGACAACCAGAACACTACTGGGGACATCACGATGGCATTTGGTCCAGAGGAACCATCACACAGGCTGAATGGCCTTGGCCAACAGCAAGGTCTTCAGCTAGCAGCTGGTGGGATGGCCATAAACCATCTGCATCATCTTCCTCGTTCCTTTCCGTCCACTACCAATTCTGTAACGTTGCCTCATTTTCACCATGCCTTCAAATAACTGTCACTGTGGTTTGGCTGGGCTTTTTTTTCGAGACTGTTCTTTTTAAATGTGTTAGGATGGGGTGATGTGGTTTGGTTTGGTTTTGAAGAAAAACTGCCCCAAACATTTTCAAAGCATGTTATGAACATGGTAGTTAAATTCAGGATGTTAATAAATAAGAAGCTCTATTTTTCATACTACTATTAGGTTTTTAGCATATGAAAATAGGAGAACTAACATACTTCCCTCAATGCCCTCTATATTTTTGTTTCTACCTTTTCATGCAAACAACTGAATAAATACCTGCAATGACAGCAAAGCATCATAACAGGCACAATGAAACTATGGCTGCTGCAGTAGGAGAAATAGGATTAGGATAAATGGGAAGAAGGGGGAAATCACAGGAAAATAATTTTAATGAGCCATAAATCATAGCAGATTTATACACATAACAAACAATTTATCAACATCACATAGATTTCTGTTAAGCGCTCAATTACTGAACTTTATGAATCTTTAATTTAAATCAGAATCATTCCAAGAGTAAATCTTACCTCCTTTTTTCACCTTTTTTAAATGAAGAAGATAACTATTGTGATTATGTTTAACTAGATTTTGTTTTCTGAAGTGCAACCGAGCTCTGTGCATCTCCTGCATTTTTTTTTCTAGGGCTGGAAATAACTACCACTTCTGCATGACTGTGTAAGAACTGATGTCTTGTATACGTGCAGCTTTCAGAATGGGAAGTGAGTTGTCTCAAAGGTTAGAGCAAAACATTAGTTTTCACTTACAACTGGATCTGGCAAGGTATCAGACACTGGTCTGTCTCTTTCTCTCTCATGAAACACTGAAGCATTTGGTTAAATTTAAGCACTTGTTACCCCCCCTGGGCTAAGGCTTAATTGATTTAACACTCAATAAAAAATAATGCTTCCTACCTAAGGGGCCTTTATTCACGTTTTGTTGATAGAAATGGCCTTTGTTTAGTCTGGGAAATGATCATTAGTCACAGCCATCTGAAATGTGGATTCCTTCACAGAAAGCCAACCCTGGCCCAGGGGAGCCTGTGACCAAGTGACACCTCTGTGGTGCCAGGGGCAGGTCCATGCATAGAAGGGCTGCAGGGGTGAGTTGACACTGGGCCCCTGTTTACAACCAGGTTATGAACCTGCCTCACAAGTGTTGCCTGAAATTAGTGGGTGTGATAACAGCTGAGGCCATTTTAATCATAGGGCTTTTGCTCAGTAGCATTGGGACAGCTACAGCTGGACTTCCAGCCTTAGTTTCTTCCAGACCAGAACCATGTGGACTTTTGTTTGTTTCCTGGGGTAAATTGTCCATGTACATTTCCAGTTGATGATGTCTTGGTGTGACAGTCCTATCATCTGATGCGTGAACTAGCAGAAATTGCAAAAATCACATCTCCCAGCAGATGACATTTTAAAAAAAACCCAACAAACCAAATTGTTCATGATTTACTTTCTTGCCTAACCCATAGTTACAAAAAAAAAATAATCCTGGTTTCAGTGGATGATGCAGTTACTGATGGATTCCGTTGCAGCTAAAAGAGACACAGAATTTCTCAATCTGAGTAGATTTTCAAACCCTGAGAGCTACTCTTCCATTAAATCCAAAGAGAGTTAATAGTATTTAATGATCATTACAAATACAGCATGAAGCAAATGTGTTCTTTTCCCCCCCCATTAATTCACAGGAATATTTCCCAACAGCTTCAAATAAAAAATATTTTTAAATGATTGCTGGTTTGCTGTTAATGAACTACAATGACATTGTACAACTACAGTGATGCAAATATTCTTACAAGTTTATCAGTACTTGGATTAAGGAAGGGTTGTTGTATTACAGTTCGTGCGAGAATATGTTCTTCAGATACACTGTTGGAGGGGTATTTTTTGTTATGAAAATTTTTGGCATAAGGCAAACCAGAAGGAAGTTTAAGATCATTCTTGTAATGATAACAGGAGGAGGAAGAGTGGTGCTGCACAGCCATGCCCAGTTAGCAGCTGTTACAGGTAGGCTCATATTTTCATCTGGACTTAGAAAGGTGTGTGTATATTCACTTACTGCATTGTTTTCCTTGTTCTTGCAAATTGTATTCACTTGGCTTCATTTAAGCTTATGTACTTGTAAGAAAAAAACCAAACAAACAAACCCAGAAATTTTGTAGTACTGCCTGATCGTATACTGTTAATAGACATTTTTTTGTTTTGGTTTGTGCTTCTATAAAACATGTAACTAATTACTGAAATACTTTGAATTAAAACAGAGATGTTAAGAAGAAAACGTTTTGCAAACACTGAGCTAGACTGACACGTGTTCTTTCAGCTGCTCAACTGTAGCAGGGTGCCTGAGCTCTGAGCTGCCAAGAGCAGTGCTGCTGCCTGACCTCAGCCTGTTCTGAAACGTGGAAAGATGCATTGATGAGAGATGCTTACCATATGTAACTACAAGGTAAAGACCAAGCCTCATTCAAGTAAAAAGAAAATAACCACCTTTGATATTAAAATGCTTTAAAAAAAAAATCACACAATGATTGTGTCAAAAAGTAAAGCAGAAGCAAACCTTAGGTACGTAATATTGCAGTTTTAACTCTTAGTCCATTCAAATTTCTTTTTGCAGATTCTTGACATCATCAGTATAGGGGAAGCTGATGATATCCCACCACAAAGGCAGGCAGGTTATTTCAAAAGGTTCTGTTCGCAGAAAAAATGTTTTGTTTTAAAATTCTTACAACTCAGGAGGTACATCCAAGTCATCTAATACTTAAAGTAGGTCTGGACTTTCTCATAGGTTTGTCAGGGGGACTTCTGTGAGCATTTTTGAGAGGCCAGCAGTAGCTGAGGCTCGAGAATGATTTGTTTCTGTGCAAACAAATTCTTTGGGCTCAGCAGACCTGCCTGGTGTGGGCCTGAATACTGCGTTGCTGAAAGAGCAGTAGTTTCCGTTTCGTGGGGCTAATACCATAGGCAAGGCAGTGCTAAAGGAGGGGTGCGGGAACAGAGCAGGTCCTCGCCAGCTCTCCCTGGGCTTACCTGTGTGTCTGAGAGGACGGGGCTGCACCAGGCAGGCACGTGTGACTTCAGGCAGCGACAGTGGAGAAGGCAGCAAGAGCTGCAGGACATCTGTCCGGTGGCACTGCCTTTGGCTCATGCACCGGTGTGGGGAGAGGTGGCTCCGCACACGCCGGGGTGCAGCGGAGGAGGAAGGCAGCCCAACCAGTAGCCGGTTCTCCCTCCTCTCTGGTACAAATGGGAGAAGAAGGTGCAAGGGCAGAGAGCTGGCAGGGGGAAGGCAGCTGCTACGCCATGCTAAGAGATGGAACAGAAGGATCTGGGAGATCTCAGTCCTTTTTACCTCACATCCTAATAGAGATAAAAATACTTTTTAATCTGAATTCTGCTTGAAAATCTGCAGAAGCAGAGCAATATGTGGCTGCTAAACAACAGAATTACTATAATCAAATGATACCATAAAATAGCGAAACTTGTAAAACATTTGGTCTCATACAAAAAAATAAAAGGAAGCCGTGTAAACCTGCTGAAATAATGTCAAGGAGCTAAAATTAGACTACATGGAACCAAAAGACTCTGCATCCTTTATGTAAACATAAATATTTCTAGTGCTCAGTTCCAATCCCCTATGGGAACCACATTCATTTCTTTTTTCCTTTAGTTTTTACCAGCTGTTCCTGTTGGGATGCTCCATTTTCTTAACCAATGAATTGCTGTTAATTCCAGGGAGTTTTTCCACAGGCTGAAATAGGGTGGTAAGTTCCATGTATTAATGATTGATTCATTTCCTGCTAGCAGAATTTTTAAGCACTGTTCTTCAATACACTGTTCCTGCCCCTGTAATTACATTTTATGTAAGCTACTGGAAAGTGAGCTGTGAAATCAAACACTTCTGCACACAGACAGAAAATAACCAGGGAGGCAGGAGCAACAACAAAAATACAGTAAAACTTGCTCTAAGTTTTGAGGATTTGCTTGTAAAAGAAAGCAACTGTGGTAACATTGCACAGAATAGTTTGGTATGAGATTCCCCCCACTCTTCTTTCTGGATTGAAAAAAAGGCTAAGGAGCACTGCTTTAATATATTTGGGCTAATTTCCCAGCTGTTTCTGAGTCTAGCTCTAGGAGTTACACTTCCTTCAGTGTAATTCTTTCTGTATTTATCTAATCACTATTAGCTAGAGCCTACGTAGTGTTTCATTGAACTCTGTAAGGTCTGGTATTTATTACTGCTGTGTCCAACTACTTTCCATCTTAATTTACTTTATAAATATTTAATAGGCAAGAAAATTCTTACGGATTTTAATTGAAAGCCTTATTGGAAATTTTTGGGCTAAAAAGACCCAACATGTTGAAACACTGGAAGTTTATGCAAGGTGATCCAAGGCTGGTAATAGTCAGGTGGCCAAAAAAATAAGAAGGGACGTGCCTCCAGAACATTTCTGTCTTACCAATCAATCTCTAAAAGCAATTGAAGTTTTTAATGTGAGAATGAGATTTGGGTTTAGTTATTCTGAACTTGAAGCGCTTTGAAACTGATGCACAGCACACATGGCCATTTATCACTTATCAATCACTATCATTTATCATTTATTGCTTACTGGAAGATTCTATTAAATATATACATGAAATTCCAAAATGTTAATTTGTCTTGTTCAATATATCACAGCAAAGCATTGAGGGGGGGGTGGGGGACGGGGGGCGGTAAGCCACAAAAGAAATGAACTTCAGTTTGCTTATTATTGCATGTGGTAGCTGTAGCACTTCAGGTGGAAGAGGTGCTGGAAAACTGGGTTGCTTAATGTCTTCCATAATGCATCAGAAGAAAACCTTAACACATCCTTGCCAACCAGCCACTCTACCTTCTGTTGCGGATTTGTGGCCTGAAAGCAGCAAGAAGCTATATAGCCATATACTTGTTATTTGTATAGAAACAGCTTTTGTATTTCACTCCATTTTATCTGAGAAGATTAAACCTTGATCCCTGGGAAGGTGATGGAGAAGCTCATCCTGGAAACCACTTCCAGACACATTAAGAATAAGAACATTTATTTGCACCGCTCAAAGCCAGTTTCTCACGTCTGCTTTCTCAGCTAGAAAGCACAGTTGGGCAGCACTGAAACTGATCTCTCACTAGCCCAAAGTACTCTGCAAATCACCTGGCAGAGCTCAAGTTTTAGCGAAAATGCAACAGCAGTTGCCAACGGCTCAGCACCTACAAGCTTACCCAGGCCAGTCGCTTCCACAGTTCCCAGGGTCATCAACAGGGCTCTCATATTTTGGATGCTAGCAAAGCTGTCAGTCCTGGGGACCTGGAGGCACCAACTGTCCCAAGCCTGTGTAAACTGGCTGCAACTGCAACCCCAGTGATACCTGGACTCACCAGTATCCCTAGGGAAAGGGTTGTCTCCTCCCCAAGTCTATCAAGCCTCGAGTTTCAGAGTTTGCTGGCTAAACCTCGAGAATGGTGATGCTATTGGTAAATCTCTGTTGATGGTCTGCAAGACTCTGCACAATAACCACAGGAGTTACCACACCGTTAACATAGTCACAGGTCATCTGAGGAGTGAACACCAGATGAGACTACTGGGTGCTGTCAACAGCTTTTCCTGTAGCTGGCAAAGTCAAGAAGGTAGGTAGAGTTGATGGCCCCGTGGACTGAACACTGCCATGCCTGTTGCAGCCTTCCCCACAGTTGAAGGTCAATCAAGGACAGCAAAACGCTACATAGAAGGACCCTGCAAAGACTTTGAATGTGAGTCTCTGCAACAGATTTTATGCACATCACTGCTCATCCCACGCTCTAAGCGTTCTTCACAAGCTCATCTCCCAGGCTCAAAATATCTTGCCAGCTACAGGGAATGCATCTCGGCCACATTCCCTGCCAGGATCTCATATTCTGCATTTGTATGCATCTCACAGGGGTGCAAGATGCTGATCATCTGAGCCATTTGCACAATAGCACCACAACCACCTTAAGCAGGTGCTGGAAGGCCGCCTTGCTGTTCTGACATGACTCTGCATGGCCCCAGATGGGAACAACACTGACTGCATGGTCTGAAGAGCAGAAGCACCAAACATCAAGGTCTGGGAAAGTAAACATTGAGAAGAAAGAAGAAACTCCACACCATCATCCTGACATAGCAATTATTGAAACAGATGCTGGCATCTTCCTCAGACAATAAAAGCACATTGTGAGAGCACAAGACCTGCATTATCAATCAGCAAATCCTCTCAGAATGCCTGTTACGGCAGAACACAGTCACTGCCTACTTGAGATGGAGCTGCTCCAAACCAAAGAACATTTAACACCAAGATGAATATTCTCAGCAGCCTGTAGTGGGAACATGAGGAGCTCTGCAAAAGTTTTCAGTGCAATTGGTTGCTTCAATTAACACATAGAAGCTCACACAGCAAACACTGCAAAAGGGTATTGTATATACACAAAAGCAAATTAGGTCCTTTCATGTTACAATGTTGAAATAATAAAAAAATATATTTCTTACCCAAACTTTCCTGAAGATTTTTTTCCAGTAGATTCACCCAATGATTTTCTGGTTTTCTGCAGTATTCCTGGAGAGGTCTCTGCAGATCATTATTTAAAAAAATGTATCGGCTGTAAAAAAACTATAACCTACATAAATTCATCATAAAACCCTGAACCATAGGGATCAAAGATATTGACAGAGCAGTATGCATTATTGTTCACAAATTGTATACTACAAATAACCATTAAAATAACTTTATAATACCTCTTCTAAACACAGACATAATACATCAGAAGCATAGACAAGACCAGCATACAGGTCATGATTACGGGTAGCAGTGGGGGCTAGCAAACACAATATATGGTATCCTGTTTCAAGGGAACTCTTTTAGGGATGTGGTGGTTTTGTTGGGTTTTTTTAAGGCTGAATCAACAAGGGGAAAGTCACACGGAACAAACAGCATACAAAGCTTGATGCTTCATCTAAATGGACTTAGAATGAACCTTAAAATCAAAGATTAAAAGTTATGGAGTCCTTTATGGGACAGAAGGAACCTCACATCCAGACTACATATTTTAGGTCTATATAGATATATCTGTTTGAGGACCTCTAACTGACAGCTAAGATGTCCCTCCTGCGGACCTACACGAAAACCTCTGTGCATACACTCGACACAATGGATCAGGATAATGACTGGGAAAGCCATTCAATATTAACAACATCCACTTGGAAATTGTTGGCCCTTCTTATTTCTAAAAAGTGTTGTACAGAAATGAGTTTAGGGTTTCATGTCAAGGCCTGGACTTGCAAAAAAACCCACCCCAAAATATTAAAACTTCATTATTCTATCAGAAAACTGGATTCCAAAGCCTAGGATCTGCTTCAAAAATGCCACCCGCCACTTCAAATACATTTTGTTTGTTGTAAGAAAAACATAAATACGGCTAAATGAACTCCCTACCTGGCCTAGGTTCATCTGTATTGGCACCTTCGTATACTGTCTTCTGAAGTGATAACACAGCAAATGTTAAGGTTGGGGGTTTCCTCTGAGTCACTGGTTGCTTGCCTTAAAAAGAAGATGCACAATCCACACTCCATTCTAGCAAGAAGCTTACAGAACCCAGTGAAAACTCTGTGAGTCGCTGTTGAAGCAGTGCTAGGAAGGAACAAGGGAAAAGGCACGACTCCTGCCACTAGGAACCCGTGTTTTTTCTGTAATAAAATAGAAGCTCACTTCAAGAGACTGTCAATTAGCTCCACTTTTTGGGTTCCTCAAAGGGACTTAGCCCTTTGGCGTCGTGTCTAGTGACCAGGGAATAAATCAGCGGTACATTTGCAGGGAACAGCAAACATGCCCGACAGCAGGGAACCTTACTGAACGGGAAGAGCTTTATGTATTGCAAAAGCTGCCAGGTTTCTGCTCCCCTACAGCTGTTACCCTGGAATCCCATCGCAGAAGAGTCTGAAGAAATTGTTGTCCAACTTTTTTGTACTATCACATTCTGTCACTTTTTTCATCAGACAAAGGTTTCTCGTTTCAGGGAACCCCTAGCTGATGCTCAGCACGTGTCTTGTCTGAAGAGTTTACCGACTTCCCTGGAATCTTGAGTTTCATATTAATATAGGCCTTCACTCACCATAAACTACAGTTTGGCAAACCTGCCTCCAGGACAAGACCAGTGTCACTGTGCTTACCAAAGCCTGTCCGGTGGGCTTTGCAGCAAAGGCACGGTGGGCAGCTTGTTCTTTGCAAAACTTCATGTGCCTCTGCGCTGCAGCATCATTAAATCTCCATGAGCAGTGTGGGCACGGAATATAGTCTGACCATAAGAAAGGAACAATTTGCATCACGGTTTATACCCTGCAGAAGTGCCCTGCTTCACTCAAGCTGCACTTCAAATCCTGACTCCCTCAGCAGGTGACCGTGGTGAGTTCCCATCAGCTCCCAAAGTACAAACTTGGGAGAACTACAAAAACCTCCTTTAAAAAAGCACTTGGGATCCTAAAATACGTGCTTACGGTATTAACCCAGCAAACAGTAATTGCTTTCAGAAATAAATCCCTGAGGATTAATAAAAGCAGATTTTATTATCTTTGTCCTATTCCCACCCCCAACCCCACAATTAACAATTCTGCAGAAAAAGCATTATTTAAAAATCCCTAGAGTGGTCAAAACAAATGATTTTAAGACTACTTTCTGCTAAAAGTTATTCAGCAACACTTATCACTGGTACAGTCCTACTCGGTCTGATGCACTCGGTCAGTGTTTGGGGTCTTTGCAGTCACATTCAGCCCTGGCACATCTCAGACCCTCCCTCCCTGACCCAATGCCTTTTACAAAAGCAGCCCAAGCGTTCTTATCCTGATATTACAGATACAGTATCTTTACAAATTGTTTCTTTCAGCCCAGAAAAGATGACCCAATCAGCCACCAGCGAGTTCCAGACCAGCAGTGTGGGCAAGATGGTTCTGAACACAGGAGAGGGAACGAGACAGGGCATGTCCCTGGCTTTGGGGGGCTGGCAGAGGGACCTGCCGGGGGGAGCTTTGGGCTCTATTTGAAGGAGGAAGAGCAGGAAGGGGAATCTCCCTCCCCTCCCCACAGTCCATCTGCTTTCTCTCCAGTCCTGTAGTACAGGATATACAGTTCTGTAGTGTAGGATCTACATCCTCGCTAGACCTCTCGGCAATTCTGTCTTTCCTAAAAAGCAGCTCTCCAGTACCTTTATCCACAACTACTGCTGCTCTTGCACAACTTTGTTTCCTCCAGGAGGGAGGAGGAAAGGGAGAGGTCTGCTTTTAGAGTCAGACGAGAAATAACAGTCATTAAAGAATTCAGCAGTGGAAATTCAGAGAAGAGCTTGACCCCAATCAAGGAAGGAAGATGGTGTCCTGCTGCTTATACTGCATCGCTGTCATCTAGAAGAGGAGAAAGTCTGGAATCACGGCAGCTGGTTTTGCTATCAGTCACAAATTCGTGCTCTGGAAGTGAGCCCAGAGAGCCCCCCCTTCCTCCTCCCCCCCTCCGCCTTCCCAGCACAGGCAGGACTGCACTGAGACCTTTTCCAAGATTGCTCACACATTTCATAAAGCACATATCATGAGAAATGTGCACCTTTTTGGATCTGTAACTAGCAGTGATCTCTGTGCAGAGACCACACCTGGTATTAGTAGTAAACCCATCTTTTTCTGAATGACTTCCCCTATCTGCACGGTTGGGTGGGGAAGGGGACAGTTGGTAAAGCCACCACATGGGACTGGGGAAGCCCACATGCACTACAGTTATTTTGAATGATGAAGGGATGTATTTCACCCTCTGTTATGTTGTGGTACAGCCTGTGCTACAACACAGGCATCCCAACTCTCCTCCCAAAGCATCATCTAATATTAGACCCGAAACTGCCTGTCTTTAAATTTAAAAGGTACAAATTAGTTTTCTCATCCTCCTTACTACCTTTGCATTGCACTCCTACTCAATCTAAGCCAAGAAACACGGAGGTTTTTTTGAAAATTAGAGTATGGAGGGAATTCATGTTCATGCTGTGTTGTGCCGGGGGGTGCAAAACTGAAGCCCCGATGTGGATAATAAGAAGTCACCGCTTTAACAAAGATCAGTACAAGAACAGTATTAAGATAAAGAAGACCACAAACCTGGACTGATGCTTTGTGGGAGAGGGTGGCCATCCTTCACAGCTTTTGTGACCTGCTTGGTTGATTAAATAGTATTGATAAAATCCTCATGGTTCTGCCTCCAGTTAGATTTCTTCACTGGCTGTTTCTGTAATGGAAATAAAGGAAGACAAACCATATTTTCCCTTTGCAAGGGACAGAGCAAAATCTTAGAGTGGGGGTTCTTCCTCTCTGAGGAAAGGGAAAACATTACAAAGAAGATAAATCTGCTTTTTTTGAAAGGCATAGGAAAGCTGATCTAGCCCTTCGCTGTCTATTCACGGCACCAGAAGATGGATAAAAGAAAAATGCACTCCAACAAAACACTCTGGTCGTGGCAGACCAAAGGGCACTTAAAAGGGAATAGAAGACACTATGACCAATGCCTTCCCTTCTCCTCCACTTAACAGGTTCTTCTTGCTTTAAACCTTTGTGCGCTTCTGTTTCTTTCCACAACCAGTTTTAAAGGACATTTACAAAAGCAGTCTGCATAGGTACCGAATCAGCAGTGATTTGTCATCTCTGGGCAAAATTATACACACGTACGTCCATGTGTAGTCCCCTCCTCCCTAGGAATGCATGAAAAAAAACCCCAAAACTTGTTCCAGTAAGAGTTTAAGCCTCTTTCCCTCCAGCTCTAGAAATAAGTTCCATTTAAATACATCTTTAAACCATTGAGTTCAATAGCAGTGAATCTCCGTAGCTTCATCTGTAAAAGATTTGGGGCTACTGACAGCTCTCAGGTTCAACCTGGAGCATTCATGCACCAACCATCTTGGATCACGCTCTCTTTCAGGTTTAAGTGAAGAGGAAGCTGTCAGATACTCAAATAGCCTTTAAAACACATACACGAACATTTCCTAGAAGAGCAGAGACACTCATGTTCCCGGAGTAGTCATGACACCTACTGGTTTGGCTTCTGAATGGAGAAATATTCTCAAACACTAGCAGCACAGGGAGGAGGGGGGAAGAATTTGGCACTGAGTCAAGCACATATGTGATACTCATCCACAACATCCAGGCTTTGTCCTTGGAGGAAACAATAGCGTTACTGAATGAAAGACTTCATATGGAGATAACACACATGCTTCAGTTTTCACTGTACCTTTTGCAGGGGCTCCTTCTTCACAGTGGTGGATTCTCTTCCCTGCAGTCACCGTTTCAAAGAGCTGAAGGGCTTGCGCTTCTCGCTGAAGGTTTTCTTGCATATTGGATCATGTCTCGGCTGGGATGCAAAGAAACACAGTCATTTATGGGTTGAAGTCGTGCTTTGTTAAGGATGCTTCCTTACTTGGGCTTTAAAATTACTTCTAACAAGGAACAGGGAGCTGAAGCAGTGTTTACGTTGTGTTCAGTTTAACTCTTGAAGGAGTTCAGCAAAACTTTAAAAAGCTGTCCAAGTACAACTGCAGTTCAACACAAACGAGAACTAGAAGCCGTTTCCAGTTTGCTCTGCTCAGGGACGTGCTGGAGGCCAGCAAAAATGATGCCTCGCAGAGAAGAACAGACTGGGTCTGTGAACGGGAACACTCCCGTTGGACTCTCCCCACACCACCACACTTTGGTTTCTTTCTTTCTTGGTTAAGAGGGAGAACAGCGTGATCCTGTTCAAGGGGTTGGTATTTACATTGTTAGTTCTTTGAGTTTAGGTAAGTATTCCAGGCTGGGGGCTCCCCTGACGAAGAGCAGCACTGTCCATTCCATCAACACCACTAAAACGGTGACAGCCCCAGGAGAAAAGGGCACAGCTGCTTACAGCGCATGTAACTGCACAACTCAGAAGGAAAACCAGGGCTAACACCTGCAGCTGAAAGTACAGGGAAATTTTAGGTAGATAAGATATCCAGTGCTGAATTTGTTGGGAGAGCCACGCCTCACAACAAAGTAAGTTTTAAGGTTCAGAAGCATCTCAGGTTTTAGCATCAACCTCGCTCCTCTGCAAGAGGGTGGGCAACCCCCTTCATGAGGAACACCGTGAAAGTGAGGACTAAACTACGTCCTCTCTCTTGTACTGTGGGTCATACCTGTTTGAGCCCATCTGCAGCTGGTAAATGAAGATCCCATTCTGTCTCCCTTTGCTTACTCCCCCTTTCTAGTCCTGTTAGTCGTCTTGATCTTCTCAGTTTCTCCGTGCCACCCACTCTCTTCCCATAGGAGTTAAGTACCTGCCTGAGCAATGCATTTTGCTTACAGCTTAGCTGGGCTCAAAAGCACCTCATTCTACTGCAACACACATTTCTAAATTCTCGTTTCCCTTTGAACCTTTCTACCCATGTGCTTCAGGTCCTTGTCTTTTGTTACTAGACATTTTTTACAGCAAACCTGAGAGGGCAGTAGATACTGTGTCCTGCTTACCAAGGAGCATACCAGCCCTGCATCATCGGGACACAGTGAGGCATTACAGGACTTGTATCTCATACTAGTCATAGTTTCAAGAAACTCCCTGCCTCCCTCAAAACATAGACAGCTGCCTTTTCAAACAATTGGGCTAGATTAAACATGTTCTTCATGCACCTGATCTGAGATACCAAACACAAAACCACTAACACAGGGTAGTCCCACCTTTATCTCAGCCCTCACAGTCACTCAGCTTTCAGCATATTTTTCTTGCCTTTTTTTTTTTTTTTTTTTTTGCTAAATCAGTTTTTATTCTGTCATGGGGCCGATCTGCTCTACCACCAAGCCACAGGATCAGTAATGCAAACTGAGGAGGGGAGGGGTGCGCGCAGAGCCCCACATTGCAGAAAAACACCCCAGCTGGGTTGTACCAGGCAAACTGCACAGCCACCCATTTAGTTTGTAATCCAGGGATCAGGGAGGTCAGGGGGAATCTTTTCATTCACTTCAGGCGGCTTTGGCACAGCCTGGTGCCTGCATTATGCTGTCAGACTACTTATCAGATGGTTTATTAGTCTATTTTTCCCAGGAAGCCTGAAATAACAAGTCCTGCTTAGAAACCTGGAACACAAAGAAAGCTTCAGGTTAGCAATTTATGTCTCACCAAGAGATAATATGTTGTTTTAAACGCAAGATACAGTAAACATCTGGTTTTGGACAAGCAGGTAAACTAAGATAGTGCAAGGTTGCAGATTATGTCACAGTATTTCTGTGCACATTCATTAATTCTCTAATCGAGCTTGCTAATGAAAGCAGTTATTGGATCATTTGCGTTTTTAAATGTGTTCAACCCATTTCTCTACTAGCAGCCACCTCCTCCTTCCCCAGAGTTCATCACCCCTTTCAGCTAAACACATTGACATTGCCCTTAATAATAATAATAAGTCTTGTTTTACCAGAACATCTTGTGTAAATGTCTTCTACGGGTTGCACACCGAGCCAGATCTCCACTTTGGGCAGCCTGTGTAAAATTCAAACCATGCAAGAGTCTCAGTTACAGAGCGCCGCGCGGCTGGATTGTGGCAGTCAGCATTTGGACCCAGCTCTTGCTGAAACACTGTTCCGCTGTCGGGAGGGACAGCCACAGCCACTGCCAGGGCTCTCTTTTGCAGAACTACCTTATTTATCTTGTTCCTACGTAGGACAAGCTCTCCTCTGCTGTGACGGACAGCTTTTTGTTTTCCACATGGCTGCTCAGGTATGTCCTTTCACAATGATATTAGAGTCGGGCGAGATGATGGAAGAGCATTCAGGTTCATCGCTGCCTAAATTCAGGGAGGGTGGCTGGGAAGCAAGAGCAGGCCACCTACACCCAGATTTATTCAATTTCATTCGTAAGTCATCAGAAGCTAATGATGCCCAGTAATGGCTCGGGGTAATCCATCACTATTCCAGAAAGCAGCAGCTGTCACACTAAGCAAGACAGAACCGTCATTCTTAAAACAGGATGTTTCCATCACATGCTAAACAGCATTCCAAGATGATCCTACTTTGTAGACGTCAAATTTGTGGGGATTTTTTTTGTCTTTTTAAATCAGTAATTTTGTGAAAAAACAGGGGTTTAAGTTATTGGGAATTAGCTTAAATCCTTTCTGACTCCACTGAGTCACGTTCTCATTTCAGAGCTGGGACATCACTTGTATTTAAATAACTTTTAAGAAAACCTGAACAATAACAAAGAGCCATTTTTATGAGATTTGTAACCTACAGAGGGAAAGGCTTCTCACTGAAGAGCTCTTACCTGCTCTTGCTGAAACAAAATAAATCCTTGTCTTACTGGGCACACGTGTGACTGCTTTTGTTTCTTACCTTTTCCTTCAGATTCTACCATACTCCTGAACAAGGCAGTGTTCATGTTACTACAGAGTTTCATTACCTGTGAGCATAGAGGAAAAAAACAACTCTGTAACCTTTTTGAGTCTTATGTTCCCAAGGAACATCTGTGTGTCTGCTTTGTCTGGGCTACACTATTCATTTCCAGTGTCTTCCTCTGCCTCCTCCATCTCTCTTATTCTGTTCTCACCCCCTCAAGGCTTTGATCAGTACAGCTTACTTTTTTTTTTTTAAAAAAAAAGCTATTTAGACACAAGCACAGTATCACTGAATCAGCAATGAAAAGACAAGAAACAGGACTATTTGCCACAGGAGATTAGTTACTTTAGAGATGTACAACAGCAGATGAGTTAAAGACTAGTAAAGAACATGTGCACTGTCTTTAGTAAAAGATTGTCCTTTTCAGTAAACCACAAAAATCACATTCCACCCAAACCACTTAATTCCTCTCTTGGCATCTGACTCACCTCAATAGAATGGTTTCTCAAATTTCCTCTTCTGCACTGCTGTCAGGAGTCATAAGTACGAGGTGGTCAGTCTTCATTACTCAAAAGCTCACAAATCAAGTCACCATGGATCAGCAATTACATAACAATTATTACACAGGCAGACCTTGCTTAAGCCTGTGAAACATGAAAACTCGCAGAGATATCAGCTAAATGAAGCCTGAAACTTCTTCTAATCATACAGACGACTTCTACCGATTTGGTTAACACAAACTCTTAACAGTTTTAGAAAAAGGAAGGCTTGATCTAGATGTGAATACTGTATTGACACCTCACTTCTCTGAGCAGTGATCAAGAGACTTGTAGACTTAAATGCCTGTTTATTCCCTCCTCCAAATCCACATTACTTTACCAATTAAAATATACAAAAGCATTCTTCCAATAAAAACAAAGGCCTCATCAGTCCTTCTGTTACCTATCTCCATCTAGTATTCACAAAACTACTTAAGGAATGTTTAAGATGCTTTGAATCCAGTAGTAGTCACAGTTGATTACTGTGTTCGTTACCACTAAAATGGTTAACTTTTCACCCAAAGGCAGAAGATTGCTCAGTCTACAGTCCTAAAGACCTAAAGCTGAGGGTTTCTTATGAATACAGGATTGACTACAAATCCTATTCATTTCATTCACACGTACGGACTGGTTGCTGTGAGAGTAACTCACATTCACAGTAGCAAAATTTAAGATCACACCAAGCTTAAAGATACTGGCCCTCTCTCATCACGAGGAAGTCTTTGCAACAACTGCAGTGGGTACTAAGTTTGTATTTCAATGAAACCAAGCTGAATGCAGGACCCGAAGAATAACATTTCAGGAAAATCAAGACAACGGCTATCTGCAACATACAGTATTTTCCTAAGTATCTGCTGTTTTGTTGGCCACACTGCTCAGACTGAGTACTTTCTGCAAAGCTGATCACATCGCAACAGTAAGGGTCACCGACTACTGTAACTGCAACCCATGTTGTGACAGATTTTATTTGCCAAGAAATGTAAAACTCTGGTTCAGCAACAAGGATCTTTAGCTACACAACAGTTTTTCAGACACCTCTGGCTACAAAAGGTTATTCTGTATCTTTCATAATAGTGCCCAAACAATAAATAGCCAACCCGGAATAAAACTAAGGAGTGGGTGAAACCTCCTTGACTTGCAAAACTGTGCTATATCAAGGCACTATATTTAGCCATCAGTAAAAGAGAGAGAAGACATACACGGATATATTGCTTTGTAAACTGAAATAGTTTAATAGAATCTAATCAGATCAAATCTGTAGGATTCTGCTGATTTGTCAAATACATTCAACAATATACATATAAAACTTTGTCCACTGATAGCTTGTAAGAAAAATACTTATCATTTTAATACATTTCTACTGTAATGAAACTTTGCAACAGTTGCCGTGTCACTCATGACAGAACAGACATCACTAATACACCGCTTTATGTTTGACTTCATTTCAGAAAGAATGACAAGTTACTGGTTCTTGCTACAGTCATATCTGAATAACAAACCCCTTGAGAGTGACTGGCAAAGCCTTGAGTTTGCAGTTCCCTTCTCAATACAAATGAAAACTTAAAGATGTTTCCACAGTAAGTTCCTCAGTTTCATCAAGACAGCTTCAATCCTTGAACATTTTGTTTCAGATTTAGCAACTCTTTCTCTTGCCTTGTTTTCTCCAACTTGAAGGCTAGCTTGTTGGCTTTCTTCTCCATTCTACGCTCCTGTGCATACGAATAATTACAAATTTACAAAATAAGCATAACATGCTAAAAGAAACCATTCCAATTAACAGTTCTGGATCATGAAAACAGCAGCAATCTGGACAATATTATTATTTACAGCACTAATTATCAGTAGTCAAATTAACATGTGTACCACCAGGATCATCATCTCTAATTAGGTGAAGCTTCTAATGTGCTGGTGATTTCTGTTCATAAATAAAACAACTGGTATATTATTGTAGCCAATTTGATTTTTCCACATTTCTTTCAGAGACTTCACTTTGTGAGATCTCAGACATCAAAAATGTTTTCTTTGCTTCCCTAGATAATAATAGGAGGGCTCCTTCTGTATGCGTGTATGTAACAGTGGCCACAATAACAGACTCAAAATTTCCATACTGGAAATAAGGACAGCAAAATTATGATGTTAACTTTCCTTCTAGTAATTTTTTTTCCTAAAAAAGAACCTTTGTTTAATCCTTTGAGATCAGCAAGTTTTTCCTCTTAATTACCAGCCACAAGATCAAGTGAGGTTTAAAAGAAGTCTGTAAGACACAATTCAGATAACAACAAGTTTCTGCAGAGTTTTATTTTAAATAAAGCATACCTTCCGCTCCTCTTTTATTGCCTGTTTTCTAGCTTTGCGATCCTCTTTGCTCTCGTCTTTGGAACGGGGCTGTGTTGATGCCCTTGGCAGGTCACTACTATTAATCATTTGCATGCGTTCAATCTGCTTAGCAGTAAGATTCTTCTGAGGCAAGATATGTAGAGGAATTCCTGTCTTCTGGGATATTTTTATTGGTTTGGGCTAAAATAGAGAGTGCGTATTATTAACGGTCCCTAGCTTTCTCTCCAGGAAGCACACATTGCACTACCTTATCAATATAAAAAAGTTAGATTCAGATTTAACAGTAATAGACATCCAAGTTTCCTCACACTATTTTCTTCCCTCCGAAAAATGTGTATTAATTCCAAAATAAGAATTCAAACAAACCTGTGAACAGAATCCAGCCTCACAGAACAAGGAAAAAAAAATTTCTCCCTTTTATTTAAATATTACTAATGAAAAACAAAAAAAGACCTTAAGTAGACATTTAATATTCCTTTCTAAGCTTTCAAGAAAAAGGTTTCCTTTCAAAATCTGGAATGTCAAGCTGTGCTCTAATGACGAGAAATGTCTGGAAGGCCAAAAAGAACTAGAATAAATTGTTTCAAACTGTAGAAGGGGAAACAGAAGCCTATGCTAAAGGAAAAAAAAACCTAATACGTGCTTGAGAAACACAGATTACACAAAGGTCTATCACAGATAACGAAGTAAATTCATTGCTCTCTGTTTCTGCTTAGCAATTACAGAAATTTTGAACTTACTCAATTTTCCTTCTAATAGAAAAAAATACACCCACTCCTTCAGTGAAGAAGTAACACCAGAGATTAACACCCTCCCAAGCCCTCTCTTCTGCTCCCTCCTCCTTTTAAAAACAGATACCCATTAAGAAAATCACTTCTGTCTCAAGTTTTCCCAGGCCAGGGTGTTACTCAGAATAAGTTTAAGAAAATTACCTTTGATGGTTCCTTAATAAGTGTTGGATGATTATATAAGTTTGAATATGTACCTAGGTCACAAAGGGAAAACAAAAAAAAAAAAAAAAAAAGAAAAAAAGTAGTGAAGAAAGGCTTGCAAAAAGAATTTAAGTGAATTTATTACAAATTAGTCTTTGAAAATTCTTGCTGTTGTACTCCAGAAGCATACACCATTTTACCTAAAGCACTGTTAGAAAAGTTCTGAGATCACCTACCACTGACTTTGAAATCCTAGGAACGAACAAGTGAACTCCAAAATACTTACTCAAAATGGATTCACAATCCCACTTTTCTTTTGGTTCCTCGATAACTACAGCTACTATTTCCTCCTTTTCTTCCTCACTTTCTTCATTCATAGCAGAGTCCAAATCTTCACAGGGCTCAAGAGCATCCAATTTCACACAACTTTGAAGTAGTCCAGAGAAGAAAAAAAGCACGGCTTATCTTTTCTTAAAAATGTGTAATTATGTAAACCTAGTCGCCCCTCAGTAAAACCCCAAACCAGAGAAAGATATTCCCAATGAAACTCGCAGCAAAATTAAGTTTCCTTAATTAAGCATCCCCAAAATAAACTGTAACATTTGGACAAGAGACACAGTCAATAAAAGAAGTCTTTATGCATTTCAGAAGTACGTGGCACAAAATATTTGTGACTGAAGGGCAGGAAGAGGAGATATTTTGCAGTCCATCAGCAAGGCAGCTCTAAAGAGGATTACGTACCCTGCTACTGCACCTTTCACTCCAAGGGACACATTATTGTATCTTTCAATCAGGAAACGAAAGACTAATGTGAGAACACTGAGCCAATTTAACTTTGGGATAGTATCACCTGCTTTAAGATAAAGTAAATACACTGTTGCAATGTGGTCTTAAACTGACTCGGGGTTGCTTTATAAGCACTCATTTTTGCAGTGCTCCAGTGGTACTCATGCAACAGTCACCTGCAAGTTTGTCATCTAACTAGGTATACACTGGAATCCGTTGCATACCATCATGACAGAATATACTTGGCTACAGAGCCTGTTAAAAATAAAGGTACAAGGAGAAAGGTACGTTACAGTAAAAAGGGAATAAAAGAATGCCTGCAGATATTACTTACACTGAATTTGATACAATTATACAAAAGGAGCATAATCTCACATAAACCAACAAAATGCCTCCACTTAATTTTATCGTCTCAAAAGCTGTATTCAGGGACATAAAAAATGGGTAATACTCATACATAGCTGCTTTCATTGTGGGATGTAATCTTTGAGTACATGAACTGGAAACAACATTCCCAAACTTTAAATATAAACACAGAATTACATAACTACTTATGTGAAGCAGAGTACTTCTGGGAATACATACTTCTTTGCTTTCTCTTTGTAGTAATCATTCAGGACTTCCTGCAACCGAGTATTGTCTGTGTTAATATAGCCTTCTAACTCCACATTATCCAAGGCTCCAATTTCATCTTCATCAAATTGTTCAAAAAACTAAAATAAAGAAGTGGGTATCCGTAATTAGATCACATTTGTTGTGCAACTCCTTTGATAACTTAAAGAAGACCTACACATTTCTTTCTATTTGCCATTTTTCCTTTTCCTTCTCATTTGCTGAACGACTGCCAAACACATCTGCAGGAGCATTTCCTCCTTAATGACAGCATTCTTTCAGCATGGGAGCCACAAAGTTATCTTTTAATAATATAAAAATCAGCTTCTGGAAAATGTTTCTTATTCTGATGCATTTTCCCAATTTGTACATTAAAAAGCTTGTCACTGCTCAGGATGACAGTTATACTGTATCTCCACTGCTCTGACACCATCTGGTGAGTGTATGCTTGGCACAGTGGGGAGAAAGGGTGAGAGAAGTGAGTCTTTACCAGGCACTTGTACATGATTTGCTGTGTTGAACTGAGCCTCTCAGACAGAAGTGTAACACCAACTATGAATGCTCATTATAGTGATTGGAGTAATTTTGTTTAACTGTATCAGTGTTTAACTGTATCAGCAGTTAAGAGGCTTGTGTTAAATAAGTTATAGTGTTAACTCACCCAGTATTAAATGCGGAATATGTGCAAAGACCAGCTGTTTCATGCCATAATTACTTAAGGCAGCAAGAATTTGCATAGGTGTAGAGGACACCACCTTACAAGATGAATCAAAGCACAAAGAAGCATTTAACACTCATTTTTAACAGTTACATTCTTGAGCTGCCTCACCTTCTCAAATCTGTCATCCAACAGGGTTAACTGCTCATTCCTTCTCATTACTGAAGATGTCATAGAATATTCTGTGAAACGACTCCTGGTTTCTTCTTGCATAAAAAGGAATTCTTTTGTCTGTTCATTAATCCCATCATCTGATAAAGGACCTTCTGAATCATAGTCTTTATCATTACTACAACTATCCTTTCCATCACTATCATCCTCCATATCTTCCCATTCATCTTCATCCTCAGCATCTGGTCCCCTGAACAGAAGTATAAAACAGTTTTAGAATAACGCATGGACCTTTCTACAGCTCCTGACCAACGTGGGTTATCTGAAACAAATCAGTAGTAATAGCTTTAAATCTTGAGAGGGGAAGATAAAACGTGATTATTTTCAAGCCAGTAAAAGAAAAACAAGTTTAGCAGCAATGATGTTGCCAAAGTCAGCATAATACTACTTTTGTCTGAAAACTAAAACCACTTCTGGTGATCGCTGGATCACACATATGTGCACTGAGAGTGAGGCTATGTTTACATTCAGCTGTATGTGTCAAAGTAGAAAGAGAAAAATACTGCATTCCTGAATATTAAAACTAGCAAAATTCCTCACTGTTCATAAAATAATGAGAACTATACCAAAACCTATTTGTAAAGGTTTTGGAAACATCTGTTAACCTTCATCAGTATTATTACTGACATGTTTTAAATGTGATAGATGGTAATGTTTTAATAGCTCAAGATTCCTGTTATTCAACACACTGCAACTGTAAACACACATATAAACCATGAGCTCAAAGTAACAAATGAAACCCATCTCTTGGATAACACATGAAAATTTGATTTTGTAAGCTGCCATCCACATAACACAAGGCAATACTTTTTTCCTTTAATACAACTAAGTATTCGATTTGAAATCTGAAACCATTCTTGCCTCCTACAGCACATGAAAAAAACAAACGGTATCATTCCTATTTACATATGACAAACAGTTCTACAAAGCTCTATCTACCCCTTCTGTAGTTCATTTGCTTGTAGAACAAAATCATCTTCCAGGATATTTTCTGGATTGTCAAAGTCAAAATCATCATCAAGAGCTGCAACAATATCAGGGTCAAAATCCAGCCGTGGTCCTAGAAAGTTAAAAAAACCCAAAACATAAATATGTAAGTTCCTCTAACATTATGAAGCTACCTTCCTGGATAAAACCCAATACAACTAGACTGTTAGTTTGCATTAAGGAAAAATGAAAGCCAAGAATCAGAAAATTCCTCAATAATATTTCTAGACTTTACACAAGAGAGGCCAAGTCACCAGCCTCTTGTCAATTTTCCTCATACAGAAAAGAATATCCCCCAGAGGTCTTAAGCTTCCATAAATGTATTTTAATATATTTTTACTTAGAATATTGCAGAAGAAAAGATATCCAAGCTGAAGTACTGTATGACCAACTGCCAACCCTAGCTTCCACCCCCTAGAATTCCCTGCATTACAAAAGGTCAGAAAGTGTTTCTCTACTGCGATTAACAGAAGGGTCTTTAGCATCCTTCTGTCAGGAAAGAGAGAACTACCACAATTACTTCCTGTTATAAAATATTAAAAGAGCTGTAAAGTGAATGTTCAGTGAAACATGGATACATAACAAAAGCATACTTGCAGCCTGTAACACTGATATAATATTAATGAAGGAAAGTAAACTTGACTCAGCATTTGGAAAAAAGATATATTTTGAGAGTGAAAACCTGGTTCCAGGCTTGAATTCAAACAGATGGAGTAATAAATCAATAGTATTACTTAGTTTTCCCATTATTAGTTTATATTTGCCACCCAATGATAACAGCTTATGGATTCCACCACTCCCAAGCAAAGCTAAAAAGCTATTATTAGTGAATCACAGAAACAGGTCTCAAATTGAAATGTAAATATCATAGATCATTCTTTATCTGCTATCAAGCCTATTCTAAACCAAAATTAAGATGACAATGTAATCAAAGCCATAATTACCGCTTACTACCAAGACAGCAATTCACATTACAGAAAGAAAAGAGATTTAATGATACCTGAAACAGGAATAGCTTTATTTAACAACCCCACATCCTCTTCAAACTCTGTGGCAAATACTGAGGAAGGCAACTTAATAGATGGAGCCTTAGAAACAAACAAAAAACCAACATCACAATATACTTGTTCTCAGTTTTTCATGTGAGTTCACATTAACAAAAATACGCAGATAATGCAACCAAAACAAACTCTTATAATTATATAATTATAAGTGAATGCTACTTATTTAAGACAAGCCCTACTTTACTGGTGGCAAATATTCAAAGTTATGCAACGAGAGCTAGGTAAAATATTGACAGCATTTATTCTTGTGTCAATATTCTCCAGGTATACAGACAGTATTTTTGCATTTCTGAAGCTTTTTAGAGAATGGCTGTACAGCAGGCACAATGAAATCTCTAATTTTTTTTTTTTGGGGGGGGGTGGGGGGGGTGGAACACTAACACACAGTTGAAATTACCCATTTATTGAAAGGCTTATTAACATGCCCATCTAAAATAACTTTAAATCTTATGTAGTGTCTCTGAACTGTACCCGAAGGTATTTCCAATTAAGAACATCAGTTTTGACTGAACTTACAGTATTTGGTCAAACCAAACTCCCTCAATGAAAAGTGACTGACTGGCAATTGCACACTTCATTGCTTGAAATTACTCACTGATTTTCCATTCCAATGTGGTCTAGCATCATGAAATCCCACAAGTTATGCCAGCAATTTGAAAAGTTTGGGTTTATTCCCTCTGGGTTCTGTTAACATTCTACTTTAAAAACATGGTGTACTGGTAATATAATCTGGTATATGCATAACTCCCAGAGCATTCAAAAGTTCTAAAAATCCAACCCCAGAAAAACATGACTTGTTCAAACAAATACCTTTGTAAGCCACCTCTGCCAAGAAAAGCTTGTCATGGGTACACAAAGCATTTTAACACTGTGCTAGCAAAACACTGTCCCATCAATAAACTTTGGCTTGTCAACTTTTGTTTTTACTTGTAGGAAAGTCTGATCGTGTCA